>NC_137332.1:85541901-86096901 GCF_965287045.1 Carcharhinus amblyrhynchos | reverse complement strand
GGGAGGGAGGGAGGGGGAATGTGCGCGTGGGCGAGGGGGGGGGAATGTGCGCGAGGGTGGGGGGAGGGGGGGAATGTGCGCGAGGGAGGGGGGAGGGGCAATGTGGGCAGGGGAGGGGGAATGTGCGCGTGTGGGCGAGGGAGGGGGAGAGAGCACGTGGAATTCTCCAGAAAAATTTTAAGTGTTGAACCTATGGGAAAACTGGAGTAATTTATACTAGTTTTTTCAAAGGAAGTTCACACTAGAATCTCCCACACTCTGCATTGCAGAGGCCACCAGCATGAATGTCATTAGATTTCAGGAGGCAGGGCCTATCCCTGCCTGGGAGGCTGAAACCAGCAGAACTCTGCGCGTGCACAGTGGCCCCAAACTGACAGCCTGCCATTGGCTGGCCAGCGGGGACCTTCCCCCTCCCTCCCTCCCCCCCCCCTCCTCCCTCCCCCTCCCCCCCCTCCTCCCTCCCTCCCTCCCCCCCCTCCCTCCATCTCCCCCCTCCCTCCCATCTCCTCCCTCCCATCTCCTCCCTCCCCCCCCTCCCATCTCCTCCCTCCCCCCCCCCATCTCCTCCCTCCCCCCCCCTCCCATCTCCTCCCTCCCCCCCCCTCCCATCTCCTCCCTCCCCCCCCTCCCATCTCCTCCCTCCCCCCCCCTCCCATCTCCTCCCTCCCCCCCTCCCATCTCCTCCTCCCCCCCCTCCCATCTCCTCCCTCCCCCCCCCTCCCATCTCCTCCCTCCCCCCCCCTCCCATCTCCTCCCTCCCCCCCCTCCCATCTCCTCCCTCCCCCCCCCTCCCATCTCCTCCCTCCCCTCCCATCTCCTCCCTCCCCCCCCTCCCATCTCCTCCCTCCCCCCCCCTCCCCATCTCCTCCCTCCCCCCCCCTCCCATCTCCTCCCTCCCCCCCCCTCCCATCTCCTCCCTCCCCCCCCCTCCCATCTCCTCCCTCCCCCCCCCTCCCATCTCCTCCCTCCCCCCCTCCCATCTCCTCCCTCCCCCCCCTCCCATCTCCTCCCTCCCCCCCCCCCTCCCATCTCCTCCCTCCCCCCCCCCCCATCTCCTCCCTCCCCCCCCCCCTCTCCTCCCTCCCCCCCCCCCCCCCCCATCTCCTCCCTCCCCCCCCCCCCTCCCATCTCCTCCCTCCCCCCCCCTCCCATCTCCTCCCTCCCCCCCCTCCCATCTCCTCCCTCCCCCCCCCTCCCATCTCCTCCCTCCCCCCCCCTCCCCATCTCCTCCCTCCCCCCCCCTCCCATCTCCTCCCCCCCCCCTCCCATCTCCTCCCCCCCCCTCCCATCTCATAAGAACATAAGAACATAAGAAATAGGAGCAGGAGTAGGCCATCTGGCCCTTCGAGCCTGCCCCGCCATTCAATAAGATCATGGCTGATCTGTCGTGGCTCAGTTCCACTTTCCCGCCCTCTCCCCATAACCCTTAATCCCCTCACTTATCAAAAACCCATCAACCCGCTTCTTAAAAATATTTAGCGAGGCAGCCTCCACCACTTCAACGGGCAGAGAATTCCAGAGATTCACCACCCTTTGAGTGAAGAAGTTCCTCCTCAACTCCGTTCTGAACCGCCCCCCCTTTATCTTGAGGCTGTGCCCCCTAGTCCTACTGTCTTTTTTGAGCGGGAAGAGTCTTTCCACCTCTATCCTATCCATCCCATTCATCATCTTATACGTCTCAATGAGATCTCCCCTCATTCTTCTAAACTCTAACGAGTACAAGCCTAGTTTATTCAGCCTCTCCTCATAGCTCAACCCCCTCAACTCCGGTATCAGCCTAGTAAACCTCCTCTGCACTCCCTCCAGGGCCAAAATATCCTTGCGCAGGTGCGGCGCCCAAAACTGCACACAGTACTCCAGCTGCGGCCTCACCAATGCCCTATACAGCTGCAGCAAGACCTCCCTACTTTTATATTCAATCCCCCTCGCTATGAAGGCCAGCATCCCATTCGCCTTCCTGACCACCTGCTGCACTTGCAGGCTGGGTTTTTGCGACTCATGCACAAGGACCCCGAGGTCCCTCTGCACCGTCGCCTGCTGCAGTTGTTCGCCACGTAAGTAATAGTCCTTCCTACCATTCTTCCTACCAAAGTGGACACCTCACACTTGCCAACATTAAATTCCATTTGCCATTTCCTGGCCCATTCGCCCAGCCTATCTAGATCCTTCTGCAGACTCTCCACACCCTCCGCACAATTTGCCTTTCCCCCAATCTTGGTGTCATCAGCAAATTTCGACACCCTACACTCGGTTCCCTCCTCCAGATCATCTATATAAATGGTAAATAGCTGATGGTAAATCTCCTCCCCCCCATCTCTCCTCCCCCCCCATCTTCTCCTCCCCCCCATCTTCTCCTCCCCCCCCATCTTCCCTCCCCCCCCATCTTCTCCTCCCCCCCATCTTCTCCTCCCCCCCCATCTTCTCCTCCCCCCCCATCTTCTCCTCCCCCCCCATCTTCTCCTCCCCCCCATCTTCTCCTCCCCCCCATCTTCCTCCTCCCCCCCCATCTTCTCCCTCCCCCCCATCCTTCCCTCCCCCCCAATCCTTCCCTCCCCCCCAATCCTTCCCTCCCCCCAATCCTTCCCTCCCCCCCAATCCTTCCCCTCCCCCCCAATCCTTCCCTCCCCCCCAATCCTTCCCTCCCCCCCAATCCTTCCCTCCCCCCCAATCCTTCCCTCCCCCCCAATCCTTCCCTCCCCCCAATCCTTCCCTCCCCCCCAATCCTTCCCTCCCCCCCAATCCTTCCCTCCCCCCCAATCCTTCCCTCCCCCCAATCCTTCCCTCCCCCCCAATCCTTCCCTCCCCCCCAATCCTTCCCTCCCCCCCAATCCTTCCCTCCCCCCAATCCTTCCCTCCCCCCAATCCTTCCCTCCCCCCCAATCCTTCCCTCCCCCCCAATCCTTCCCTCCCCCCCAATCCTTCCCCCCCCCCCAATCCTTCCCCCCCCCCCCCAATCCTTCCCCCCCCCCCAATCCTTCCTTCCCCCCCCCCCCAATCCTTCCCCCCCCCCCAATCCTTTCCCCCCCCCCAATCCTTCCCCCCCCCAATCCTTCCCCTCCAATCTCCCCGCTCCTCCCCCCCCAATCTTCCCCCCTCCTCCCCCCCAATCTTCCCCCCTCCTCCCCCCCAATCTTCCCCCCTCCTCCCCCCCAATCTTCCCCCCTCCTCCCCCCCAATCTTCCCCCCTCCTCCCCTCCAATCTTCCCCCCTCCTCCCCCCCAATCTTCCCCCCTCCTCCCCCCCAATCTTCCCCCCTCCTCCCCCCCAATCTTCCCCCCTCCTCCCCCCAATCTTCCCCCCTCTCCCCCCCAATCTTCCCCCCTCCTCCCCCCCAATCTTCCCCCCTCCTCCCCCCCAATCTTCCCCCCTCCTCCCCCCCAACTCGAAACGAAGGGTCTCCCTCCACCACACAAAACACACACAGCACACTCAAAACATTAACTCTCTGTTCTCCCTCAACAGATGCTGTCAGACCTGCTGAGGTTTTCCAGCATCTTCTGTTTCTATTTTTGTCCTGCTGTTCAGCCGCCCCAAAACAGGCACTTAATTGCATCCTTCTTACTGACATCCAGCAAAATATTTACCTTCAACACTTGAGCCAAATTTTCCATTATGTCATTGATAGTATATTTCAGTTTGGCTTTTTTTCTACACAATACCTGATCTTGGACTCATTTGTGAGATTATAGTTCCTGTAAATGGACCTTGATTGAAAACCCTATCTTTAATCACTAGCCTATACGTCTTCATACACCATGTGTAACAACTTTTGATCAGGGTAAATCACTTATTACGTTATACGTGGGATGCCTTACTATCTTTCTCATGGCCTTTGAAGAGGAGAATAACTTATCATTAGGCGAATGCCCTCAGGTTAAATTACTTGATAGGATTTATTTACATACAAAATCATATACACAAGCTAAGATACAACAAATTAATGGAAGTGCAAATGTCTTGAATCTCCTTTTTGTAAGTGTCTGAAGATGTAATCTCTAGTAGAAAGTTAGTCGGAGAAATTTATACATTCTTCACGGACAATGGTTTCTCCACTTGGATTAGCCTATTTCCCAAATAAACTTGATATATCACAACTGCACTGTAGTTACTTATTTTGGGTGTATAGTCACAGAGCTTTGTCAGTGGCTAGATTACGTTCTTTAATCCCACCTTCAAGTTTAGCGAATGGATACTGCTGAACAATGTGAGTCTTATTTGGACTGCACCACAGCTGCAACCCGGTTAGTCTTGGCAACCCCAGTGGCTGTATAGAGGCCTTGGCCGGTCCGGAAATGGATTAAAAGGGCCGACTGTCATCATGGGAGACCAAAGCTGGACGGACAAGCAACGGGGTTCATTTTAATAATAAAGTAGAATTTAATATTGAACAAACAAATTTATTTTCTCCAAAGCGAGCAAATTAAAATGGGACTGGCTGAGCAGGTGCATGGTAAAAGGGACAATAAACACATCACTTCCCACATCAGTCAGGGCATAGGGATTACAACACACTCTAGGGTGGCAGTGGTATAGTGGTATTGTCACTGGACCAGTAATCCTGAGAACAAGGTGAGATCTGGGGACCTGGGTTTGAATCCCACCATGACAGATGGTGACATTTGAATTTGATAAAAATCTGGAATTAAAAGTCTAATGATAACCATGAAAGCATTATTGATTGTAGTTGAAAACCCATGGGTTCACTAATGTCCTTTAGAGAGGGAAATCTGCTATCCTTACTTGGTCTGGCCTATATGTGACTCAAGACTCACAGCAATATGGTTGACCTGGCAATAGAGGAAAGTTCGAGATGGGTAATAAATGCTGGCCCAGCCAGTGATGCCCACATTTGGGAAAAAACCCACTGCATTGAGAGCAACAAGCCATCAGATTGCAATGATTCAACACCGTTGTTTTTTTACATTAACAAAGGAGAGAAAGCACCCAGAGGGCATTGGCTGCAGTGTACTTTGGGACAACTTGAGATTGTGAAACCTGATGTGAGATTTTGTCTTTCTTTAAAAGAAGCTGACTATTGTTAGTGTAGAGAGCTCAGTAGCACTCTAATACTGTCAGATTCAAGATAATCTGATTAACCCTTCCCTTACGTTTGCCACTCTGTTGCTCACAGCTTCTAATGTGACTTTATATTCCCTTTCAGACTGACGAGGCCCCCTTGTTTGGCGTCAGTGGCTATGAAGAATACCTGCGGGACCAAGAAGTGGCTGAGCGCTGGTACCGCTACAACCCTCGGCTGACATGCCTGTACTGTGGCAAGTCGTTTAACCAGAAGGGAAGCCTGGACCGCCACATGCGGCTGCACATGGGCATAACACCCTTTGTGTGCCGGATCTGTGGGAAAAAGTATACCCGCAAGGACCAGTTGGAGTATCATATCCGTAAACACACTGGGAACAAGCCCTTCCACTGCCATGTGTGTGGCAAGAGCTTTCCGTTCCAGGCCATTTTAAACCAGCACTTCAAAAAGAACCACCCAGGGTGCACGCTGCTGGAGGGGCTGCATAGTATTTCACCAGAGACCACCTCCAAGGGACAGAATGGGGAAGAATCGCCACCTCAGGACGAGGCGAAAGCCATAGGCGAACTGATTCACGCTTCCGTCTCAACTACTGGGCCAGATTGAATGTGCACCAGGGACAGATATCTGTCTGTGGGACCCCTGGGGGCTGCTTTTATTTTAGTGTGGACTGTTTTATTTGGATTTAGAACTGTTTATAGAAAGGGTTCTTTTATGCAGGAAAGAAAGATTGAGCCTCCCAGTTGCTGCATTGCTCCAAGTCACATGCAACTGTTGCTCCTTTAACCTCATGACTTTCCCCTGCCTTAGGAAGGTATGACTGCAGGAAGTGATTGGATCCTTGCTGCAAGTGAAGGGTGAATCCTAGGCTGTACCAGGTAGCTAATGTTGAATATTTAGATCCAACAGAAAGCATTTCCCCATTGTGTGCCATTGCCTGGTCTCATTTCTTAACCTGTCCTGGAACAGCCCAGGAAACATGTTCTGCAAGATCTGCAGTCACTTCCCCAGACATGTTGAAGTTCATAGCTGTCAGTATTTAGAAGGAACAAAACAGAAACCAGGTTGAAGGGGTAAGAAATGATAAGGAGAGTAAAGGGGTTTGGAATGGAAGTTCTTAAGCAGATTCCTCAGTGGTGGAATATCTGTGCTGTGAATGGAAAACCCTGTGGTTCTGTACATTTCTGTAAACGACTGACAAAAAGTGTTTTTAACTATAGGTAGTATGTAAAAGAATTAGGGATACTCCAAATGAATGTGTGAGACCAGGTTTGATGGTAGATTTATAGTCGAGTGGATTTGTGTGTATAATGTTTGAGTAGTGTGAGTGTGTCTTTCAACCTGGGATATCCCTTAATGAGGACTGAAAGGCAGTATTCTAATATACCTCTTATAAACCGTCCAGTGAAGCAATTCTGCATGGGTTTGTGAAAGTGTTTTTATCAATAATGGATTGGGGAAATGTACAGAACACACAATATTCCATAATTTATAGCATTCCTGGAATAAACTAATTAAGTCACCGACTGATTTTAGTGTAAAAATGCTTCTGAAGAATTGGTTAGCTGGGGGTAAGTGGGGAGTGTGGCAGATTGAGCTTGGAGCAAATGAATTGTCAGGCCAAGCCCACGTCTTTCTGACAAGGTGTGTTCTACTGAAGCACATAGGTAGGAAATATCTCTGTCTCTCAAACTCGTGTTTCTTTCTCACCCAATACTTAGTGTCTCAGAAATGCTACGAGCTTAATATGTAATACAAAAATCTTGATGAGGAACACGTTAAAGGTGTTTGTAGGATAGGTAGAGAGAAACTAAACCCAGAATAAAGGGCTTAAAATTAGATCTGGACTTTTCAGGATTGATTTCAAGGAGCATTTTCTTTACACACAAGGTAGTGGAAGTCGGGAATTGCCCCTCTAAGAAAGCTGTTTAGTCTGCAAACCAATTGAAAAGTTTAAACCTCAGGTTGACGGATGTTTGTGAGGTATTAAGTGTTATGGAACCAAGGCAGGTAAATGGAATCACTGGGTAGCAGAGTAGGCTCAAGGGGCTGAATGTTGTCCTCTTGTTCCTATTCTGCTGACAACCATGGGTCTGTTTGGTGAGGAGGGAGAAAAGTGCTTCACATCACGAAAAGCTACTTGGGTCAGAGCGACTGCCTGTCTTGTGGTTTGAATGATTAAATTAGTAACTTGTGTTTTTTTTTGTATGCTATAACATCTCCCGAACGGAAAGCCGTTCTTCACAAGCATCAGTTGTCCAGAAATTATTTGAGCAGACCCAAGTATTCCCTCAATATCGTTGACATAATTTTATGATCACACTTTGGGGACAGAAACATGCAAGATACAGTATAGAATCATAGAATCTCTACAGTGTAGACGGAGACCATTTGGCCCATCAATGCGTCAGCGACAAAAATCCCACCCAGGTCTTATTCCCGTAACCCCAAGTATTTACCCTGCTAATCCAGCTGACACTAAGGAGCAATTTAGTCTGGCCAATCAACCTAACTAACCCACACAACTTTGGACTTAAGGATGAAACCGGAGCACCACGAGGAAACCCATGCAAACACTGGGAGAACATGCAAACTCCACACAGAAAGTGACCTGAGGCCGGAATTGAACTCGAGACCCTGGAACTGAGGCAGCAGTGCTAACCACTGCTGCCTTCTTTCAAAAAGTAAAATTTATTATTGCTTCATGGTATTATATCACTACTTAATGTTGGTGGTAAATGTTTGTGGAGTTTTCCTGTTCACACACTTCTGGTTAGCTATTCTAACATAGATCCCAAGTGTTCTGGACTGCAGACATTACAATGTATTTAGATTACATTGAACTCAGCCAGGAGGGATAGAAATACCCAGATCCAAGGTTTGGAGGAGCAATGAGATGGATGAATCCAGCAGTGATTAGACAGCACAGTATTATACCAGGATACTCAGAACAAATAGATTGAGTTGTGTCACACATTAGACTCAGAACAAGAGGAATAATAACCAAAGTAATATTAATAATAGGATTATTATATGGGAGAGTGGACATTGTTTTAACATGGTGGACATGAGGTGGAGATGCCAGCATTGGACTCACCTGATGAAGGAGCAGTATTCTGAAAGCTTGTGATTCCAAATAAACTTGTTGGACGTCAACCGGTTGTTAACATGGTGGAGAGAGGGAAACTATACAAAGATGTAACCATCCTTCCCAATGAATTTTTGTTGATGGATATTTTAATTATATTTACCCACCTCTCTTCCCTCCTCTCCCAAACTTGAATATTTACTTTATTTCTGTTCAACCATTAGCTCTAGGAAGTGAATTTCACAGCAACAATTTATTTTGCCCCCCCATCTTAAGTTTCTTGGATTTAATCTTAAATCTGTGGCCCCTTGCTTATAATCTTTTATATCTGGCCTCTTCAGTGACTGTAACATCTGATTCTATCCACAATGCCCCCCTCATCATTTTTAAACACTTTTATCATATTGCCCTCTATGTTTTTAACATAGTCTCAATTTTTAGAAGTTTATATTTCCACACACTTGACAGCATCTTAGTGAGGCTGTATAAAGCCTCAGTATCCTTCTAATGTACCGCCAGTACTGCACACAGTACTCGAATTGAAGTCTTTTATTTTCTATATCCCTTGAGATAAAACCTAGAATTCCATTAGGTTTTTTTTTTACAACTTTAACCACAGACATTCTGTCCTCCTTCTGTGAACCTGTCCCATCAAATCCCTCTGCTGTCCACAGCACTAAGTCTGCTCCCACTCAGAGGAAAGTAACTGCTGTTAAATACAGCAAAATTGACCACCACCTACTTCACTGATTAACATCTGCCATTTTATGCCCTATTCTTTCAATTTTTACTTGCAGTTTCCTTTAATCTTCTAAAGAATCTATTATTCCTCCTATTTTGGATGATGTGCACATTTTAACATTACTCTTAAGTTGATACTCAAACCCATCAACAGATACCGAACAAGTGGACCCAGAACAGAACCCTGTCAGCCACCACTACCTTGGGTATCTCAGACCACTCTGGAAACTGCTCTTCATTGCTCCTCTCTGCTTCTTTCCTTCTAACCAAATTTTAATTCTGTTTGCAATCCATAATTTCATAACCCTCAGTTTCTTGTCATTGATCTTCTCTTTATACTCTAAATTCCCTGGATTCCATTAGTTTGGAAAATAGCAAACGTATCTTATTAAAAAATGGAGATAAACAGAAAGCAGGAATCTGCACGCAAGTTACTCTAACATCTGTCATTGGGAAAATATTGGAAGCCATTATTAAAGATGCTATAGCAAAGCATTTGAAAAACTTCAAGACAATCAGGCAGAGTCAACATGATTTTGTGAAAGGGAAATCATGTTTATTTTATTGGAGTTCTTTGAAGGTGTCACATACTGTTGATATCATAGAATTGGTGGATGTAATGTACTTAAATTTCCAGAAGGCATTTGATAAGGTGCCACATCAAATGCAAAATAAAAGCTCATGGTGGGATGAAACCAGTGGTGTGTCACAGGGATCAGTGCTGAGCCCTCAACTTTTTACACTTTGTATAAGTGACTTGGATGAAGGGATTGAAGGTATGGTTGCTAAATTTGCTGATGACACAAAGAAAGATAGGAAAGTAAGTTGTGAAGAGGATATCAGGAGGCTCCAAAGGGATGTATTGAGTGGGCAAAGATGTGGCAAACTGAGTATAATGTGGGCAAATGTGAAATTTCTATTTTGGCAGGAAGAATAAAAAAGAATGCGAGATTGCAGTTGCAGAGGGATCTGGTTGTCCGAGTACGTGAATCGCAAAAGGCTTGTATACAAGTATGGCAAGTAATTAGGAAAGCTAATAGAATTATCGTTTATTGTAAGAGGAATTGAATACAAAATTAAGGTGATAAAAGCAAATTACTGTGGATGCTGGAATTAAACAAAAACAAAAAATGATAAAGTCTTGGCAGATCTGACACATCTCTGGAGCAAAAATAGTGCTAACTTTTTGAGTCTGAATGACCTTTTGTCAGCTATCAAAGGGTCATCCAGACTCAAACGTTAGCACCAAAATAGGATGGTTATGTTTCGGCTGTATTTGTGAGACATCTAGAGTACTATGTACAGTATTGATCTCCTTATTTAAGGAAAACTTTAAATGTGGTTCAGTGGAGGTTTACTTGACTGACACAGGAATGGGTGGGTTATCTTATGATGAAAGATTGAACAAGCTAGGCTTTTATCTGCTGGAGTTTAGAAGAGAAAGAGGCAACATGGTTGAAACATAAGACCCTGAAGGACCTTGATAGGGTGGGTGTGGAGAGGATGTTTCCTCTTGTGGGAGAATCTAGAACTAGGAGTCATTGAAAAAATATAAGGGGTCACCCATTTGAAACAGGGAAGAGAATGATCTATTTTTTTCCTGAAGGTCATGAGTCTTTGGAACTCACTTCCTCAAAAGGCAGTGGAAGCAGAGTCTTTGAATGTTTTCGAGGTTGAGGCTTTCGATTTGATTTCTTATTGTCACATGTATTACTATACAGTGAAAAGTATTGTTTCTTACGCACTTTTCAGAGAAAGCATACTGTACATAGAGAAGGAATGCAGACTATAGTGCAGAGATACAGATTTTTGATGAACAAAGGGGTAAAGGATTACTAGAGGTAGTGGGAGGTGGGAGGTTATAGTCAAATCAGCCATTATTGAATGGCAGAGTAGGCTTAAAGGGCTGAGTGACCTATTGTTCCTTATTTGTATGTGGTACCTTGCCAGAGGCTTTTCTGAAGTAACCTACATCTAACATATTGCCACATCCACCATTGTTTTGGCTCCTCAAAACATTGAGTTTTATCAAACTTTGCTCCTTTTGTAATCTGTTCTGACTGCTTCTAAATGTGCTGTCTTTAACCAGAAATGCACCAATTCTGTTGTTACTCGAAAACTCTTAAGATTTTCCCTACTGTAGATGTTAACTGGCTTGTAATTGGCTGGATGAGTACCCACCCCTTTCAAATAGGATCATAGAATCCTACAGTGCAGAAAGCCATTCGCCCTTTGGGGTCTGCACTACCACAATCCCACCCAGGCCCTATTCCCATAACCCCATGCATTTACCGTAGCTGGTGTCCCTGACACAAAGGGCAATTCAGCATGTTCAATCCACCTAACCTGCACATCTTTGGAATATGGGAGGAAATTGCAGCACTCGGAGGAAACCCACACAGACATGGAGAGAATGTGTAAACTCTACATGGACAGTGACCCAAGCTGGGAAGTGAACTCGGTCCCTGGTGCTGTGAGGGAATAGTGCTAACCACTGTGCCACGTGAAGTCCCTTCGTTGGCCATTGCCCAGATTTCAGGAAGACAGTAATGTCTGGAAGTATAATTTGAAGAACCTCTGCAGTCACCTAAGGGTTTGAGGATGATTCTAGAATGTAACTAAGAGGTCTGGTGCTTCAGCTCAATTGATTTAAAATTTTCGTCATCCATCATAAAATCAACACCAGTTCACCTGTCTCTTTAGTAAAGTCTGATGAAAAATATTTCTTGATTATTCCAGACACCTTATTGATGATCATCTGTCAACTGAACACTGAATTATAAAGGGGAAGTTAGACAATGGGTGGGTTTTACTGCCCTGCTCGTCCTAAAACCTTCTGACTGTCCCCCCCTCAGATTCCTATAGCAGGCAGGGCAGTAAAATTCTAGCCATAGAGTTCGTGGAATGGGAGGGGAGTGTGATTGAGGATAGAGAAGGGCAGAGGGGAGTGTGGTTAAGGGTAGGGAGAAGGTCAGGAGCATGGTTGAGGGTAGGGTAAGAGGGCAGAAGGGTTAGTGTGGTTGAGGCATGTAAGGGAGTGATTGAGGAGGAGGAAGGATGAACATCTACCTAGAGGGACACATTGGACATGGGGTAACAAGGAACTTATCAATTACTCTTTTTATTACTGTCCCATTTACTGTTTTTTCTGTTCTCTCCCCTCTAAGCTATTGGCATTGACCCACTTTTAATTTTAAAAGTTAATTCTGCTTAATTAGATTGCCCAATCCTAGTGTGAGGATGATAACAGGATAGAGAACATTGCAACATAAGTGGTGTGGAAGCAGAAATAAATTGAGTTGACAATTTAGTAACTGCTAATATTGAAGGACATCAGCTGAAAACACTCATGTGTGAGCTACTCACCAATCCCCATTGGCAGAGACAGAACCATGGGGAAATAAACAGCTTTGGAGAGATTTGTGTGTATTTTGAAAAGTTTCATTTATTGGATTGTCTTGATGAAGAGTGAATAACAGGATTGTCTGCCAGTTACAGCACTGTCCATTACTCCCAGTACATTATTCCACAAGATGATGAAAGCAACAGCTTTCACACGTTCAGCCCATGCAAGTGTACATCTTCTGTGCTGCTGTTCTCAAAGTTTAGAATCAGAGGATGAGCTGAACAACAGTATATTCAAGGCAGGCTTGGCCAAGAGGAACAGAACCAAAACAAGCAGGATAAAAAGTCAAGCAGGATTCACCAGAAGGTGCAAGAGTCTATGGAGTAGACTGGAGCTATACTCATTGTAATTCAGAAGAATGAGGGGAGATCTTATTGAAATTTATAAGATTATGAAGGGAATAGATTAGAAGGAGGGAAGCTGTTTCCACTGGCAGGTGAAACTAGAACTAAGAGGGGCATAGCCTCAGAATAAGAGGGGACAGACTTAGGACTGAGTTGAGGAGGAACTTCTTCACCCAAAGGGTTGTGAATCTGTGGAATTTCCTGCTCAGTGAAGTTGAGGCCATTATAGCAAGGAACAGGCCCTTCAGCCCTCCAAGCCTGCATCGACCATACTGCCCAACTGAACTAAAACCCACTATCCTTACAGGGATCATATCTTTCTGTTCCCATCCTATTCACATACTTGTCAAGAGGCCCCTTAAACGTCACTACCGTATCTGCTTCCACTACGACCCCTGGCAATGAGTTCCAGGTACCTACTACTCTATGTAAAAAAAATCCGCCTTGTACATCTCCTTTAAACCTTGCCCTTCGCACATTAAACCTATGCCTTCTGGTAACTGACTCTTTCACTCTGAGAAAAAGTTTCTGACTATCCACTCTGTCTATGCCTCTCAATCTTATATCAGGTCTCCCCTCAACCTCCATCGTTCCAGTGAGAACAAACCAAGTTTCTCCAACCTCTCTTCATAACTAATATACATATATAACATACCAGACAACATCCTGGTAAATCTTCTGTACCCTCTCCAAAGCCTCCACGTCCTTCTGGTAGTGTGGCGACCAGAATTGAACACTATATTCCAAGTGCGGCCTAACTAAGGTTCTATAAAGCATCATGACTTGCCAATTTTTAAACTCAGTGCCCCAGCCAATGAAGGCAAGCATGCCGTACGCCTTCTTGACTATCTTCTCCACCTACATTGCCACTTTCAGTGACCTGTGTACTTGTATGCCCAGATCCCTTTCCTTATCAATATTCTTTAAGGGTTCTACTATTTACTGTATATTTCCTATCAGTATTAGATCTTCTAAAATACATTACCTCACGTTTGTCTGGACTAAACTGCCATCTCTCTGCCCAAGTCTCCAACTGATCTATATTCTGCTGTATCCTCATTGAATATTTTTAAGGCAAGATAAATTTTTGAACAGTAAAGGAATTAAGGGTTATGGTGAGTAAATGGCGCTGAGTCCACAAAAGCCGTGATCTTACTGAATGGTAGAGCAGGCTCGAGGGGCCAGATAGCCTACTCCTGCTCCTAGTTCTTATCGGATCACCTCTCCTTCTTCTAGACGCTACAAAAATAGGCTCAGTTTAGTCAACCTCTCATTATAGCGCAGCAGTCGGGTGAATCCTTTGTTTAAAGTCAAACTCCAAAGCAGGCTCCAATTTACTTCAGAAATAAAGAGGCCTCACCCCTGCCCTCCAGTCCGGAAACCCCTGCTAACGGGCCAGCCACGTGCTCGGGGAGGCTGGCGCCGGGGCCGGTGACGTCAGCCGCCCGTTTGATCCCGCCCTGTGCGGCTCGGGCCAATGGAATTGCGCGTCATGCGGCTGATGGTGTGATGGACCAATCAGATCCGTGATTGCTGCCGTCGCTTTTCGAGTTGACAAAATCCCGGCGTCCTGCGCGCGCTCTGCTTATAAAACAACGGCGACGGCAGTGGCCTGGCCTCATTTGGCGATGGAAGGTCAGTAAGGTAGGTTTGTAATTGTAGAGCTGTATGGTAGGGTGGGGACCATCTAGACACCGATCCCTTGTACTAGGCCACACATAAGCTGGTGGGGACGAGAGTAGGAGTGAATCTAGCAGTGAGCCACATGGTGGAAGCTGGGGGTGGATTATGAAGGTGCAGCATAATACATACAGAAGAATAGTGTCCAATCTGATCTAATTTTTAGCAATCATCTCAGTCTCTCCTCTAGTTTCTTTTTTATCTTATCTAACAAACATTCGTTTCTTCATTTGAACGCAAGCGAGGTCCCAGAGAATTGGAAGATAGCAAATTGGAAGATAGCATCTTATTTAAGAACAGTAGCAAGGATAACCTAGTTAATTGTAGGCCACTGAGCTTGTTGTCCGTGGTAAGGAAATTGTTGGGGAAGATTCTTAAAATCTGCATATTTATAACTGAATAGTCTCACCAGCAATAGCCAACATACTTTTGTACAAGGGAGGTCATGCCTTACAAATTTTGTTGAGTTTTTTGAGGTGATAAAAATGATTGATGAGGGAAGACTGAATGCTGCTTGCGCGGATTTTACTAAATCATTTGGCAAGGTCTCTTACAACAGGATGGTAGAAAAAGTTAAATCTCAAAAGTGAACTAGCTAGATGGGCACAGAACTGGCTTGGCCATAGAAGACTGACGGTAGCAGTGAAGGGGTCTTTTTCTGATTGGTGGTCTGTGACTAGTGGTGTTCTGCAGGGCTCAGTACTGGGGGACCTCTGTTTTTGATAGTACATGATTTGGAAGAAGATGTAGCGGGTCTGATTGGTAAGTTTCTTTATGATACAAAGATTGCTGGAGTTGTGGATAGTGATGAACATTCAGAGAATATGGTGTGATATAGGCTGGAAAATTAGGTGGACAAATGGCAGTTGGGGTTTGGTCCAGGTAGATACAAGGTGATGCATTTTGGTGGATCTGATACAAAGGAAGCTATACAGTAAATGGTAGCATCATCAAGAGTATAGACACAAGGATCTGGGTGTGCAAGCCCACAGATCCTTAAAGGGGCAGTACAGGTAGAAAAGGTGATGAAGGCATATGGTGTACATTATTAGACAGTGCATAGAGTATAAAAGGCATATGATGCAGTTACATAGAACGTTGGTTAGGTCACATGTGGAATGCTGTGTCCAGTTCTGGTCTCCACTCCTACCAGAAGGACGTGGAGGCTTTGGAGAGTGCAGAAAAGGTTTACCAGGATGTTGCCTTAGCTATGAGGCGATATTAAGTAAACTAGGACTCATTCTCCCTGGAAAGATGGAGGTTGAGGGGTGACCTAAAAGAAGTTAATAAAATTATGAAGGGCATAGGGCAAACAGTTGGAAGCTTTTTCCCAGGTCAGAAATGACAAAAACAAGGGGTCACAAGTTCAAGGTTAAGGGGGAACAAGATTCAAGACAAATGTGTAGGTGATGTAATTTAGCGGGTTGTGGGGGCCTGGAATGTACTGCCAAGCAAGGTGGTTGAGGCAGAAATGCTAGGATCATTTAGGACTTACCTGGTTAGCCACGTGAACAGACTGGGAATAGAGGGATAGAATCTGATGGTCTAGTTAGGAACATGTGATCGATGCAGGCCTGGAGGGTTGAAGGGCCTATTCCTGTGCTGTTTTGTTCTCTGTTATCTGCTAGTTTTATTGTGGTAGCAGATCAGGCCTGGTGAGGGAGGCTCCACACAAAAGGCACAGATTCCCAGATGGGTGAGCGGGCTGGTGCCAGACCCCAGGACCATGCTGTGATGAGGCTATGTTGGTAGGGACATCTGAGCCCCTGTGATGCGATTACAACATGCTGAGCATGGGTTCTGCAAGTGGAATTATGTGGTCGGTGAGGAATGGATTGTTAAGGTGTCCTTTTTGTGGCCCTCCTTGACTGTTCCTTTCTCCTAAAGGTTTTCCAGTTGTCTGTCCCCACTGAAGAGTGCTAAGTAATTCAGGTACGTAAATCTACCCACTGTTACCTTAGCCCCCTTCATGCCAACTGCTGCAGTCCTTTACTAATTTGCACCTTTGTTCTGCCACCCACACATTCTGGTAATTAATGGGCTGTTGCTACATTTCAGGCTTCTGTATGCTCATTTGCATTCCGTTGTCCAATACCACCACCCCCACAGTATGAGCCTCTGCTCTGACAAAAGATCATCCAGTCACAATGTTGACTCTTAATCTTCACGTATGCTGTCAGACTGCTGTGATTTTTGTTTAGCCTTTTTTTTTGCTTATTGCAAGGGCTTGTTTATCCATTGTCCCTGTTTGCTGTTTTAGTGCAGTGCATGATCTAAGGGAAAATGTATAAAACTGGTCTTTTGACCATTACAGGGCAGAACCAGGTTTATACTACACTGGAGGAGTGAGGGGTAATTCATGCAGTTATTTTGTTGGCTCTTGTGTCTAGTCTTTACTGCCAGTGATTACTGAGTAGTGGTCAGAAGTGTTTCTGAAAATCTATTGAATGAGGCTTGTGGCTTTTGGTTACCAGATTTCCATGTTGAGGATTGTGAGTGATTCTATCATCTCATTCCAGGTTTGATTGCTTCTGCCCAGCAAATCTCCATCTGGCCTGCTCAGGTAACTTCAGCCTCGCTCTTCCTTTACTGTGTATGCAATTTAAGTTTCAGTATTTTAAAGCTGAAATGTCCCAGTGAAATTGATATCAGGTGTACCTGCAAGTCTGGCAACTCCTTACCAGCTCCATCTCATCCTGTGCACAATGATGACGGTTATTTGCTACTCTCGACTTCGGGATGACGAAGACACAACCCACTGTTGAAATGTATCTGAGGCACATGGTTGCTGGTGTTTTAAGGATATTCCAGATTTACTGCAACAGGTTGCCATTTTTATTTATGCCAATTGTGGATTCAATTCTGGAGAAGTGATGCATTTTGATAGGTAGCATAGATGGGTAATGGTGAATAAGT
This sequence comes from Carcharhinus amblyrhynchos, assembly GCF_965287045.1. Lineage (NCBI taxonomy): Eukaryota > Metazoa > Chordata > Chondrichthyes > Carcharhiniformes > Carcharhinidae > Carcharhinus > Carcharhinus amblyrhynchos. Next base: position 86,079,688 of record NC_137332.1, on the reverse strand, counting down.
GGCTGTGGAAACTGGGACCTGGAAGTATACATTAAGGGCATAGAATAAGAGAACAAAGAGGGTATGCTGAACTTGAATAAAACAATTGGTTAAATCTCAGCTAGAACATGTGGATGACCCCAGCTGCTACACTTGGAGAGGAGACTTATAGTAATTTGCAGATTGAGCAAACATGAAACTTGTGTGGTTTGGGTCTGGCATGCTCTGTAAATTCAACTGCAAGTATTAACGGACATGGTAACAAATTGAATAACAAATGTGATGCTTATTTGGTCTGTGTAGGCATGATGGGCAGAATGATGTGATTCTGTCTAAGCTTTCTCTCTTTTGCAGGTATGAATGTTCACAGCAAATACAGGAATCTGTTGTGGTGAGTTTTCATTAACCTGGACATTCTATCAAGTAGTTAGGAAAAGTATGACCAGTTGGGCCTAATGGCCCCTTAGATAAATTGTGGTGATTATGCCAACTTAGTCCCCAGTGTGTTATAAATTTAATTGCATTGAATTGGGAACATTAATTTGTACTGTTGATGATGTTAATGCAAATACAATGGGAATCTCTCTGAGAAAGAGTGAAAGAGGTTGCAATTACTGAACCAGTACAATGTTATTTCAGCCTACTGGGGGTGTTAATATCCCGCTTTGTTCAGGCTCTCGATACATGATCTTCCACTGTGCCTCTTGGTCATACCCCCTTCCAATCGGCAACTTTTTATACTAACTGGACAACTGGATTCCTCCCTCCCCCAGACATTAATGTTTATGACAGTAACTACAGCTCCATTTAGCCAATCTGCTGTATTTCTGATAAGTGTCTAATGATGATTTTTGTTTTCCAGGTACATGCATTGTCCAAGGACAAGACTAATGGAAGGTAAGTAGACCCTGTTTCAAAGTGTGACCCTGTTACAATGCTCACTCCTTTAAAATGGAGTCTCAGGTGTGCAGTTACATGTCCCTTCATATCCAGATTTTTGATGTGGAGTGTCACTGATATTGCCCCATTTCTGAACTGCATTTAACGAAGATTGCCAATTTGTCTCATATCCCTGATATTTTCCTCCATTTCATTTTGTCCAAGCTCATTTTAAAAACTACTGCATCTGCTACCACCAGGCTTTATAGCATATTGTGGTGGTACTACTGCACCTCCATCTCCAGTGTTCGAATGTAACTGCTGTCTGTTTCTTGGACATTTCCTGGAGCTGCATTGTTTCAGGATTTTCAGTCTGAGGATTGAATGATGGAACTCATAGTTCAACAGATATTGATGAAGATTGAGCTTTTAGTCTTTCGCTCCTGTCTGACATTTCCTCTTAACATATATCATGCAGCTTATGACTTTTTTTCCCCTGCCCTGAGTTGGTAACCTTGGTCTTTCAGGTTCCAAATTTGAAGTTGGCCATTGGACCAGTCTTGATGTGCAATGATTGCAGAGGTGAGAGTTTTTCCTGGGGCTGTAGCACAAATTTTGATGTTGATCTTGCTGTTGAGTATTGAGGTAATGAGAATCTGGGTGACAATGCCAGTGTCATTGAACCAGTGTAGGCAGCTGGTGATGCCTGAAGTAACCCCCTAATATTGTAAGTAGAGCTGTTCTGCAACTTTGAGTGGGGGAGGGACACAACTTCAGTGACCCACATTTATTTTGGACAATGTAGCTCTTGCTGAACCATACAGTCCTTAGTGCAGAAGAGTCCATTGAGCTTGCACCAACAACTACTCTGCTGTGTCCCTGTAACCCCTTGTATTTACCCTGCTGATCTCCCTGACACTAAGGATCAATTTACCAATCAACCTAGCCCATATCTTTGGACTGGGAGGAAACCCATGCAGATATGGGAACCTGCAAATTCCACACAAACCTTTTGGGTCCCTGGTGCTGAGGCAGTAGTGCTGATCCTGACACTGCAGAATGGGATGAATGGCATCCATTGCACCTGTTACCAGTGTGGCGAATAGTGAATTTGCCTTTTGTCATCCAGCTGCATGTACCTGTATTAGTTTGTCCTCTACCTTGAGTGTTCCTTTTGTCTGTGTGCAAGTCACTTCTGTTGTCTAATGGAGCCTTTATTTTTCAGATGCTTGGACTTTTCAAAGGACTGGACTAATTGGTGAGTGGATGGTACTGATGGAGTGAACTCTGTTACAATGCTTGCTTGTAGTCATGAGTTGTGCAGTTCCACATCTGAACTGAGGATTGACTTGAGACCTGTGCTTGGCTTGAAGTGTTCAGATGTGTTGGAGCCCCAGGTGTGTGTTTTAACACACAGCTGCACATTGCCCTTCTTAGAGTAATGTAACTGCAGAGCAAGCTGGCATGCTTGTCACCATGTGGAGCTGCATTGTTTCAGAGTTTTCAGTTTAATGGAGGATTGAATGATGAACTCATAGTTCAACAGATACTGATGAAGATTGAGCTTTTAGTCTTTCGCTCCTATCTGACATTTCCTCTTTAAATAAATGCCAAGTTTCATTTGACATTTCCTGCACTGAGTTCTGATTTCTTTTTCAGATTCCTGCTTCAGTCTCCAATGTGAAGCTGGGCTAGTGAACCAGCCCTGTTCAGGTGTGTGGCATTCAATATGTTGAAGCTTCAGGTTAGACCTTTTCTGTATGATGATTGAATTAGGTCGCTGAATAGATGAGGAGAAACAAGTGACTGACAGAAACTGATGTTTTGTTTTTGAAATGTTTTTCATGAGCCCATGTGACAGACTTATTTTGCTCTCTTTCCAGGGTTTGGAACTGTTGTGATTCTTGCACAGTAAGTGTTCTGCTCCATTCTATTTTCTGAAAGAGTGCCTGTGATGAGAACTTGGAGACCTGAGTTGCCAGTGAGGACTTCTGATATTAGCTCTAACTGATTTAGGCACATCACTTAACATTTGGTCAGATGCACAGTTGTTACCAGCATTGATATAACTTTCTGTTACAGAATTCCCCAGTCCTGAAGTGGTGGGATCATTGGGACACCAGTCTAGGTGAGTTTGGAAAGCTGCTTTTCCAATGTAGCAGTATATTTGCATAGGTGTTGCTTTCTGGCTAAGTGGTGGTTTAGGGCTAATTGTCTGATCAGAAAGCAAATGTCTGCTTTAAATACAATTTTTAGCTATCCTTTCAAAACTTGCGATGAAACCTATGATAGATTCTGCCATATGAACATGACTGATTCAACTGTTTTTACTGTTCCAGTTTAATCCAAGGTTTCACTGCTGTCTGCACGACCTGTCCAGTGATTATTGTCTTAATGGTAACTGCATAGTCTCCATCCGTTTTATAGGGAAGCTGCATCAAATGAGCATCACAGGCTATGGTGAGATTTAGTTATCTTTCCATAAACTTTTTTATGAAACTGATGATGATGATTCTGCCATATGAATGACTGATTCAACTTTGGCCCGTTCAATTTTTTTAATCTGAAGTGTCACAGCTGTCTGTCTGCATGACCTGTCCAGTGATTGTCTCATTGCTAACTGCATGGTCTCCATCTGTTTTATAGGGAAGCTGCATCAAATGAGCATCACAAGCTATGGTGAGATTTAGCTATCCTTCCTTTAAACTTTTGTATGAAACCGATGATGATGATTCTGCCATATGAATGACTGATTCAATTTCTGGCCCGTTTTTAATCTGAGGTGTCACAGCTGTCTGTCTGCATGACCTGTCCAGTGGTGATTGTCTCATTGCTAACTGCATGGTCTCCATCTTTTTAATATAGGGAAGCTGCATCACAAGCTATGGTGAGATTTAGCTATCCTTCTATAAACTTTTGTATGAAACCAATGATGATGATTCTGCCATATGAGTGACTGATTCAATTTCTGGCCCGTTTTTAATCTGAGGTGTCACAGCTGTCTGTCTGCATGACCTGTCCAGTGGTGATTGTCTCATTGCTAACTGCATGGTCTCCATCTGTTTTATAGGGAAGCTGCATCAAATGAGCATCATAAGCCTATGGTGAGATTTAGCTATCCTTCTATAAACTTTAGTATGAAACCAATGATGATGATTCTGCCATATGAATGACTGATTCAACTTCTGGCCCGTTTTTTTTTTAATCTGAGGTGTCACAGCTGTCTGTCTGCATGACCTGTCCAGTGGTGATTGTCTCATTGCTAACTGCATGGTCTCCATCTGTTTTATAGGGAAGCTGCATCAAATGAGCATCATAAGCTATGGTGAGATTTAGCTATCCTTCCTTTAAACTTTTGTGTGAAACCAATGATGATGATTCTGCCATATGAATGACTGATTCAACTTCTGGCCCGTTTTTAATCTGAGGTGTCACAGCTGTCTGTCTGCATGACCTGTCCAGTGGTGATTGTCTCATTGCTAACTGCATGGTCTCCATCTGTTTTATAGGGAAGCTGCATCAAAAGAGCATCACAAGCTATGGTGAGATTTAGCTATCCTTCTATAAACTTTAGTATGAAACCAATGATGATGATTCTGCCATATGAATGACTGATTCAACTTCTGGCCCGTTTTTAATCTGAGGTGTCACAGCTGTCTGTCTGCATGACCTGTCCAGTGGTGATTGTCTCATTGCTAACTGCATGGTCTCCATCTTTTTAATATAGGGAAGCTGCATCAAAGAAGCATCACAAGCTATGGTGAGATTTAGCTATCCTTCTATAAACTTTAGTATGAAACCAATGATGATGATTCTGCCATATGAATGACTGATTCAATTTCTGGCCCGTTTTTAATCTGAGGTGTCACAGCTGTCTGTCTGCATGACCTGTCCAGTGGTGATTGTCTCATTGCTAACTGCATGGTCTCCATCTTTTTAATATAGGGAAGCTGCATCAAACAAGCATCACAAGCTATGGTGAGATTTAGCTATCCTTCTATAAACTTTAGTATGAAACCAATGATGATGATTCTGCCATATGAATGACTGATTCAACTTCTGGCCCGTTTTTAATCTGAGGTGTCACAGCTGTCTGTCTGCATGACCTGTCCAGTGGTGATTGTCTCATTGCTAACTGCATGGTCTCCATCTGTTTTATAGGGAAGCTGCATCAAATGAGCATCATAAGCCTATGGTGAGATTTAGCTATCCTTCCTTTAAACTTTTGTATGAAACCAATGATGATGATTCTGCCATATGAATGACTGATTCAATTTCTGGCCCGTTTTTAATCTGAGGTGTCACAGCTGTCTGTCTGCATGACCTGTCCAGTGGTGATTGTCTCATTGCTAACTGCATGGTCTCCATCTTTTTAATATAGGGAAGCTGCATCAAACAAGCATCACAAGCTATGGTGAGATTTAGCTATCCTTCCTTTAAACTTTTGTATGAAACCAATGATGATGATTCTGCCATATGAGTGACTGATTCAGCTTCTGGCCCGTTCATTTTTTTAATCTGAGGTGTCACAGCTGTCTGTCTGCATGACCTGTCCAGTGGTGATTGTCTCATTGCTAACTGCATGGTTTCCATCTGTTTTATAGGGAAGCTGCATCAAATGAGCATCACAAGCTATGGTGAGTTTTAGCTATCCTTCTATAAACTTTTGTATGAAACCAATGATGATGATTCTGCCATATGAATGACTGATTCAACTTCTGTCCCGTTTTTTTTTAATCTGAGGTGTCACAGCTGTCTGTCTGCATGACCTGTCCAGTGGTGATTGTCTCATTGCTAACTGCATGGTCTCCATCTGTTTTATAGGGAAGCTGCATCAAATGAGCATCACAAGCTATGGTGAGATTTAGCTATCCTTCCTTACACTTTTGTATGAAACCAATGATGATGATTCTGCCATATGAGTGACTGATTCAACTTCTGGCCCGTTTTTAATCTGAGGTGTCACAGCTGTCTGTCTGCATGACCTGTCCAGTGGTGATTGTCTCATTGCTAACTGCATGGTCTCCCATCTCTTTTATAGGGAAGCTGCATCAGAGGCTATGGTGAGATTGCAATGTTGAGTTGCTAAAGTTAATATTTGTCTGGCCAGGAACCAGTACAGTTCAATGAGCTGTCACTTGGCCACTGCTTCTCTAACTGAGGGAGGCCAAATTTGAGGAGCACATCCTGCATCCAGCTCGTGCATGGAAATGATGAACTGTATTCTTGAACTCTCGTGCTGATAAAAAGATGAGTGCAATTGTCTGATCTGTGCCAGCAACACAGTGTAGTTGTACTCCAAATAAAAGTTGGTGTTTTAAAAAGCTGAAACTTGCAATGTTGCCTTCAATTGGTTCAAATTTCATGTCTGTCTTTCTTTCCCTTTTCTAGATGAAGCAGAGCCAATTATGTTCCACATTTACCTTGGTGTGACTTAATTGTATCTGAAATGGCAAATAAATATTGAGCTATTGCTTTGTTTTGATTATTGTTCGTTATTCCACATCAATTCTTGTAAAAGACACAATTTCCAAGGGGTCAACAGTTTGTTTACTAGGTGCCTTTTCCATTATGGGTAGGGGTTAACAGTGGCAAGGGCTGTGCTTAAATGGCATGGGATTAATGCCTGGTTTAGATATGCTTCACTTCCTGCTAATGTTAATGGTGGCAATAAACAATTCAGCTGTTCCATGGACTTTGTGTAATACCATTCAATACAATTGCTTAAAGCGCCAAGGTTGGTGTTGTGCAGTGATCAGACACAATGGAGTGAGTTGAGAGCAGTGCAATCCTAAGTCTGCAGCTTTCAGCATTGTCTGCAACTCTAACGTCCATGCTTGGCTCTAAAAGGCTGATGTGCTTGGGTAGAACTTTGGTCCCTAACCATGGACCAATTAGGCAGATATTGGAAACTAGCAGCTTGGCTGAAATTGTACTGGGTCCCTGGCATTGAGGCAATTGTACCACCCATTATAAATGCCATGGGTCATGAACCCAGTTCCAGATATACCAATTCCCTACCTAAGTCATTATTATAACCCCTTTTAATATTACAGTGTTAGAAGGGTTATGTGCATATGCAACTTAACCATGCTTTAGTAGTGTGGTTTGTCATAAATGTAGATGAAGTTGCTGGCTGATAAGTGATTGTTACATTTTTTTTTATATATGGTTCTCTCTTAATAGGCTTTGAGAAGCCCAACTTTTTGGCTATCTCCTCTTTCCCCCTCTTTCTAATCTTTCCCTCTGGCTTGTATCCTTTTTCCTGCCAGCTTCCATTTGTAAACTCCCTTGATTTATCTATACAATAAAAGTACTAAATGGGAGTAAACTGGTACAGTGATAATATGGACAAGTCAGCTAGAGGTGCCAGCTAATTTTATCTGGAATTCTAAGACTCATCTTTTGTAATGTCCAAATCAAGATTGTATGTCCTGTTGGGAAGGAAATTGCCATCCTTGTGGGATTTGGTACCCAGGGAGTATGTTGGGAATGACTTTACATGATTTGGAGTTGGGGAATCAAGTGTACTGGTGTCAAAATTTGCAGATGACAGTGGCAGAGCGAAGTGTGCAAAGGAGACAGTCTGCAAAGGGAGAAAGATAATCTGGATGAAGGTGTAGCAGATGGAGTACAATGTTGGTAAATGTGAGTACAGTAAAAAGTCTGACAACACCAGGTTTCAGTCCAACTGATTTGATAGTAAATTCACTAGCTTTCAGGTGAGGTCATCCATTTTATTAGGAAAAGCATACTGCTGTGCAGAGGGAGCTGGGTGTCATTGTGCATGTGTCAAAAAGTTGGTTTGTAGTACAGCAGTTAAGGCTAAATGGAATTTTGGCCTTTGTTGTTAAAGGGATGGAGTTTAAAAACATACAGCTGCAACATAATCATCCTCAACTGGTACTCCACAAGGCTGTGTTTAGTAATGGTAGACAACACCACCACAATCCTCAACACTGGTGTCCCACAAAGTGATGTTCTCAGCACCTACACCTGCGCCCAAGCTACCTTCCAATTTGATTTTCAAGTTTCTAGATGACACCACCATAGTGGGTTGGATCTCAATGAGGAGCCAGTACAGCAATGAGATAAGAGAATTGGGTGAACTGATGCAGCAACAATTTCTCCCTCCAATGTCAACAAAACAAAGATTGTCATTGCAGGAAGCATAAAGGAGAACATGGCCCTGTCTACATCAATGGGGATGAATGTAAAGGGTTGAGAGTTTAGGTAACCAGATTACCAACAAACTTGTGCTGGTTCTCCCATGCCAACACTAGTTAAGAAAGCCCACCAATGCTTCTAATTTCTCAGACTAAGGAAATTTGGCATATTAGCTATGACTCATCAACCTTTTACAGATACACCATAGCATTTTTTCTGGCTGTATCATAGCTTGGTATGGCTCCTGCTCTGCCCAAGACTGCAAGGAACTACAAACGGTCATGAATGTTGCCTAATCCATCATGCAAACCAGCCTCCCATTCATTCTGTCTCAGCAAAGCAGCTAGTGTAATTAAAGACTCCATGCACCCAGGACATTGTCTTTTCCACCTTCAGAAAAAAGATATGAATGTCTCAGATCATGTACCAACCAACTCAAGAAAAGCTTCCCTGCTGCTGTCAGAGTTTTGAATGGACTTAGCTTGCATTAAGTTGATCTTTCTCTATAGCCTAGCTATGACTACATCCTGCACTTTACAAAAAATGTATTTTGTAAATTGAGTTTGCATCTTTATATGCCCCATTTGTGAACAGAACTCTCATTCACCTGACGAAGGGGCAGCACTCTGAAAGCTTGTGGCTTGTGCTACCAAATAAACCTGGTGTTGTGAGACTTACTATGCTTACCCTAGTCTAATGCTGGCATATCTACATTGTGTAATTTAGTTGCCATGTTTCCCAGATTGCAATACTGACTGCACTTAAAAAGTACGTTGGCTGTAAAAACACTTGTGAAAGATATGAGAACCATTTCTCCCAACACTGAACAAAGGAGCATCAGATGGCACACAGTGGAGCTCGATATCATCTTTTTAAAGGGGAGAGGATGCAGTGCAGGTAGCAGTCTGTTTTGAAGAATGATCACAAGTGAACACCTCGAACATAGATGGAGCAACCATTATTTCCTTTGGATTTGTAACTGGCTGAAGAGGTAAATAGGTAAAACGGAAATAAGTATCCTTATTGATATCAGATATGTTCCAGTTTCTAACACTGGAAATTTCACAAATCTAATGGACTGTTCATTTGAACTGTAAAAGTTACTATAATCACAATGTCATTGCATATTCACCAATTAGAAGAAAGAGTTTTTTCAATTTATTCACGGTAAGTAGGGATTGTTGGCTAAGCCAGCCAGTGTTTACTGCCCATCCCTAATTGCCCTTGAGATTGTGGTGGTAAGCTGTCTTCTTGAACTGCTGCTGTAGGTACACCCACTGTGCTGTTAGGGAGTTCCAGGATTTTGACCCAGTGACAATGATTTGGAAAGATATTGCCATTTCTTCAGAATGGTGAGGGACTTGGAAGGGAACCACCAGGTGCTGATACTCACAGGTCTCTGCTATTCATGTCCTAGATAGCAGTGGTCATAGGATTAGAAAGTGCTATTGGTGAGTTGTTGCAGTGCATCTTGTAGATAGTACACTGCTGCCACTTTGCATTAGTGGTAGAGGGAGTGAATGTTTAAGGAAGGGAATGGGGTAAATAATCAAATGGGCTTTTTGTCAGGCATCTTGAGTGCTGTTAGAGCTGCACTCATCCCTTAAATATACAACATTCCATTACACTACTGACTTGTGCCTTGTTGACAGTGGACAGGCTTTGGGAAGTCAGGAGGTGAGTTACTTATCATGAGATTTCTAGCCTTAGACCTGATCTAGTAGCCACAGTATTTCTATAGCTAATCCAGTTCTATTCCTGATCAATGGGAAGTAGTTGGATGGGGGATTTGGCAATACTGATGTCATTGAATGTCAAAAGGCAATGATTGGATTTTTCTCTTCCTGATTAAAGGATGGTTGGCTGCTGTTTTATTGGGTGTGAGTTGATTGGCTTTTGGTTGATGGGGTGGGGTTTGATGGGTGATAGGTGATGGATAAATTGCTGCAAGTTGATGGCTGATTGATGTGGGGCAGTCTGAAGGGTGTTGGGTAATGGTGATGGTTGTAGGCACCTGGGGGATGGTGCTGGGTAATTGGGTGTTGGTTGATTGGTGAACATTACAGTGCAGTACAGGCCTTTTGGCCCTTAATATTGCACTGACGTATGAAACCAATCTAAAGCCCATCTAACCTACACTATTCCAGTATCATTCATATGCTTATCCCATGACTATTTAAATGCCCTTGGCGAGTCCACTACTGTTGCAAGCAGGGCATTCCATGCCCTTACTACTCTAAGTAAACAACCTACCTTGACATCTGTCCTATATCTGACACCCCTCAATTTAAAGCTATGTCCCCTTGTACTAGCCATCACCATCCGAGGAAAAAGGCTCTCGCTGTCTACTCTATCTAATCCTCCGATCATCTTGTTTGCCTCTATTAAGTCACCTCTTAACCTTTTCTCTAATCAAAACAGTCTCAAGTCCTTCAGCCTTTCCTCGTAAGACCTTCCTACCGTACCAGGCAACATTCTGGTAAATGACCTGCTCGTTTCAGGCCCTCAAGTGCACGTATGCGCCGTGCACGACTCCAGCGATGGTCATGCGCAGTGTAACCCTCGCCAGTTTGCATGCGCAGTGGACCAGAGCCAATCCGCACGCGCAGTGTGACCATCGCCCGGTCGCGTGCGCACGCGCAGTGTGAACATCGCCAGTTCGCATGCGCAGTGTGAGGTCCCGGGGACGCGGCAGTGGCGATGCCGGAGACTGAGATTGAAAAACAACACCAACAACAACACGGTATGGACAACTACCCTGAGAGAGGGAGAATGGGGGGAGGGAGACCCCCCTGGCCGAGAGAGGTGGGGGGAGACCCCCCTGGCCGAGAAAGGTGGGGGGGGACCCCCCCCCCCCCAGGCCGAGAGGGGGGAGCCCTTCCCCCCCCACCTCTCTCCACTGGCCTGGAGAGGGGGAGACCCCCTCTGCGTAGACAGAGGCTCCATCAGAAGAGAGGATGATGGCCAAGGATTCATATGGTGGAAATTTAGTAGTGATAGGGTTGCATTTGGTGGATATTTGGAGGGGGAATGAGTGAAAAAGAAACCCAATATCTTTTTGGATGTTGGCATGTATGTGGTGATCAGAGTGTCATAGTGACCCTTGTAGTGAGTGAGCGATTGGGAGGGGAAGGACTGTCACTTGAGTTGGAGGTCAGGATGAAGCCCTGACTGGATTTTTGAAACTGCCTGTAGCCCAACATCCAGAGTGTGATACGGGGATATTGGCTAGAATGAGAAAAGGTGCTTACTATTAAGTGTTCTAAAGGGCCTTTTAATACAGGAGAAAAAGACTCCTCATCTTAAACGCTTCTTTTGGTTTTTATTCTGGTTCAGTATGTCAAAACTGTAATAGTAAATGATCAAAAAACTTGTTGAATTTTCTTATCAAATATTCTGCCTTACAAACCATAGTAACCATTTTCCATGGGCTTTTGTGTTGTTACGAGAGCAAGAATTCATTTGAAATAATGTGCAACCCATTCTATTTGTACAAATAGATGAGAAGCTTTCACCAATGATTCAGTTTCCTACCTCAGTTCATCTATATTTCTAGGAGTTAGTTACTACCAACAATTTTCTCCTGAGTATCGAGAATCCTATGGCAGTCTGTAATCAAATAGTTTTATTTATTTTACTGATGTTTCAGTATTTTCAGGCAGTTACAGTATACTTCACAGTTTGCTGTATTTTTTCTTGAGCCTTTATTGCAGTTTGTCGACATTCTATTCTTACCGTGCGCAGTTTGACTGCTTAACCCTATATTTGTTCTCCATGGGTTCTCTTTGTGCAGTAAGAAGTTTCACAACACTAGGTTAAAGTCCAACATGTTTATTTGGTAGCACAAGCCACAAGTTTTCGGAGCGCTGCCCCTTCATCAGGTGAGTGGGAGTTCTGTTCACAAACAGGGCATATAAAGACACAAACTCAATTTACAAAATAATTTTTGTGCACCAGCACACTTTTTAACTGGGGAGCACACTATAGCTGAGGTAAACCAAACCATATGCACCTTCCAGTTCTGCATTGAAAATCAATCGTAGCATGCTTTTTGCCGACACAGCTGAGATTAACTAACTGGGAAGAAAAAGATCCCATGTATTTCACATGTTTCATAACCTCGGGAACCCCAGCGCACTCCGCAGCCATTTAAGAACTTTTGAAACTGAGCCACTGTTATGTAGGAAGGGAGATCAAACCTGAGATTTTCTTGTGAAATCGACTGGGCCATGATAGAAACTATGAATATATGTTTTGTAAAAGTGGTTTTTTGACAAAAATGGTCATGCTAGTGAATTTATAGGCAGGAATTCAGTCTTGGAGTAGTTCCACTGGTGTTGAACTTTAATTTTTTTAGGTTTGAAATGCCTTTAAGTTCATTGGTATTTCCACCTAGGGTGAGATGCTTTTGATTTGATTTATTATTGTCACATGTATTAACATACTGTGAAAAGTATTGTTTCTTGTGCGCTATAAAGATACTGTTCATAGAGAAGGAAACAAGAGAGTGTAGTGTTAGAGTCATAGCTAGGGTGTAGAGAAAGATCAACCTAAACCAAGGTAAGCCCATTCAAAAGTCTGACAGCAGCAGGGAAGAAGCTGTTCTTGAGTCGGTTGATATGTGACCTCAGACTTTTGTATCTTTTTCCCAACGGAAGAAGATGGAAGAGTGAATGTCCGGGGTGTGTGTGGTGCTTAATTATGCTGGCCGCTTTGCCGAGGCAGCGGGAAGTGTAGATAGAATCAAAGGATGGGAGGCTGGTTTGTGTGACGGATTGGGCTACATTCACAACCTTTTGTAGTTCCTTGTGGTCTTGAGCAGAGCAGGAGCCATACCAAACTGTGATACAACCAGAAAGAATGTTTTCTATGGTGCATCTGTAAAAGTTAGTGAGAGTCATAGCTGACATGCCAAATTTCCTTAGTCTTCTGAGAGAGTAGAGGCGTTAGTGGGCTTTCTTAACTGTAGTGTCGGCATGGGGGGGGGGGGGACCAGGACAGGTTGTTGGTGTTCACCTAACAGGGATAAACTACGTATGGCACTTCTCACATTTCTTTTCCCCAGAGTATTCTGTAGTAGTGGGCTACAAGAAGATATAGATGGAATGATCAAATGGGCAGATAAATAGCAGATGGAATTTAACTCTGAAAAGTGTGAGGTGCTACACTTGGAAGGAATAATTTGACAAGAAAGCATTCAATGAATGGCATGACCCGCGCAAATGCTGTGTATCAAAGGGACTTTGATATGTTTGGGCATCATTATCAATCGAGGCATAGATTACAAACACAAGGAAGTCATGCTGAAGTTTTATAAAACTTTGAGGCTAGAGTACTGTGTGCAATTCTGGTCGCCATGTTGTATGAAGGATGTGATTGCACTGGAGGGGATGCAGAGGAGAGTCACCAGGATGCTGCCTGGGATGGAACATTTAAGTTATGAAGAGGAGTTGGGCAGGCTTGGATTGTTTTTGTTGGAGCAGGGAAGACTGAGGGGTGACCTGATCGAGGTGTACAAGATTACAAGGGACACAGAATGGATATGGAGCAACTGTTCCCTTAGTTGAAGAATCAGTCAGAGGGAGACATCGGTTCAAGGTGAGGGGCAGGAGGTTTGGGGGGGGGGGGGGGGGGTGCGGTGGTATGTGTGATGTGAGGAAAACCCTTTTTACCCAGTCAGTCATAGAGGTTTATAGCATGGAAACAGGCCCTTCAGCCCAACTTGTCCATGCCACCCTTTTTTTAAAAACCCCTAAGCTAATCCCAATTGCCCGCATTTGGCCCTCTGTACCCATCTTACCAATGTAACTGTTTAAATGCTTTTCAAAGGGCAAAATTGTACCCGCCTCTACTACTACCTCTGGCAACTTATTCCAGTCACTCACCATCCTTTGTGTGAAAAAATTGCCCCTCTTCTGTATTTCTCCCCGTCACCTTAAACCTATGTCCTCTAGTTTTAGATTCCCTTACCTCTGGCCTGAAATGCACTACCTGGGAGGGTGGTAGAGACAAGCTGCCTCACGTCCTTTAAAAAGTACCTGGATGAGCACTCAGCATGACATAACATTCAAGGTTATGGACCAAATGCTGGTAAATGGGATTAGGTTGACGATGTTCCTCGCATATCAGTGCAGATTTGATGGGCCAAACAGCCTCTTCTGCATTGTATGATTCTATGACCTTGTGCAAGTAATGGAGGCACATGACACCTGTAACCTCATGCCATGCATACAGATTGGCGCACATAGAGTGGAGTGACCATCATCTCCTATAGGCATGGCAGGTTGATCCTCTCTACATTTTGCTCTAACTTTTTTGCTGCTGTGACTTTGTGTCCTTGAGCATATTATGCTTCAAGCTGAGTAAGTGATGCGATATTTGATCAAAGCCTATATAATATTGTGGCAGTGAGATGATCAACTCTGAAAATTAGAACTATTTTTTTAAACAGGTTGGGGATGGAAAGAATAGTATGTGTTCTATTTAAAATCCTGCCCTTGAACTTCATGTATATTTTGATCCACCAGATGGTGTTGCTCAGAGCTTCCAAAAGTGAAGCTTATTGTAACCAAAGTGGAGTTTCCATGAAAAATTTGTCACTTTGATTGGGCCATAAATCATACAATCCCTACAGTGCAGAAGGAGGCTATTCAGCCCATTAAGCCCGCACTGACAACATTCCCACCCAGGCCCTAGCCATGTAATCCCTGGTAAAGGTATGCTGTGGATGTATACGTTCACATCTCAGGCTGTCAAGCTCTCTCTCTCTCTTCTCCTCTGCCCCCACCCAGTGTTTAATTTCCTCCAAACCCACCCACCTATGACTCATGGTTGTGATACAACAATATATGAAGATTATATCTCTTGTGGAAAGGCTGCCAATTAAGTGGGTTGCTTTATCCTGGATAGTTTCTTGTGTGTTGTTGGAGCTGTACTCATCCAGGCAAGTGCAGAGTATTCCATCAGAACTGACTTATGCCCTGTAGACGATGGATAGGCTTTGGAGAGTCACCATAGGATTTTTAGCCTCTGACCTCCTCTTGGCAAACACAGTAAGAAGTCTGACAACACCAGGTTTAAGTCCAACCGATTTATTCGATAGTAAACTCACAAGCTTTCGAGGTTTCCCTCTTCATCAGGTAAATGGAGAGCTCACCTGACAAAGAGGGAAACCTCGAAAGTTTGTGAGTTTACTATCAAATAAATCGGTTGGACTTAAACCTGGTGTTGTCAGACTTCTTACTGTTTACCCCAGTCCAACGTTGGCATCTCCACGTCATCTCTTGGTGGCACAGTATTTCTGTGACTAGCCCAGTTCAGTTTCTTGTCAGCATTGATTGTGGGAGATTCAGCATTGGTAATGCCATTAAATGTCATGGGGAGATGGTTTGAATCCCTTTTGTGTGAAGATGAAGTGTGAAAAAAAGGACCTCCGACCAAAAGGGCTGACTCATTGCTGATGCTGAAAGTAAAGATCAGCTGATGAGTCACATCTGAGGGGTTCAGATTCTCAACCTTGTGTATGCTGAATCCACTTTTCAATCAGTTTCATCAGTCACAAAAAAGCTGGCCGTCTTTAATACTGAATGATGATGCCAGTACCCATGACTGTTTATAGTTCTCTGTTGGGGGTTAGGCATGGATTCTTAATAGTGGCAGCTTTGGAAACATTACAGTAGAAACGTATCTTGTCCTTATTGGGTGGCTCAATTCAGGATGGGTCACTGGACGACAGGTATGAATAGAAGCCCTGGTTTATATTCACTCCACACACACGTGTACTTTCTGTATCCCCCACCACCACGTGCACACAAAGTCCACAACCCAAGCGTCTCTTACCATAGCATTGCTTAAAGCAAATGGTAGCATTCCCTCCTGGTTGGTCAGCCAGGTCTGGAGAGTGAATCTGGAAGTTCTTGGCTTGTATCGTGGTGTCCTGTCAAGGTAGTGCAGAAAGTGGCTATTCAGTCATCCTGTGAGCCTGTGCTCTTTGAATCCAGTTTATACCACTCCTCAGATTTAACCACATAGCGTGCTGATGACTATTGCTATTGAATCTATTTATGTCATTGGTGTGAGTTTCAGTGACATTCAGCATTTTTTATTCATCACCATGATGAGCTGACCTCTTGAACTGCTGCCTACCCTCTAGTGTAGTTGCACTCTCAGTGCTGTTGGAATGGAATTTCAGGATTTTGACAGTGAAGGAATGGTGACATTTTTTCAAGTCAGTTTGGAGGGGAACTTGCATATGATGGTGATCTCATGCATTTGCTGCTCGTTACCTTTTAAGTGGTAGAAATCACCAGTTTGGAAGGTGATGCAGAACATCTTATAGTCACACTTCTGGCATTGTACACTGGGAAGGAGTGAATGTTTAAGGTACTCATTGAACCAGGGTTGACCCTTGGCTTGATGGTAGCGCTAGAGTGGGAGATATGCTGGGTCATGAGGTTATAGACTGTGCTTGTATATGATTCCATTTCTGCTGTTGGCCTAAGGTATTTCATGAATACCCAGTTTTGAACTGCTAGGTTTGTTCTTTATCTGTTCCTCCTTAATATGAAGATGAGGCTTTGTCTTCACAAGGTGAGGTAGTCACTTCTACCACTACTATTAATAATGGATACATCTAGAAAATATAGATTGATGAAAGTGATCAAACAGTAGATTCTCTTGCCCATGTTTGACCTGATGCCATGAGACTTCATTGGGTTTGGAGTCAATGTTGAAGACTCCCAGGGTTACTCTCTCAGTTGTATCCACTTGTTGCCACCTGGTGATGCAAGAGTTTTACTTTGACTTAAAAAGACTTCTATGGATTTTTCGCAACCTCGGGACATCGTAAAGTGCTTCACTCTACAAAGCACTACATTGCAGTCACTTTTGCAATGCAGGAGTGGTTAATAACTTGGGCAGAGTGTTGCAAGAAGTTATTGTGACACCGGAAGTACATATTAACCTCAGAAGTTTGAATAGAGACTCATTTGATATTGTGTATCATTGCACAAGGTATATCAGAGGCAAGGCCACTTTTGCCAGTCTCCAGTCTGGCTGATTATGTCTCACTCATCTCTCTTTATCGTCGCTTTTCATGACTTATGTTTTTTCTCACGCTATCGTGCTCTCTCACTCATATTTTTCCTTTAAGATGTAAGCTGGGTGGTGTTACGTTGTATTCTAAGGAAAAGAGCCATCAGCAGTTGCATACAAACTTTGGCAGCTCCTGATTCACCACCTGCTCCAGTCTCATGCCTCACTTGCCCCTTGACTGCACCTTCTCCAGTGGCTGTGGCATATTAAGCAGTTTGACAGAGTTAACAGTGAAAAGGAGTAATTTTTATTTTAATGAGTGCCAGTAACCCAAATTTAATATATGATAGACATATTTGGGTGCGGGTGTGTTTACATTTGTGTATATTTCCTGATTGCTTGTGGTGTTGCCATATAGTCTGAGGTCAGGAGTCAGCTGGAGATCAAGGTTACTGCTCAGGTGCACCTTCTGGGGAAGTGGGCTAAGGAGTATTGAGGTCACTTGTAGTTTAATTGCTGTTTGGTTAGCAAAGTTTTCAGATTGTCAGATGTTTGCAAATTTCCCACTCAGAAAATGCCAGTCTTTTTTAAATTATTTTTGGCACTTTGGAATATGACATCTGATGTGTGATGGTTGCACTTAAAAGAATAATTACCTATCAATGCCAACACTGTTCTGAGAATTTGAACATTTTCAGTTTGCATGATACTTTCTGCATCATGAAAATTGATGTATGAAAAGTAGTGCTGGAAATACTTAGGTCTGGCAGCATCTATGGAGAGAGAGACAGGATATCTCAAATTCGGCTTCCAAAAACCAGCAGTAGGAAAACCGCACATTTCGCTTCAGTGGCCATACAAGAATTTTAAATGAGTAATAAAACGTGCTGGCCTGTTTGGAGAGTTGCTACACTAGTGCACCAGCATTGCAAGTAGATATCTGTTTTGCACACCTGACATTTTGAGTGGCTTAGTGATCCCCATGTAGCCCAGGAAAAGTTTAATAAGTTGCTGCATTGGCATGGCTTCATGTGCCCTACTGTTTCTCACTCCTTAATGATTGGTGTGTCCTTGACTCCAAAGTGATTTCTAATTTCATCATTTAGTTTTCATGAGTCCTTTTTCACTGAATTAAGGGCTTTTGATTTTTTTTCCTCTCTGGAAACCAGCAAGGTCTGAAATCCATGATCCTCTGGTTACCGCTCCTGAGACACACTACCTGCCTGACTCTTCAGAATTCAACTCAAAATTTTCCGAAGAATGAAAATTATTCTCTGATACGTAATGAGGGTAAGATCAAACAAGAGGATCATGAAGTGACTTGAAGAAGTTACCAGCCAAATTGATTTGCTGTGCTACGGGGAACAATAAGCTAGTTAGCCTGGCATCTGTCATGGGGAAAATGTTAGGATTGATCATTAAGGAGGTTATAATTGGGCACTTCAGGTGATCAGAAAGAGTCAATGTGGTTTTGTGAAAAAGAAATAATATTGAACCAATTTATTGGAGTTCGTTTTAGGGGTAACATGCGATGTGGATAAAGGGGAATCTGCATATGTGCTATACTTCGATTTCAAGAACACATTTGATAAGATTCTACATCAAAGGTTATTATAGACAAGTTCATGGTGTAGTGAGTAACATACTCGCATGGACTGAAGGTTGACTGGCGAGCAGGAAACAGAGAGTATGCATAATGTCATAAGGGGTTACCCATTTAAGACAGTGACGAGGGGGATGAATCAGTGGAATTCTTTACCGCAGAGAGCTGTAGATACTGGGTTGTTAAATATATTCAAGACTGATATAGACAGATTTTTAAATCAATAAGGGTATTAATGGTTTTGGGTGATAACGCAAGAAAGTGAAGTTGAGAATTATTACGAGATCAGTCATGATCTTATTAAATAGTGGAGCATCTCAATGGGCTGAATGGCCTGCTTCTATGTTTTTGGGTATTATGCGTAAATTGAGTGGAGGTCATCAGGGGTCTGTTCTTGGGCCTCAACGTTTTAACATTTATATCAGTGACTTGGATGAATTAATGGGATGGTAGCTAAATTTGCAAGTGGCACAATGATGGGCAGAAAAATATGTTGTGACAAGGACATAAGATTGGGGATGGAATAGATAAGTTGAGTGAGAGGCAGAAATCTCGCAGGTGGAGTATAACGTGGAAAAAGTTAAGTTCACTTTGGCAGGAAGACTGAAAAGTATTAAACAAAGAGCAGCTGCAGCATTCCAAGGTGCAGAGGAATTTGGTATTTTAGTGCCCAAGTCACAAAAGGTTGGTGCACAAGTATGGCAAGTAATTATATGCTTTCCTTTATTACTGGAGGAATTGATTCAAAAGTAAAGCCATTTATGCTTAGTTATATAGGACGTTGATGTGGCATTTGGTAAATGTGTTGGAGGCAGTTCAGAGGAGGTTTATTAAGAACATAACATAATAAGAACATAAGAAATAGGAGCAGGAGTAGGCCAACTAGCCCTTCGAGCCTGCCCCGCCATTCAATAAGATCATGGCTGATCTGTCGTGGCTCAGTTCCACATTCCCGCCCTCTCCCCATAACCCTTAGTCCCGTCTCTCATCAAAAACCCATCAACCCGCGTCTTAAAAATATTTAGCGAGGCAGCCTCCACCACTTCAACGGGCAGAGAATTCCAGAGATTCACCACCCTTTGAGTGAAGAAGCTCCTCCTCAACTCTGTTCTAAACCGCCCCCCCTTTATCTTGAGGCTATGCCCCCTAGTCCTACTGTCCTTTCTGAGCGGGAAGAGTCTCTCCACCTCTATCCTATCCATCCCATTCATCATCTTATATGTCTCAATGAGATCTCCCCTCATTCTTCTAAACGCTAACGAGTACAAGCCTAATCTACTCAGCCTGTCCTCATAGCTCAACCCCCTCAACTCCGGCATCAGCCTAGTAAACCTCCTCTGCACTCCCTCCAAGGCTAAAATATCCTTGCGTAAGTACGGCGCCCAAAACTGCACACAGTACTCCAGCTGCGGCCTCACCAATGCCCTATACAGCCGCAGCAAGACCTCCCTACTTTTATATTCAATCCCCCTCGTGATGAAGGCCAGCATCCCATTCGCCTTCCTGACCACCTGCTGCACCTGCAAGCTGGGTTTTTGCGACTCATGCACAAGGACCCCGAGGTCCCTCTGCACCGTCGCCTGCTGCAGTTTTTCTCCACGTAAGTAATAATCCTTCCTACCATTATTCCTACCAAAGTGGACCACCTCGCACTTGCCAACATTAAATTCCATTTGCCATTTCCTGGCCCATTTGCCCAGCCTATCTAGATCCTTCTGTAGACTCTCCCCACCCTCCGCACAATTTGCCTTTCCACCAATTTTGGTGTCATCAGCAAATTTCGACACCCTACACTCGGTTCCCTCCTCCAGATCATCTATATAAATGGTAAATAGCTGAGGCCCCAGCACCGACCCCTGGGGCACTCCACTAGTCACCATCCGCCAATCCGAATAGCACCCATTGACCCCCACTCTCTGCCTCCTATTTGACAGCCAGTCCTCTATCCACGCTAACACCCTACCCCCAACTCCATGCCCCCTGACCTTCTGTAATAACCTCTTGTGAGGTACCTTGTCAAACGCCTTCTGAAAATCCAGAAAGACCACATCCACCGGCTCTCCTCTATCCACCGTCCTAGACACATCCTCATAGAACTCCAGTAAATTTGTCAGATACGACTTCCCTTTCAGGAAACCGTGCTGCGTCTGCTCTATCAAGCAGTTCCCCTCAAGATGCCTCGCTATTTCCTCCTTGATGACGGATTCTAACATTTTACCTACAACAGACGTTAAACTAACAGGCCTATAATTCCCCGCCTTTTGCCTGGCACCCTTCTTAAACAACGGCGTAACATTAGCCGTTTTCCAATCTTCCGGCACTTCCCTGGAATCCAGCGACGTCTGGAAAATAATCACCAAGGCATCCACTATCACCTCCGCCATTTCTTTCAGGACCCTCGGATGCATTCCATCCGGTCCTGGGGACTTGTCCACAATCAGCCCCTCCAGTCTGTCGAGCACCACCTCTCTAGTAACAGTAATGTCATCGAGACCCTCCAGTCCTACCACCTTTCCATCCGGCAAATTATTCACGTCCTCCTCCGTGAAGACCGAAACAAAAAAGTTATTCAAGACCTCTGCCATATCCCTATCCCCTACCACTAAGTCCCCCTTCTCATCCTCTAAGGGACCAACGTTCACCCTAGACAGCCTCTTCCTTTTTATATATTTATAAAAACTTGCTATCCTTTTTTATATTAAGCGCTAGCCCAGCTTCATAGTTTCTCCTACCCTTCTTAACCAACTTCTTTGTCAATCTTTGTTGACATTTAAATCTCTCCCAATCTTCTTCTCGCCCACTACTCTTAGCTACTCTAAACGCCTCCGCTTTTAATTTAACACTTTCCTTCACCTCCTTCGTTATCCACGGCTTATTACCTCTCCTCCTACGGTCCTTTTTGACCATCGGAATAAATTTCTGCTGAGCACCAAGAAAGATCTCTTTAAAGATCCTCCACTGCTCCTCAGCAGACCTACCTTCCAACGCGCTCCCCCAGTCCACATTCGCCAATTCTTCTCTCATCCTACCATACTCCCCTCTGTTCAAACAAAGGATGCGTGTCTGGGAACCCACTTTCTCCTCCTCCATCTGCACCAGAAACTCCACCATACAATGATCACTCTCCCCAAGAGGATCCTTCACCGCAAGTTCCCTAATTCTACCCGCCTCATTACATAGCACCAGATCCAAGATAGCTCGCTCCCTCGTCGGCTCCAACACACACTGTTCGAGGAAACTATCCCAGCAGCATTCCAAGAACAACTCCTCGAGCCCACCGCGTCCAACATGGGTCGACCAATCAATATGCAGATTGAAATCCCCCATAACTACGGCCATCCCATTCCTGCACGCCGCACTTATTTGCGCGTTAACAGCCCGCCCCACCTCCAGACCATTATTCGGGGGCCTATAGACGACACCCACCAGCGTCTTCCTCCCTTTGCTGTTCCTAATCTCTACCCGCAACGATTCCACCTTCTGCTCCTTGGCTCCAATATCATCCCTTGCTACCACCCTGATGCTATCCTTAATCAGCAGAGCTACGCACCCCCCCCCCCTTTTCCCTCCTGCCTATCCTTCCTAAACACTTGATACCCCTGGACATTCAGCTCCCATTCCCTGCCACCTTGCAGCCACCTCTCTGTAATGGCTACCAGATCATATCCATTTGTGTCGATCTGCGCCACCAACTCATCCACTTTATTCCTGATGCTTCGCGCATTCAGATAAAGCACCTTCATCCCAGCCTTCACCTGGAACTTATTTGCTGGAACGCCACCAACCATACTCACGCCCCTTGCTCCCTCTATTATTGGGACATCCTCGGCCTCTGTCCTTACCTGTACCGTCTCCTTAACTTTAGACCCTGTAATGTCACCTACCCTCACACCCTCTCCTCCTCTCTCTCTCTCTCTCTCTCTCTCTCTCTTCCCCCCCCCCCCCCCTCCCTAATTAGTTTAAAGCCTTGTCTACAGTCCTCTTTACACGATTAGCCAGCACTCTGATCCCAGCACGGTTCAGACCAACCCCATCCCACCTGAACAGGTCCCACCTACCCCAATACTGGTACCAATGCCCCATAAATTCAAACCCATTCCTCCCACACCAATCCCTGAGCCACCCATTTACTTCCTTAATCCTATCAACCCTACGCCCGTCTGCACTCGGTTCAGGCAGTAGCCCAGAGATGACCACCTTGTCGGTTCTACTTTTTAATTCCATTCCCAGCTTTTCATACTCCCTCCCCAGATCCTCAGTTTGCATTTTGCCTACGTCGTCGGCACCCACATGAACAGCTACGACCGGATTCTCACCCTCCCACTCCAGGTTCCTCTGCAGCCCAGATGCGACATCCCGGACCCGAGCACCAGGCAGACAACACACCCTTCTGTGCAATTTGTCGTTGTGACAAAGGACAGTGTCAATACCCTTCACCCCACTATCCCCAATTACAACTATGTTCCTTTTCCCCTTCTTTTTGCCTATGGCCTGCTGCATCACTGTACCGTGTGCAGTCTGCTCACCGACCTCACCTCCCTCATTCTCGTCCAGACTGGAAGCAAGAACCTCAAACCTGTTATGCAGCTTGAGAGGCTGAGGCCTCCTCTTCCCACCCTCCTTCCTCCTCTTAGCAGCCCCCTCTTGTTCCTGACCCTTAGAGTTAGCCAGTCTAGGGGGGGTGGATGTCACTTGCACCCCATTGACAATGGCACCCTTTCTCCCCCTGATGAGCCTCAGCGTCCGTAGCTCAGAGGCCAGCTCATCTACCTTGAGCTGGAGCTCCTCCAGCAACCTGCACTTACTGCAGACATGGTCACTGGGGAGGACCCTGGGGTCCACCAGTTCCCACGTCATACAGAAACCACACATCACATGCCCCTCCATTATTCACTGCAGTAATTTTGAAAATTTCCACACGAACTCACCTGGCCCTTTTTCTCTCCAGCCCTTTTGATATTAAGCCCTAAATGCTCACTCTACTTCCCTCTCACTCCGCTGCCCGCTCAGACGCTGCCCGTTGTCTACACCAGGCCTCCTTTTAGATTGATACCTGAATGAGTGGGTTGCCTTATGAGGCAAGGTTAGATAAACTGGGTTTGTAACAATAGAGTTTAGTATACACGATCCTGTACAGTATGTGGAAAGGATGTTTCACCCAGTGAATGAGTCTAAAACTAGAATGCACAGTTTTAACATTAGGGATCACCTTTATTTTTAAGTTGGAAGTAGAGAGATTCTTGTTTGACAAGAGAATCAAGGTTTATCATGGGTGGATGGAAATATGGAATTTGAAACACAAGATCTGCCATGATTTTATTGAATGGCAGAGCAGGCTTGAGGAGCTGAATGGCCAATGTTAATTTCATATGTTCCTATGACAACAAGGCTAGGATGGAATACTTTTTTACAATTCACTTGAGAAATTGAGCACAGGGAAACATTGTGACACAGTTTGAAAAACTTGTAAAGTTGGTTTTGAGGAAGTTTGAGCAATTTGGAAGATTGCTGCTTTGTGTGTGTGTGTGCACATAGTGTTCAGTTTATACAGTGAGTCAGCATAATATGTAATTGGAAAGAAAAATGACACTGAAGACAGATTTGGAGACCATGGGGACATGATACAGGTGTAATTATGGACAAATTATTGCATGTTTGGCGACTGTGAATAAAATTGAAGCTGAGGATGAAGTAAATATTTTCCACACTTTGGTCCAGATGCTTTTGTGGTGATGTCTAACCAATGTTGACTGCGGAGCTCAGTACTGTGGACTATCCTGAAATTTAATGAGATTCTGAACTTCCATTATAACACGTCCAGTGAGATTGTACTTAAGAATTGCAGACCAGTTGCCAAAGGCGACTGTTGCAGATTACGTTCTCAATTTAAAAAAAACTCTTGTGGATCTGGCGTGAACTTAGTGACCAAAGTTTAGAGACATTCTTAGGGGGCCTAAAAATAATAAAATCCACGCCAAAGACAAAGACAAATAAGCTGACATAGAAGGAAGCCTGTGATGAGACCACAGCCATTGAAATAACAGAAAATGATGTTCCTTATTATAAGGAAGTGCTTTCTTGAATGGGCAATGGAGGTCCACCAGATTTCAGCAAGGTCTAGGCCAGATATTTAAATGTCCTCCTACGACACGCTATTGTTTGCTTAAGCCGGAAATTGAGGGCAAATTAAGAGAAAAGCAAGCCAAAGTGAAGATGTATCATGCTGCACAAGGCATGAGACTTAGTGCTGGTCAGAAAGTCATGATGTAAAACCACTGAGGTAATGAGGAGTATATGATTGAAGTTGTTGCAAAGAGACTGGGTGCATTCAGAAATATAGTTTTAAGAATCAGACTAGAAACTTACTAGGATGCTACCTGGTCTTGATGGTTTGAGTTATAAGGAGAGGCTGGGGAGACTGGGACTTTTTTCTCTGGAGCGTAGAGGGCTGAGGGTTGATCTTATAGAGATCTATAAAGTAATGAGGGGTATAGATCAGCTAGATAGTCAATATCTTTTCCCAAAGTTAAGGGAGTCTAAAACTAGAGGGCATAGGTTTAAGGTGAGAGGGGACAGATACAAAAGGGTCCAGAGGAACAATTTTTTCACACAGAAGGTGGTGAGTGTCTGGAACCAACTGCCAGAATTAGTAGAGAGGGATACAATTTTGTCTTTTAAAAAATGTTTAGACAGTTACTTGGGTAAGATGTGAACAGAGGGATATGGGCCAAATGTGTGCAATTGTGCCTAGCTTAGGGGTTTAAAGAAAGGGGCGATATGGACAAGTTGGGCCGAAGGGCCTATTTCCATGCTGTAAACCTCTATGGCTCTAAACTCCCAAGGTAATTTATGAAGTTAGCCGAGACCCTAACCTTTACATTTGATTTCAGCATTAGGGTCAGCGTAAGGTGTTTCACTCCAGGTATGATTCAATGTGACCTACAAGGAAGCTTTTATCATAACAAGCTTTATTTAAGATCACAGAGTGTAACAATAAGAATTAGCAAAACTTTTACCAATTAAAATACTTAAACATGACAAAGCATAGTTCTTAACAGCTAACTATCTCTACTGTTCCAATTCAGCAGTATCCCTTATAGACAGAAATTCCTGCTTTAGAACCAGTTAATACAAAAACCAAAGATGCTTATGTGTTGCTAGATTTCCAGTTTTTTAACACGGATATCCAGAGAGCAGCTTTCAGAGAAGGATATATCCTCAAAACAAAAGACTTTAGAGAAGTTAACCTGGGTCACTAGCTACTCCCAGGTTCCAGACTTAAGAGAGGAGAAAAGAGGGACACTGGTCATTTTCAACTCCAAAGCAGCATCTAAGCTTGAATATTCTGAGTAATGTGTGTAACACCAGCTTTACTCTGTCACATGACTACACCTGTCAATCATCATACTCAAACCCCACTGTGCAAAATTCCACCAGCATCCTATATGGAGCAGCATTAGTTCAAATTAAGTAATTATGCTGCTGCAGCAACCATATAGGATGTTGGTTGTAGACAGAATGACTCTGATAAAATAGAAAGGACTGCTCGAAACATCCTGTACAGAAACGTAACTAAAATACATTTCTTAAAGGCCCAGTATCATCACACTAATGAAGATTGGAGAGATACTCCATCAGTGAAAGTATGTAGGAAAGAAGAGGTAAGCTCCTTTTATTATTTCTTGTCAAATGATATTTTGTTAAACACATTCTTCTGTTAGGAAAAAATATTTTTAATCTGTGACTACTCAGGCATAATGGACCATATATTTTGTTGTGATTGCAATTTATTTTACATTTTAACATAGAAGCCATTTTTAAAATATGTACATAATAGCTGAGCATTTCGTTATGCTGCCCTTGCTGCTGGGGAAGTGTGAATAAAATTGCAATATTGGTTGCCTGCAGTTGAGTATTTGTTCCTCCTACGCAGTGCATTGCCCAGCAGTTCCCAAAACTCACCACCAATGACGGTTTTCCTCACCTCGTGTCCTGGCCTATTGTAGTTAAAGTGAATAGAGACTGATTACTGTGATGATTGTTGTATTGTGGGCATTTATTGTACAGCAGCTCTTACGCACCTCAATGATAGTGTTCTGACTGCAGTTCTGGGGGGGTAAGTGGATTTGTGTGTTACAGGTGTTTATGTACTAGTAATGGGACAAAATCATTAAATCTCTGATAACATTAAAGAATTCCTCATTGGTGACGGATTATTGTGTGGGAGGAAATGGAGGACTGGTGGCCACTTTTTACACAGTGGTTTGTGAACTCTTCCCACAATTAGATGGCTGACCGCCTCTCTATTCTGGTAATCTATCTTAAAATCATTTCAGCCATATAGGGAAGTACTTACTTTGCATTCCAGATTAAAAAACGAACAATTTTTAAAAAAAATTCCTTGAATACTGTCAACTAGATTAAAACAGTGTTCAATACAGGATTTATTTATGTAAAAAATAACCACTGCTTAAAGTAGTAAATATTAGCTAAATTTTCATAATTCTGAGACTGTGATATAGGTGACCATTGATTCACCTCACAGAATCCCTACAGTGCAGAAGGAGGCTATTTGGTCCATTGAATCTGCGTGGAACACAATCCCATCTTTATCCCCATAACCCCACATATTTACCCTACTAGTCCAACTGACACTAAGTGGCAATTTAGCATGGCCAATCAGCCTAACCCACACATCTTTGGACTGTGGAAGGAACCCAGACCACCTGGAGGAAACCCACGCAGAGACGGGGAGATTGTGTAAACTCCATACAGGCAGTGACCCAAGTCGGGAATTGAACCTGGGTCCATGGTGCTGTGAGGCAGCAATGCTAGCCACTGTGCCACCATGCACATCTAGTGAAAATACGTGTTCATAGCAGCAAATTTGCTGCATTATAACTTCTTGTAAATCATTGAAATAGCCAGTAGACGTAGCAGCAACTAAAACTTGTAGAAAGTAGTCAGGTCACGTTCAGCCTTGATATGTGAGGATGGTGTGGTAGGATAGTGACTAGAAAAGTTTATTCAGAGCAGTGCTTTCCATTGTGATGGTTGATTCTGTGCAAAGGAAAAAGACCAAATAAGTCAGACACTTGTGAGTGTAATGTAAATTTATCGGGGTCCTGTTTGGGTGTGAATGTTTTAAAAGGCAACAGACAGTACGAACGTTCATCCCGTTGAGGAGGCTGAGTGATGTGACAAACCTTGAGCAGTTGTCTGAACTGGAATGAGAGAACATTCTGAAGTCACCCTTTGGATCTCATCACTCACCGTTGTAGGTCTTTCTCTTGCTATGGTGTTGAACAGAGTATTATTGCTTGTAGCTGGCACCTTTATGGTGCCAGCTCTCAATGCATTCCAGATTGAAATGTTTTGTCATGTACTTTTACAAATTCTTTAAGTAAGTATTTGGAAAAAGAAATTCCCTGTCTGTGATCTGCCTTAACATTGAGACAAGATCTTTGTGCCATAATTAATTTCAGGATTGCTGAACAATATTGGCACTCATCTAAAGTAGTGGTGCAGTCTTTTTCTGGTTTTATACAGTGAGTAATAAATGCCCATAAAACAGTAATCTCATCAAGACATTTGGCACGCAGGACTGACGCGTGTTTTGTTCCACTCCTTGAGTGTTCCTTTATTCCATTTTTTAACCAATGAGGTATGTGACACAGCTTCTGCTGAAGGGAAGTGATTTATTTTATTCATTTAAAGAATGTGGGCATCACTGGCTAGGTCAGCATTTGTTGCCCATCCCTAACTGCTCTCAAGAAGGTAGTGGTGAACTGCCTTCTTTGAACCACTGCTGTCCATGCAGTGTAGGTACATCCACAGTGCTGTTAGAGAAGGATATTGACCCAGTGACAGTGAAGAAATGGTGATGTATTTCGAAGTCAGGATGGTGAGTGGCTTTGAGGGGAACTTCCAGGTGGCCTTTTGGCTAAGATCAAGCAACAGATCAAGCCTTATCTTGTCAGCTTGGATCTTGCCTGTCTCTTCCCATGCACCCCGGACATTCTCTCTTCCACCACCTTCCATTGGGAAAAAGATACAAAAGTCTGAGGGCATGTATCAGCCAACTCAACAATAACTTCTTCCCTGTCGCCATCAGACTTTTGAACGCACCTACCTCGCGCTAAGTTCATCTTTCTCTACACCCTAGTTATGACTGTAACACGTTCTGCAAACTTTCTTTCTCTATGAATGGTATGCTTTGTCTTTATAGTGCGCAAGAAGGAGTACTTTTCACTGAAGACCAATGCATGTGACAATAAATCAAATGAAACCATGAATTAGATTCAGTTGGAATTTGAATTTGACTTTTGGAGCAAACGAGTGGATTTGGTCTGCCTAGTCAACTCTGAGCGTTGGCTTCATAATTTTAATAATGGAGTAAAAGTTTTAAAAGTGGGGAACTTACAGGCAGTGATGTTTCCAGCTATCTGGTGCTGTTGTAGGTTTGGACGGTGCGGCCTAAGAAACTTTTATGAGTTCTGCAGAACATCTAGATGGTACACACTTGCTGTCACTGTTTTTTGGTAGTGAAGAGGTGCCAATCAAGCAGACTGCTTTGTTTTGCATAGCGTTCAGCTTCTTAAGTGTTGTTGGAGCTGCATTGATCCAGGCAAGTAGAGTGTATTCCATCACACCCTGGACTCGTGCCTTGTAAATGGCGGAGAGGCTCTGGGGAGTCAGGAGGTGAATTACTCAACTACAGGATTCCCAGTCTTTGACTTGCTGTGGTAGCCACATATATGGCAAATCCTGTTCAGTCTCTGGCCAATGATAATCCCCAGGATGTTGATACTGGGGAATTCAGTGATGGTAATGCCATTGAATGTCAAAGAGTAATGCTTATATTCTCTTGTTGGAAATATCTGGTATTTGTGTGGTGTAAGTGTTACTTACCACTTTTCAGCTCAAGCCTGGATACTGAAGCATGTACTGCTTCAGTATCTGAGGAGTTGCAAGTGGTGCTGAACATTGTGTAGGCATCCTCAATCACCCCCGCTTCTGACCTTATGATGGAAGGAAATTCATTGATGAAGCTTCATTGAAGATACTTGGGTCTAGGACACTAACCCAAGGAACTCCTGCAGTGATGTCCTGGAAACCCTATCACATCTAGATAACAAAGACACCTATGTCAGACTCCTATTGATCGACTACAGCTCAGCCTTTAACAGCATTATTCCTGTGAAATTCCACTCCAAACTCCATGGACTGAGGCTCGGCTGTTCCCTATGCAGCTGGATCCTGAACTTCCTAACCCAACAAACTGCAATCAGTAAGGATAGGCAACAACACCTCCTCCGTGAACATGCTCAACATCAGTGCCTCACAAGACTGTGTCTTCAGCCCCTTCTTTATTCCTTATATACCTATGACTGTATGGCCAAATTCCCCCTAACTCAATTTTCAAGTTTGCTGATGACACCACTGTAATGGCTCAGATCTGAAACAATGATGAGATGGTGTACAGGAAAGAGCAAGAGAATCTGGTGAACTAGTGCAACAACGATAATCTCTCCCTCAATGTCAACAAAATGAAGGAGTTAGTCATAGACTTCAGAAAGCGTGGTGGAGGACATGCGCCTATCTACGTTGATGAGGATGAAGTGGAAATGGTTGAGAGTTTCAAGTTTTTAAGTGTCCAGATCACCAACAACCTGTCCTGGTCCCTTCATGTTATAGTTAAGAAAACATACCAACACCTCTAGTTTCTTAGGCTAAGGAAATTTGGCAAATCCACTATGACCCTCTCCAACTTTTACAGATGCGCCATAGAGAACATTTTTTCTGGTTGTATCCCAGCTTGGTATGACTCTTGCTCTGTCCAGAACTGCAAGAAACTACGAAGCATTGTAAATGAAGTCCAATCTATCACTCAAACCAGCCTCCCACTCATTGACACCGTCTACACTTCCCTTTGCCTCAGCAAAGCAGCCAGCATAATCAATGCCCACAGGTGGCACCTTCCACCACCTTCTGTTGGGAAAAAGATACAAAAGGCTGAGGACACGTACCAACTGTCTCAAAAACAGCTGCCTTCCTGCTGCCTTCAGATTTTGCATGGACCTCGTGGCAGGCTGGGTGCAAAAGGTTAAATCTCACGGGATAAAAGGTGAGCTATCTAGATGGGTGGAGAACTGGCTTGGCCATAGAAGACAAAGGGTAGCAGCGGAGGGGTCTTTTTCCAATTGGAGGTCTGTGACTAGTGGTGTTCCGCAAGGCTCTGTACTGGGACCTCTGCTGTGTGTGATATATTTAAATAACTTGGAAAAAGATGTGGCTGGTGTGATCAGTAAGTTTGCGGACAACACAAAGATTGCTGGACTTGTGGATAGTGGTGAACGTTGTCAGAGAATACAGCAGGATAGAGATAGGCTGGAAAATTGGGCGGAGAAGTGGCAGATGGAATTTAATCCAGATAAATGCGAAGTGATGCATTTCAGTAGATCTAATGTAGGGAGGAGCTGTACAATAAATGGCAGAACCATCAGGAATATAGACACACAAAGGGACCTGGGTGTGCAAGTCCACAATCCCTAAAGGTGGCAGCACAGGTGGAGAGGGTGGTGAAGAAGGCATATGGCACGCTTGCCTTTATTGGACGGGACATAGAGTATAAAAGTTGGCATATGATGTTGCAGCTATTTAGAATGTTGGTTAGGCCACATTTGGAGTACTGCGTCCAGTTCTGTTGGCCACACTACCAGAAGGACGTGGAGGCTTTGGAGACAGTACAGAAAAGGTTTACCAGGATGTTGTCTGGTATGGAGGGTCTTGGTTATGAGGAGAGATTGGGCAAACTGGGGTTATTCTCCCTGGAAAGATGGAGGATGAGGGGTGATCTAATAGAGGTGTATAAAATTATGAAGGGCATAGATAGGGTGAACAGTGGGAAGCTTTTTCCTAGGTCAGAGGTGACAAACACAAGGGGTCACAAGTTCAAGGTTAAGGGGGCAAGGTTCAACACAGATGTCAGGGGAACATATTTTACACAGAGGGTGGTGGGGGCCTGGAATGCGCTGCCAAGCAAGGTAGTTGAGGCAGACACGCTGGGATCGTTTAAGACTTAGCCACATAAACAGACTGGGAATAGAGAGATACAAATGAATGGTCTAGTTGGACGCATGAGCAGCACAGGCTTGGAGGGCCGAAGAGCCTGTTCCTGTGCTGTACTGTTCTTTGACCTGCTTTATATTAAATTGTTGAAATTGTAGGCATTAGCCAAACAATGCTACTATCTTATACTTATTTACAGTTCACAACCCACTAAGGGGCTCTTTGAACCAAGAGCTGTGTGATTCTTGTGAAACTATTAGCTGCAATTTTGGAAATAGTAGCATGTCACAGCAGAATGCTGGACTGTGCATTAATGTGCAACAGTAGTCTTGAGTAAAAATACTTAATTGGAGAAGTCTCTGGGAACTGATATGAGAAAATCCAAAAATCTTCTGTCAACATCTAAAAATTAACTTAGAAGTAGGGGAAGTGAAATCACTTTGTGACCACAAAGGGGATCGATGCGTGGAGAAATAGGGCATTGCTGAGGCACTAAATGAGTACTTTGCATCTGTCTTAGCCAAGTCATGAGTGATTAAGGCACAGAAGGAGACCATTTGCCTGTCATGACCATTCTGGCTCTGAAGGGCAATGTCTGTAATCCCACAAGTTTACTTTCAAAGTCATAGTCAAGGAGGTGAGAATTGAGATATTGTTGGGCTAAAAAATGATAAAAAGGAGGCATTAAAAAAAACTGGCTGCGCACAAAGTTGTTAAATCACCAGGACTGAATGGGTTGTATTAAGGGTGGAAGCTGCTGACTGGCTCTAATCTTGCAATCCTCCTCAGATGTGGGGCTGGTGCCAGACGATTGGAACATTGCAAATGTTACACCCTTGTTCAAAAAGATGTAATTACAGGCCAGTCAATTTAATTTCGGTGGTAGGAAAACTCTTAAAAGATGGCAATCTGTGACATAATTTACAATCACTTGGATAATGAATGGTGATGAATGGGATGGATAGTATAGAGGTGGAGAGGCTCTCCCCGCTCAGAAAGGACAGTAGGACTAGGGGGCAGAGCCTCAAGGTAAAGGGGGGGGCGGTTTAGAATGGAGTTGAGGAGGAACTTCTTCACTGAAAGGGTGGTGAATCTCTGGAATTCTCTGCCCGTTGAGGTGGTGGAGGCTGCCTCGCTAAATATTTTTAAGACGCGGGTTGATGGGTTTTTGATAAGCGAGGGGATTAAGGGTTATGGGGAGAGGGCGGGAATGTGGAACTGAGACACAACAGATCAGCCATGATCTTATTGAATGGCGGGGCAGGCTCGAAGGGCTGGATGGCCTACTCCTGCTCCTATTTCTTATGTTCTTATGTTCTTATAAGGGCAGATTCATGAGAAAAAGCTAGCATAGATTTTTTAAAGGATAATCAGCCATGGTCTGATTGAATGGTGGAGCAGGATCAAAGGGCTATGTTTCTATATAATTCGATTTTACTGACTCAGTTGAGTTTTTTGATGATTTAACAGAGAGAGTAATGTGGCTGATTTGGGTACCTTAACTTCTGAAAGAGGTTGTTACCAAGGTGGAAGCCCATGGAATAAAAGGGTCAATGACAGCAAGGATACAAAGCTGCGTGAGTGACAGGAAACAGAGTGTAGTGATTAAGTTATTTTTCACATTGGAGGAAGGTATACTATGACATTCATTCCCCGGGGGTTGGTACTCGGATCACTGCTTTTCTTAATAAATATTAATGACATAGACTTGCATACAGAGGGCACTATTTCAAAATTTGCATGTGACACAGAACTTGGGAGTATTGCAAACTGTGAGGAGGATAGTGCTGAACATCACGAGAACATAGGCTGGCTGGTGTCAGCTGAGATTTACTACAGAGAATTGTGAAATGATATGTTTGATAAAAGCAGGGAAAAGCAATGTAAACTAAAGATGTAATTCTAAAGGAAGTGCAGGAACAGAGACTTGGGGTAGATGTGCACAAGTCATTGAAGGTGGCAGAGAAAATTGTTGAGAAAGTAATTGAAAACCATCCAGGATCCTCAACTTTACAAGTAGGAATGTAGAATACAAAAGGTGGTTATGATGAACCTGTATAAAACATTGGTTCAGCCTGAACTGGAACATGGTGTCTAATTCTCAACACCACTTTAGGAAGAATGTGAATTCTTTAGAGAGGGTGCAGAAAAGATTCCTGAGAGTGGTTTTCAGTTGCAAGGCTAGATGTGACTTTGGAATATATTGAACACCTTCTATACCTTGACAGTCACTTATCTTAAAAGGTCACCAATGATGAGAGAATTCAACACTGGATCAGTTGCAGCCTTCTACAAATGATACCAGCAAATGTTCAAATCTTCAAGTTAGCAGATGTCCGAGTGTACAGACCAGTTATTGTCATACACTTCTGTACTGCAGTAAGGTACAGACTGTGTATCAGTGATACACGAGAAATAGAGAAATTCCATCAGAACTACCTCTGCTGTATCCTCTGGATTCAGTGGGAGGAATATTGAACAAGTGCTTGTGTCCTCCTTGAAGCCAACTTCACAAGCAGTCGGACAAAACTCCTGTAACATCAACATTTGTCCAAATGGCTGAAAAGCATTTCCCTCATCAGGTCTTGGTTTCTCAACTCTCATATCCATTGTTCCATGAGAGGACAAAGAAAACACTTCAAAGTCACTCAAAAGCTCTCTTTGAAATATGGCAGCATTGACATTAATGACAGGAATGAGCTTATCATCAGTCATTGAAAATGTTGACAATTTGCCCATCAATCTGCATTGGCTCATCTTAGCAATGACGCGAGCAGCGATGGAAAGAAAAGGAAGCAAATCCTGAACTCCAGATCCCACTGTCTTGTGAGACATCCTGCATCAGCATCGGCCTGTTCAGTCATTCAAAAACCCAAGGCAGAAACTTGTGTCCTTAAATTGAGGGACTGACCAAGGCAACGGGATATGAAACACCAGGGGCTATTCTTTGAGGAGACAAGATTAAGCATTTGATTGAGATGTTTGAAATCATCGGTAAAGAGAGGGAGAAACTGTTTGCTTTGGTTGGCCAAGGGCTCACAAATCAGAGGACACAGATTGAAGATGATTGGTAAAAGAACCAAAGGCAACGTGAAATTATTCTATGCAGCAAATGGTTAGAGTCTGGAGTACACTGCCTGAGAGTGTGAAGGAGGCAGACTCAATTGTGATTTACAAAGGGGAATTGGCTAAGCAAATTTGATTTTGCACTATGAATTCCTGTAAAAACCCCCTACCCTTATTATGGCTGCAGGATTGGTGTTTTCACTCTTTCAGTTCTTGTTTCTTTTACAAAGTCAATACTTGTAGTTTTGACCCACAAGGTAGTCCTGTGCAATGATCACAGTACTCTGAGTCCTGGGATCATAGCACAGCGTGGAATGAGGCCATTTGGTCCATTATGGCTGTGCTGACCTGTTTGTAGAACTAATCATTCTTCTCTTTCTCTGTAGACCTGTATGTTTTTCTCCTTTTAAGTATCTGACAGTTAGAAAAAATATCAGCGAAAAGTTGTCTAGAATAGAAGTCTAGTTGTAGGTAGCCTGTGAAGTATAGAAATTTTTGGTATTGGGCTTGAGTAATCAGGAGTCTGGTTTTGGTGCATCTTGATTTGGGGGTATTTGTCGGTAAGGTTTATGCAGTGTTGGAATTCTAAATCCAATCCATCACCTGATTCAAAAGATGAATGGCAATTTGACATGTTTAGCTGTACCATTTGCTGCCCTTTGACATGCAGAGCAAGCTGTCCGTTGGATGTGGGCTTGAAGGTGGGAAAGATACTTGCTCAACCCTTCTGCACGAGCTGAATTGACCAAAACAGTACTTGTGCTATTGAAGGGGAAGTGTGGACAAAAGAGTTCTGGTATCCAGCTGAGGTATTATTGGTCAAGGCCACTAATGTGTAATTATTAAGCAGTGTCAACTAGAGGGTGATTTTATATCTATATTTTGTCACATCCATTTTTGTAATACTGGAAATCTTCCTCTACTCATTTGTCAAATCTAATGATTTAAAGGAAATAAATCAAATGCTGAGAATTTCTGCTGCACAGACATCAGGCATATCACTAATATGGCACCACTTTGCACATT
This sequence comes from Carcharhinus amblyrhynchos, assembly GCF_965287045.1. Taxonomy (NCBI): domain Eukaryota; kingdom Metazoa; phylum Chordata; class Chondrichthyes; order Carcharhiniformes; family Carcharhinidae; genus Carcharhinus; species Carcharhinus amblyrhynchos. Next base: position 86,043,864 of record NC_137332.1, on the reverse strand, counting down.
ATACAACGAGTATTCATGTGCATGAGCAACACTAAAATTACTAATATAATCATACATTTCTTGTTCAAACCTTATAAAACAGGAAGGCATTTGAATCAACTTTTCATGAGTTTAGGGTAAGCTGGACTACCCTGAGAAATTATCCACTTAACTCTAGTGGGGCCCATTCAGGGCCTAACAGATGGTAAAAGTTTCTTCCAGGGCTGAGTATAGGATCGCAAGATTCAAGAAGGTAATAGGAATTGATTTCAGCAGGAGTTGATTATTTGGTCATCTTAGGATCTGAAATAATTGTTGAGCTTCTTTAGCCTGAGAAGTGTCCTGGGCCCACTTTGCTGAGGGCTTTTTGTGCTGCTCTGACTTAGTCCAGTGAAATGGGGATGCTGCCAAAGTTCCATAACAGGAATCCCCTTCGCCCTAATGACCTCATCCTAACAATTGGAGCCTGACATAGATGCCAACCTAAAGTGCAAAAGGAAGATGCAGGCTGTCATATCTCCTCCGGCAGAGCTAAGACACTGTCATTTCAGCCAGGATGTCAAAGCTACTTGCACAGTTTTAGAATTTATATGTATGTTGCTTAGTAATGTAAATCAGGAAGGTCAAACTCCTCTTCTAATCTCAGAGTGGTTTCCACAGTGAGTGTGCTGTAATTGAGCTCAGCATCTTGGAATGGGGCAGGGTGTGTTTTCATTCCAAGCTGAAACCCTGTTATACAGGCAAAATGTGGTGACAAAAAGTGAAGGCAGACTTGGTGTGTTGTTCTACTGATCGCATCTCCACATGAAGAATACTGCTATGGACAAGAAACACAGATCTGTACTCATTGTAAGCAATAAGGACTTCAGAAAAGTTAGATTAAAAAAAATTTAATTGTTAACCCCTGATGCAGTCTGAGGACAGTGTACATCAGTCTCACCCCTGACCCAGTCTGAGGACAGTGTACACCAGCCTCACCCCGACCCATCTGAGGACAGCATATGGCAGTCTCAGTCCCACTAACGCAGTCTGAGGACAGTGTACAGCAGCCTCATGTCTGACCCAGCCTGAGGACAGTATATGACAGTATACTGAGACAGTATACCCCATGCTGTAGATCTAGTCTAACGTGTCCATAACCACATTGAAGTGATGTGTGTCCATTAGTCTCATACTTGCCTCACTGAATAACCTTCACAAGTTTATTTTTTCATTTTGACATGATCTGTCTCTTTTCCCTGCATGTTGTCAGAACTTGGATTGACTTGGGAATTGCGAAGAAATTGACATGATGCTCTTTTCATAAATATGGTTATGATATAAGAACCTTGAAATATGTACCTGAGGAACAAGAGGAGGATCCTGCTCTGCCATTCAATAAGATCATGGCTGATCTGCTTGTGGCCTCAACATCACTTTATCACCAATTAATCTTTTCTGTTATAACAAAGGCTTTGACTTTCTCTGAGTTGTCTCTTGCAGAACAACTTCTCATCCTTTTCATCTCTAAAATTGTCATATATGTTTAACTTTGCTGCTTACAAGACTTGTCCTAGTTTTATGTTTGTTTTGAAGTGTTATCTCCAGTTTTCTCTGATAGCTGTTAGCCCTGTATGATCACTGCCTTCAACCTCACTAACTGTGGAGATACTTTTAAGTAATTACTTCTGATTCTACATAAGAGGGCGGGAAAGTGGAACTGAGCAGCGACAGATCAGCCGTGATCTTATTGAATGGTGGGGCAGGCTCGAAGGGCTGGATGGCCTACTCCTGCTCCTATTTCTTATGTTCTTATGTTCTTATTATGAACATAAGAAATAGGAGCAGGAGTAGGCCATCTAGCCCTTCGAGCATGCCCTGCCATTCAGTAAGATCATGGCTGATCTGTCGTGTCTCAGTTCCACATTCCCGCCCTCTCCCCATAACCCTTGATCTCCTTGCCTATCAAAAACCTATCAATCAGCATCTTAAATATATTTAGCGAGGCAACCTCCACCACTTCAACGGCCAGAGAATTCCAGAGATTCACCACACTTTGAGTGAAGAAGTTCCTCCTCAACTCCGTTCTAAACTGCCCCCCCTTTATCTTGAGGCTGTGCCCTCTAGTCCTGCTGTCCTTTCTGAGCGGGAAGAGCCTCTCCACCTCTATCCCATCCATTCCCATTCATCATCTTATATGTCTCAATGAGTCCCCCCTCATTCTTCTAAACTCTAACGAGTACAAGCCTAGTTTATTCAGCCTCTCCTCATAGCTCAACCCCCTCAACTCCGGTATCAGCCTAGTAAACCTCCTCTGCACTCCCTCCAAAGCCAAAATATCCTTGCGTAAGTGCGGCGACCAAAACTGCACACAGTACTCCAGCTGCGGCCTCACCAGTGCCCTGTACAGTTGCAGCAAGATCTCCCTACTTTTATATTCAATCCCCCTCGCTATGAAGGCCAGCATCCCATTCGCCTTCCTGACCACCTGCTGCACCTGCAGGCTGGGTTTTTGCGACTCATGCACAAGGACCCCGAGGTCCCTCTGCACTGTCGCATGCTGCAGTTTTTCGCCCTGTAAGTAATAGCCCTTCCTACCATTATTCCTACCAAAGTGGACAACTTCACATTTGCTGTTGTTTCCCTATTTAATTTGGACCTCTGATTTAACTGTCTTTCTTTAGTAATAAGTGCCATCAAAATCTATACTATAAATTTTTAAAAAGTGGATCTGTTGGCTGAATGCAAAGATTAAGATAGTTAAGATAATGGAGTTGAAATCAGTTGATTGGTTGCATATCTATCTATTATAGGGTTTAAAGATTTATATATTTACATGTGTATATGAACAAGTCTCCTGATGACTATCCTGCCTTACTCTCACTTTTGCAGTGATTTAGGCAGTCGGATGTGACACTAATCTGATTTCTCAGTGGTCTTGGTAATGGATTTGTAAATCTAATGTAAGCCTCTGGCACTATGCTGGGCAGTCATGGCCTGCCCACAGACTCGGCCCTTCAGGACAAAATAAGACAATTTGCTCAACATCCAACTGCAAGTTTCTTTCTCCATATAGCTGGGGCAGTAGTTTAGATTAGCAGTTTACAAGACCCGTCGACTGAACACGTACTCAGATCTCATTTGGAATATTGTGTTGGAACTGGATTTAGGATTGAGTTGAGGAGAAACTTCTTCACTTAGAGCTGGGAATCTGTGGAATTCCCTGCTCAGTGAAGCAGTTGAGGCTAACTTATTGAATGTTTTAAGGCAATGGTAGATACATTTTTGAACAGTAAAGGAATGAAAGGTTATGGTGAGTGTGTGGGTAAGTGGAACTGAGTCCACAAAAAGATCAGCCATGATTTTATTGAATGGCGGAACAGGCTCGCGAGGCTAGATGGCCTATTCCTGCTCTGAAATTTTGTTTTTAACTCTGGTTAAGTTCCAGAGATATGCGGAGGTTAAAGTTTGGTCTGAACATCTGTGGGTGTGTAAAATTAGGGCAGCCAATTGGCACAGAAGTTAAGGAATGTTTGTAGTGAGGAGATGAAGACAAAGATGCCAAATCTCAAAATAAGAACTAACCTGCCTAAAAAACAGTTTTTAAAAAAATGTCTCCAGGTGCCGTATCAAGGGAGTGCCAAAAGAAATACTTTCTCCTTTTTTCTATTCAAACTCTTTGGAATTTAAAACAGTTCAATCTCTTTGACTTTACCTGCACTTCAAAGAGCAACCCTCAGCTGCTCTAGTCTCTCCAGATAAGTACAGAGGTGATATTAGGGGTAAGTTTTTCACTCAGAGGGTGGTGAGTGAATGGAATCGGCTGCCGTCAGTGGTGGTGGAGGCGAACTCGCTGGGGTCTTTTAAAAGACTTCTGGATGAGTATATGGGATTTAATGGGATTGGGGGTTATAGATAGGTCTATGGATTGGTAGGTGTTGATGTGATTGGCGCAACTTGTGGGCCAAAGGGCCTGTTTGTGCTGTAGTGTTCTATATTCTATAACCAAAGTCCTTCAGACCTGGTATCACTATGTCATGTTCTTGTTGTTCAGTAATAATCTTCCAGACAGTGTATCTGGTAATGTGGAAGCAGCGAGTTATTCGCATGATCACCTGAGTTTGTCTGGATATAATAGTGGAGGTGATGGAATACTTGCAGATTGACAAACTCGATGCACATAGACTCTAGGGGCATAATATGTGCTGCCATTGCATTCCTGCTAATTTGGATCTTAACTCCCTTCATTCTAATACTGAGTTTGACCCAAGTTCACTTTGAGGCTTTTGTGGTTCTTGTTGATGCAGCCTGCCTAAAAAGTCTTAAGAACATAGGTATCGGAGTAGCCTTTTGAACCTGCTGTCATGGCTGATCTGTGACATAATTCCATTGTCCACTGTAGCCTTGTCTCTCTCAGTACCTTTCTTAATAAAAGTTAAATTTAACAATTGATTTAGCATCAATTGCCTTTTGTGGGTCGGAAAAGAGCGCCAAACTTCTACCAGCCTTTGTGTGTAGAAGTGCTTCCTAATTTGACTTCTGAAAGACTTGGCTCAACTGCATAGGCCATGCCCTCTGGTTCTAGATTCTTCAGAGCACTGCTCCTTCGTCAGGAGAGTGGGGAGCCCTGATCACAAACAGAGCATATAAAGGTGCACAGTTTACAGAATACTGATTAGAATGCGAGTCTTTACACCTAATCAAGTCTTAAAGATGGAGACAATGTGAGTGGAGATAGCATTAAGCATAGGTTAAAGAGATGTGTATTGTCTCCAGACAGGACAGTAAGTGAGATGTTGCAAGCCCAGCCAAGTCATGGGGGTTACAGATAGTGTGACATGAACCCAGGATCCCGGTTGAGGCCGCCCTCGTGTGCGGAACTTGGCTATCAGTTTCTGCTCAGCGACCCTGCGCTGTCATATGTCATGAAAGCTGCTTTGGAGAACGTTTATCCGAAGATCAGAGGCCAAATGCTCGTGACCGCTGAAGTGTTTGCCAACAGGAAGGGGACAGTCTTGCCTGGTGATTGTCGAGTGGTGTTCGTTCATCCATTGTCGTAGCATCTGCATGGTCTCCCCAGTGTAACTTTAAAAAAACTAACATAATGAAATACCCTAAGGCGCTTCACAGGAGCATTATAAAACAAAATATGGCAGGGAACCATCAGGTGATATTAGATCAAGTGATCAAAGGTTGGTTGATGAGACGGGGTTTAAATATTTCCTAACAGAGAAATGTCAGGTGGTGAGAGAGAGATGTAAGGGGGAATTCCAGGGTGAGGGGCCCAGGCCCCACATGGTGAGGTGACCATGATTTGAAATGCATAAGAGGCCAGAACTTGAGGAGAACAAATATCTTGGAATGTGGGAGGCGATTACAGAGGTATGGAGAGGCAAGACAATGGAGGGATTTGAAAATATAGATGTGAATTTGAAAGCAAGATCTTGCTTTGCTGGGAGCCACTGAAGGCCAGTAAGCACAGGGATGATTTGGTGGAAGATAAGTCATGGTGGGTAGCAAGCTTTGGATGAGCTGATGTTTTTGGAGGGTGGAACATGGGAGAGCAGCCAGAGTGAATTGAGATAGTCACGTCTAGGGGGAACAAAGGAATGGATGAGGGTTTCAGCAGCAGATGAACTGAGATGGGCAAAGTTAACATCACTGTTAAGAAATAAGTGGTCTTAGTGATGGCACAAATATATGTTCGGAATATGTCATCTCTCTCTCCCATCAATTGTCCCTAAGATTAGATGATACATCAATTAGATGATGCGCTGATTAGATGAAGAGTCAAGTTGTGGGTGTATACCTGTATCCATATTTTGCTCTATCTGGGAGGGAAATTCCATCTCAATATTATTTGCATGTACTTCTGCAATCCTTGGACCACTTTCTCTCTTAAAATGGCTTTGAGAACCAAAAGGTACACGATTTATTTTCCTTGTCCAGTCAACACTGAAGTCGTAGAAGTAAATTATTATAACTTTGTCATTGAGTTGACCTATGGGTAACCAGAGCAAAGCTGGATATTTGTTCCATAAAATCGCTCCGTCTATCTTCCTTGGTGTAGGTGGCAGTCTGACTCTGAAGAGGCAGACCTTCCCTTGGTCCCGAACACCAGGAAGACTCATTGGGCGAGCTCTTCAGTGACTTTAAAAACACAAGTGAGCTGAAGCTTGAAATTTAATCTCGGTGATTTTTAACCCTGGTGTTAAAGCCTTGGCCTCAGATTTTACAGCCTTTAGTTATTTTCTTGCCATACCAAGTTTGACAATCACCAGACCAACCACCAATCACCACTATTTCAAGTTGAAATGACCTGAGTTGGACGCTGCCCAATGGTCAAGTCAGTTGTGATGATTATTTTTTTGAGAGTCTGTTGCCTTTCTGTCACCTTTATGGTCAATGGAAAAGTAACAAAGTGCATCTCTGAGAACCCAGTGGCAAATAAAATGAGCCCAAATACTTAATTACTGGAAATAACCAAGACTTTGTGCAAGGAACCTTGTAGATTAGGGATACTTAAATATACAGACACCTTTGCATTTAAGTGCTTTGCACCTATAACCTGTAGATTGATTACTTTTTTTATAGGGAAAACTGCTGCATTTTTGGGTAAAAGGGCTCCTTATGATTTGTAATCCGCTATAATGTATGGCTGTGGATTTAAGCTTTCTCTGTCATCTTCCTGACCAAGATATTAAAGATGACTATTGGCATCTGTTTTGGGATGAGCGGCAAATCTCTTAACAAAAAAGCACACTCACAGCCTCAAGGGTTTTAAGTTTGAAAGGGCTTCTTAAGTCCTTGGCGATGGCCTTAAGTGTATTCCAAAATAATTCTGAGTTGATGAGTTTGTGTTAAAAAATAATTTCTGACCTGCAAGGAGGACTTCTGCTTCACCTTTGTGGATTTTAAGTTGCATGCCTGTCATATAACTGTGTTGTCATGTTGCCTGGTGAATTTGCAAATTGCGTTTTATTTACAACAGGAAACATGCCCCGTGGCCCATCAGATCCATGCTGGTGATTATTCTCTTTCCACCCTCCTCCATCTAACCCCATTTATTGTAAGGTTGCTTGGTATTTCACTAAGAGGTCTGGAGACTTGTATGGTTGGACATACGGGTAAACCATAACTATATCATATATATATGCAAGGCACTGCCAAGCATGGGTGCTGTCTTCATGCTGGCTCCTACACACAGTCAATCATCATATTGTGGGTGCTTCTGTGCTCCAGTCCCACATTAACTCTCGCTCTGCCAAGCACCCTTCTTCAGCACCATTGACATTATCCTCCTATTCTTTTCTTCCTTATATATTTAGCTTGCCAGAAAAGTGCATCCATGCTGTTCACTTCAACCACTCTTTGTGGTAGCAAATTCCACATTCTGATCACTGCCTGGTTAAAGAAGTTTCTCCCAAATTCCCTATTGGTGATTGTCTTGTAGTTGTAGCCGCTATGTCTTGTCCATGAGGAAACATCAAGTGTTTGATAACTTAACCTCTATCATGCCATCCATCAGTTTTCTCTTTCTGGAGAAAAGATCCCCAACCTGTTCAAACTCTGTTATGGTGGTTGTTGGTTTCCATTCATTATTGAAGATGGCTGTTTTTTGCACATGAGTCATCTGTTATGCATTCTGATGTGGCTGTGGAGTCTGATTGTAGATCCACATTGCTTTCCACAGTGTGACATGATAAATTGTTTTTTTGGGATTTCCTAGTCTTTTTAACCTTTCCTTTTGTCCTTAGCTGCCTGTATTTTCTGCTGTTGGAAGGAACAACGTTACTACTTGAGATTGCTCCTCAGGTCTGTCTGTATTGCTCGTTTCCTCAGTCTGCGGTAGGCATGCCATGTTTCCTGAAGTTCAGCTTCAAAGATCCCTTGAATCTTAATCTTGGCCTAGCTCACAGTCAGTGTCCAAGTTTAAGTTGTGAATATGTGAGCATCTGAGGGATTCTATCGTTAATCATACGTACTGCATGTCCACTCCTTTCTGATCTGACGTCTGACGAAGAGTTACTTGATTCTGGATATTTTTGCTCTTTTGACATACCTGTGTTGGATGTTTCGTCTACGTTGATGCTCATGACTTTACGAATACACCTCCACGTGAAATTTGTCAAACTGCTTAACATGTCTGCAGTCCACGTCTCAGCTTTTTGGAGAAGTATCTTCTACCACTGCTTTGTACGTAGTTGATACAGCTGGTTTTGTTGTAAATTTGATGTCTTGTTTTCTCCACAGTCTTTTGTGTAAATGGGAAAATTCCAAGCTTGCTCTGGCAGTTCAATCGTAGAAATCGTAGAAACCTTACGGTACAGAAAGAGGCCATTCGGCCCATTAAGTCTGTACCAACCAAATCCCACCCAGGCCCTACCCCATATCCCTACATATTTACCCACTAATCCCTCTAACCTATGCATTTCAGGACACTAACGGCAATTTTTAGCATGGCCAATCAACCTAACCCGCACATCTTTGGACGGTAGGAGGAAACCGGAGCACCCGGAGGAAACCCACACAGACACGAGGAGAATGTGCAAACTCCACACAGTGACCCAAGCTGGGAATTGAACCCCATCCCTGGAGCTGTGAAACTATGCCACCCAAACAATATAGAATGTTTCATGAATTTGTGTGTCATCCTTGCGCAGGGGCCATGCTAATCTTCTCTGTGTTGTTCTATTTGGCACCATGCTGTCAATGCAATAATTTCTGCAGATTATACTTCCAAGATAGGTGAAGTTACTGACAGCCTTCAGCATTGTCATTGATAGTTATAGTGGATTAGGTGTAGTCAGCATTAGATCGTGATTGGTGGAGTATTCCTGATTTCTTTTAAGCTGGTGGTTAACCCATAGTTGTCATCAGTATTGAAAAACAGTCCTTGACTATTTGAAGGCCATATTTACAGTGGGTGCACAGTCATCAGTAAACATGAATTCTTGCGTCGTCATCTCTGATATTTTGGTTCACGATTTCAGTCATTACCATTGAAGAGAGTGCTATCTCTTTTGAATTTGATCTTCCTGGTAAATTCCTTTTGCACTTTCTCGGAACTATCCGCAGTATCTTAAATGTGGTCTAAGCCAGTGGTTCCCAAACTTTTATGTCATGGCACACTGCTGTACAATTTTTGAGGCACACCTATTTGCTCTGTCTACTTCCCTCACTGGGAACTTTGTTTTTAACTTCTCCCTGTCCTCTATCTTTTTTTTAATATCCTTTTCTCTCTTGCTTTTCCCAGGATTTTTTGTCCTTTTTGAGTTTTCACTTTGTGTGCAGATACATGTGGCCTTATCTTCAACTCCAAGCCCCATTGGTCATGTGCACGGACCTGACCAACATATTTCTAAATCACGTATATGGCTCTTTCCCAGCCGGTGTACGTGCAGGAGATCCGAGATTTTTTGGGTCTTGGAGGTGCCAACCATGGAGCTGAAGACAAAGGTTAGCTTTAGTTTAATTTCATGAAGTTTGAATCATTTTGAATCTTTTCTCGTGGCACACTTGGGAGCCTAATCACGGGCCTATGCAAATTTAATACAATGTTTCTGCTTTTTAATTCTGTCCCTTTAAATTCCAGTGCTTTGCTCGCTGTCTTTCAAAGTTGCTCTATCAACCTGTGCTAGTAATGTTAATGAACTGTATCTCAGTACCCTTCAATTCTTCTCTTTCTCTACCCCACTTAGGCACTTATTTTCAAGGAGTACTCTTTGTGACCTCCTCAATCTTCCCAGCAACATGTTCTACTTCACACTTAATCTATATTTATTTGCCAATTATGCACCTCTTCAGTAAATTTGTAATTTTTCACTGTATTTTGTCACTCTATATTTGCTACACCCTCCCCCAATTTGTTTGCAACCAATATGTGTTGGATGGTCTTACTAACAATGAGAGTGCACATTTCTATGCCCAAGTTTGCAGTGTCACACAGGGAAGTAATTTGAGAAGTTCTTTGGGTCTTTTTTTGTTGTTTTTTTTTAAATTAGTCAAAATGTTGATGGAAAATGAAATCTGTGTTCTGTTCATTGGAATAGGGGAGTTAATGCAGCGGGCAGACTCATGTGCCTTTGTCCCAGTGAGCGTGTAAGGTGGCATATTGACATTCTAACCATGCTGTAGACTGATATAGCGTATTGTTTCCTTAGCATTCCCTGCATGGTGCATTCTTGATTCCGGGTAGGAAAGGTAAAGTTTGCAGTCCTCAAAGAAAATGCTCAATGTAAATAAACCTGCAGTGTTTTTGTAGCTTGAGTGAAGAACAGTATTTTTAGAAGCACCTAGTGTAGACTGTCTGTTTAGATGTATTCAGTGATGTGGTGTTGGCACACAGCTACAATTCCAGATTCAGTGTAATTAGCATATTATGCATGAATAATGTGAGAGTAATGCAGCTGATTGGGTGCTCAACCCCAGCTCAGTGAATAAGCAATAATGTGAAATCCATTCTTTATGTAACTCCTAGGAACGTAACTTTGAGGCTCTTGGAAGTGTTGGCTGTGAACTGTGTAAATGATTGTGGGATTGTAACTGCTTTTTGCCTGCTTTTTTATTTCTTGAGATTGTGATATTAAAAATAGAAGCAGGATTTTCTCCAATTTTTCCTGTTTTGTTTTTTAGCCTGCTAGCATATTTTTAAAAATCAGCAATAGATATTGACTCGAAAGGCTCGTATGCTTATTATAATCTCTCTTTCAGGTTGTTGCTGTGCATTGTACTGATTGAGAAATGGATGATCAAGCTTCCTTGCGCAAGGTGAGTGGTTCATCAGACTCTGTTTCCACATTGAACAGTGAGGAGTTTGTCCTTGTGCCTCAGCAAGCAGAAGACTCTTCCTCAACCAATGGAGAGGAAAAACCAGCTTTAAAGGTAACCAGGAGTTTATTTTTTGCATGTAGCTCTGAGGATGAAACTTTGATGTCTGTTTAAAACAAAAACTGTTTGTTCTCCCTCTAATATCTCAGTACTGCTGCTTAAACTCATCCATGCCTTTGCCACTTCTGGAATCGATTGCTCCAGTTCTTTGTTGACCTCTAGCATGCCCTCAAAATGCAAATAAGTTGCATTTTGTACAAACATCTGACTCTTCTATGCTACTCCTCAAGTTCTACAAACCCTTAAGTTTAAGTTTGTTTATTTGTGTCACAAGTGAGTTTACATTAATACTGCAATGAAGTTACTGAAAATCCCCTAGTCGCCACACTCTGGTGCCTGTTCGATACACTGAGCAAAAATTTAGCATGGCCAATACACTTAACCAGCACATCTTTTGGACTGTGGGAAGAAACCGGAGCACCTGGAGGAAACTCATGCAGACACGAGGAGAACATACAGACTCCACATGAATGGTGACCCAAGCTGGGAATCCGGGTTCCCGGTGCTGTGAGGCAGCAGCGCTAACCACTGTGCCATTGTGTCTTTCATTTCTGGTTGTTCCACAACTTCTCAAATTTAAAGTTCTCACTTTTATGTTTAAATCCATCCATGGCTGTGCACATCCCTTTTCTGTAATTTCCTGTAGCTCTAAAACCACCTGTAACTCTTCATTTAACTGTAGCCTTTGAAAGCTAATTAGATAATTACATGAAGAGGAAAACTTTGCAGGGAAAAGACACAGGAGTGGGACTAGCGAATTAATTGCTGTTGAAGTGAACTGGCACAGACAACAGACCAAAAAGTTGTCTCCTGTGTTGTAACCATTCCATTATTGTTCACTACTTCCCTTCTCTTCCCCACAATCCACCTTTATAACAATACTAAAATAAGAGATAAAACAATTCAGTTTGTTTTGAAGCATCTGTTTTGGCTTGCACTGCCCCTTGATGTTAGTTGTTCTAAAAATGTACTAAGCGCATTCCAGAGTTTTTGTACATGATGCAAATGACAAATGTGGGCAATGCTATACTTCCTTTTATATGCAGCTGAGTGCCACATATGGAATTCAAAGTATTTGTGGTCTGAAATACCTCTACCGATGGAAATCATCTCCCCCCGCCCATTAATTGGTTTGTTTGCAAATAATATTTCTCAGAAATCAGTGGACAGATTTAACCAACACAGTAGGTTGTGACCTAAAGAATTGATTTGTTTCTGGTGAAGACACAGATCTAGATCCTGAATTTTTTTAAATAGGATCCATCCATTAACATTGGGTGATGGGGCAAATTGACTTATTTTTAGAATGTTGTGGGTTCTTTCATTTTGGATATTGTATGTTTAAGAATGTTGTGGATTGTCACAGCATTCAAAATGTGAACAGAGTTTTCAGAGCAGATTATTGGATTTGGATTGGCCCAAAATCTCCCAAGTGAAATGAAAGCTCTCAAAACAGCTTTTTTCAGTTTTGTGGTTACAGGGCATCAGCCAGCAAGAAAAAGCTGCCTAACTGTAACAATGTTGAGTTAACACAGCACATTGAAGGTACGCACTGTACTTGAGAGCACTCTTCATTTGTTATTTTGCGTGATTACTCTTCGTTTTTATGCCTGCTAAATATAATAAGGTTACTTTCAGACCTCTGGCAAAAAAGGCCAAAGTAATTATATTCCCTCTTCAATGCATGTCAGGATTCTAAGCAGGAATGAAGGAAAGATCAGCTGAAGAAAATAAAATCCTCAGATGAGCTTTCTTTCATACTTAAAATCATCACGTTTGCGATAGATAAGTGACATTGTCTTCAGATGCAATGCATGAACTTCTTATTATGCATCACTTGTGATGCAGATAGAATCCTCTATTAATCTAAGTGACTGTGCCAGAAGATGAAGATCAGATTCAGTTCTGGGAGTGGGAATGTTCATTGCTTTTGCCAACCCAGCAGACCTTGCATTGGGTGAGGATTTTATGCAATCTCAAAGACAATGTACGAAAGGATACCTTTTGGTACAGTGTGCCTGGGCCATTCTTTGAAGAGTTATGTAGTTGGTTTGACTCTTTCTCCATATTTCTACAAATATTTCCACTTCAGGAATTTATTCAATTCCCTTTTAATAATCAATTCCATTTTCTTTCTTTATTAATTCATTGGATGTGGGCACTGCTGGTTAGGCCAGCATTTATTTTCCATCCCTAATTGCCTATGAGAAGATGATGGTGAGCTCTCTTTTTAAGCTGCTGCCCATGTACATAGCTCATTCATCTGGATATTGTCTAAGTTTTGCTGCATTTGGACATGACTGCTTCAGTATCAGAAGACCCAAAAGAGAAAATGTTAGAAAATCTCAGCGGGTCTGGCAGCATCTGTAAGGAGAGAAAAAAGCTGGTATTTCGAATCCAAATGACTTTTTGTCGAACTCCTTCCCCCTCTCCTCTGTCTCCCCTCCTTGGTGAAAAGTCTGACAACACCAGGTTTTAGTCCAACCTATTTTTTTGATAATATACTCACAAGCTTTCGGGTTAGTCCCTTCGTCAGGTGAATGGAGAGCTCTGGCCTCAGACAGAGCATATAAAGCACAGACAGTTTAGAGATTACTGATTAGAATATCATTGATAACATATCATTGATGAAGACGAACATCTCGCCAGGGCTATCCCCACACCCCCACTTCTTGCTTTCAGACAACCACACAACCTCAAACAGACCATTGTTCGCAGCAAACTACCCAGCCTTCAGGAGAACAGTGACCACAATACCACACAACCCTGCCACAGCAACCTCTGCAAGACATGCCGGATCATCGACATGGCTACCATCATCACACGTGAGAATACCATCCACCAGGTACATGGTAAATACTCTTGCAACTCGGCCAACATTGTCTACCTGATACGTTGCAAGAAAGGATGTCCCGAAGCATGGTACATTGGGGAGACCATGCAGACGCTACGACAACGGATGAATGAACATCGCTCGACAGTCACCAGGCAAGACTGTTCCCTTCCTGTTGGCGAACACTTCAGTGGTCACGGGCATTCAGCCTCTGACCTTCGGGTAAGCATTCTCCAAGGCAGCCTTCACGACACACGACAGCGCAGAGTTGCTGAACAGAGACTGATAGCCAAGTTCCGCACACATGAGGACGGTCTCAACAGGGATCTTGGGTTCATGTCGCACTATCTGTAACCCCCGTGACTTGCCTGGGTTTGCAAAACCTCACTTACTGTACTGTCTGGAGACAATACACATCTCTTTAAACTGTGATCAGTGCTCCTTCCACTCACATTATCAGCCACTTCAGGTTTTGAACAGCAGGTTAGGTGTAAGGATTCGCATTCTAATCAGTAATCTCTAAACTGTCTGTGCTTTATATGCTCTGTCTGAGGCCAGAACTCTCCATTCGCCTGACGAAGGGACTAACCTGAAAGCTTGTGAGTATATTTTCAAATAAATAGGTTGGACTAAAACCTGGTGTTGTCAGACTTTTCACTGTGTTTACGCCAGTCCAACGCCGGCATACCCACATCATGACTCCCCTCCTTGGTATCAGAGGAATTGTGAATTGTGCTGAACATTGTGCCGCCATCAGCGAATATCCCCACATTTGACTTTATGATGGAAGGAAGATCACTCATTGATGAAACAATTGAAGATGGTTGGACCTATTACCCTGAGGAACTCCTGCAGTGATGTCCTGGAACTCTTTGACTTTCAATCACCACAATCATCTTTCTTTTTGCTGGGTATGACTCCAACCAGCGGAGTGTTTTCTCCCTGATTCCCATTGACTTCAGTTTTGCTAGAGCTTCTTCATGCCATACTTTATAGGGCTACCTGTATCAAGGGCAGTCACTCTCACCTCTGGAGTTCTGCTACTTTGTTCATGTTTGAAGGTTGTAGTGACTCTGGTGGAACCTAAAGCAGAGTTTTGCTAAGCAAGTGCTGCTTGATAGCGCTGTTGATGAACCCTTCCATTACTAATGGGGCAGTATTTAGTCTGGTTGGATTTGTCCTCTTGGTAGCAAATACTGGAGTGCAGGTCTTCAGCATTATTGTCAGAATGTTGCCAGGGCCCATAGCCTTTGCAGTATCCGGTGCCCTCAGCTTGATATGTGGGGTGAACCAAATTGGCTGAAGACTGACATCTGTGATTCTGGGGACCTCAGGAAGAGGTTGTGATGGATAATCCGCTCAGCACTTCCGGCCGACGATCGCTGCAAACACTTCAGTCTTATCTGCTGTACTGATGTGCTGTTTCATTTCAATCTGCTTTCGCTTTATTCATTCAGGGAGCTCCAGCTTTGGATGTCCTTTCTTTGCCTCATGGAATGTGCCTGTATTTAAGCTATTGTTACTCAGTAACCATTTGACACACTTGTCTTTGATTCCAATCCAGCACAGAGTTTTAACTCAACCTGAATTCTTCTTGCAGAGGAAATGGAAAATGGCTGAAATGTCCACTTGACTACCTTTGCACTTGAGGGAAAGTACACAGTGATATTTTGTGGATGTTCAAAAGCATTCCCTATGGATTTCCCTCTGCTGAATGTGCCTCGTGCCTTTCTTTTACCCTTAGGATCATAGAATCCTACAGTGCAAAAGAGGCCATTTGGCCTGTCGCATCTACACTGACCACAATCCCACCAGGCCTTATCCTTGTTACCCCACTTATCTAACCTACAAATCCTCCTGACAGTAAGGGGCAATTTATCATGGCTAATCAACCTAACCTGCACGTTTTTGGAGTGTGGGAGGAAACCGGAGCGCCAGGGGAGAACATGCAAACTCCACACGGACAATAACCTGAGGCCAGAATTGAACCCTGGTCTCCTGCACTGTGAGGCAGCAATACTAACCACTTTGTCACCGTGCTGCCCAGCTTGTGCAGTAATCGTTTGGTTCTCCTTGCCTTCCTGAGTCAAGCTCCTCATTTGAGTGTGATTTCTCTCCAAAACTAAACTCCATGACTTTTGAAACTAGATGTGCATTTTGTTCCCTTTGTAAGTTACTGTAATAAATTGTAATATTTAAAATTCATTCATGGAACGTGGGCTTCACTGACTAGGCCAGCGTTCATTGCCCATCCCTAATTGTCCTTGAGGGATATGAAAAAAAAACATTGTTTTGATCTTATTGTGAAATTCATGTGGAGGAAATGAGCAGTTTTTTTTATATAAGTTGTGTTTGGACTCGATAAAATGCTGGATTGATCTGCAGCACTAGAGTTGGGAAGACTGAATTATAGTATTATCTATGAATAGTAGTTGACGAGGATGCTGCTGTTACACTTCAAAAGCCTCAAAGGAATGCTGTTGAGCATGATATAGGTAAAGTTTCAAGAAGCTTATGTACAATCTCCACCTGTTAATTCTATAGTTACTTGATTTAAATTATTAGCTAATAGTTTTTCACAATTCTCCACTGGTTTATTTCAGTTTAATTTGAGTTGGCAAATCGAATACTGTGATACTGGAAATCCAAAACAAAAACAGAAAATGCTGGAAATACTGAGGAGGGTATGGCATAGTAGTATTGTTAAAGTTTGAGGTTTGTTTATTAGTGGCACAAGTGGGCTTACATTAACGCTGCAATGAAGTTACTATGAAAATCACTTAGACGCCACTCTGGCGCCTGTTCGTTTACACTGAGGGAGAATTTAGTATGGCTAATGCACCTAACCTGTGCGGCTTTCGGACTGTGGGAGGAAACCGGAGCACCTGGAGGAAAACTACACAGACGTGGGGAGAACATGCAGACTCCGCACAGACAGTGACCCAAGCCAGGAATCGAATCCAAAATTGCCCCTTAGTGTCCAAAAGTGTTTAGGGTAGGGGGATTATCATAGAATCCCTGCAGTGCAAAAGAAGGCCATTCGGCCCATTGAGCTTGCACTGGCAAAAATCCCACCCAGGCCCTATCCCTGTAACCCCATATATTTATCCTGTTAGTCCCCCTGACACTAAAGTTCAATTTAACATGGCCAGTCACCCTAGCCTGCACACCTTTGGAATGTAGGAGGAAACTGGAGCACCTAGAGAAACCCATGAAGACACAGGGAGAACGTGCAAACTCCACACAGACAGTGACCTGAGGCATTGAACCCTTGTCCCTGGCACCGTGAGGCAACAGTGCTAACCACTGTGCCACTGTGCTGATTAGCATGGCAAATACATGGGTTACGGGGATAGGGTGGGATGCTCTGACAGAGTCAGTGCAAACTTGTTGGGCCAGCTACACTGCAGGGATTCTACAGTACTCAATTCTGTTTCTGTCCAGATGACCCTTTGTCAGCTGCTGAGATTTTCAAGCATTTTCTCTTTTGGTTTCTGTGAGGAGAGAAATAATTAATGTTTAAGTTCTGTGACCTTTCATCACAAGTGGAAAAGTTCCACTTGTGATGAAAGGTTTTGGGCAGGAGAAGGACAATAGGAAAGTCTGTAATAGGGTGGAAGACAGGAGAGATTAAATGACAGTAAACTTGGATTTCCAGGGCCAAAGGGAAGGATGATGCGGTCAGAGAAGAAACAATAAAATGATGGGTGTGACTTGAGCTGCTGACTGAAAGCAAAAAAAGGAGAAAAACTGGGGAAAAAAAAGGAAGCAAAATGAGACAGAGTATAGTTAGAAGTTTTTGAATTCAGTGTTGAGTCCAGAAGACTGTAAAGGTCTAGTTGGAGGGGCTAGTCCTCAAGTTTACATTGAGTTTCTTTGGAACAGTACAGTGGGCAGAGTTTAAATTAAATAAAAACAGAAAATGCTGGATAATCTCAGCAGGTCTGGAAGCATCAATGGAGAGAGAAACAGAGATAATGTTTCGAGTCATTGTGACCCTTCTACATAACTATTAATAGAGCCTAGCTTGACTGATTTGGTTCAAAAAAATTCAGCGCAAGAGAATAGCTTTGAATTAACAGGGACAAGATGACAAAAATTTATTGTAAAATGCATCCCGTGCTTTCAGTTTGTTTTGTAATGAGTGTGCAGAATTCACCATGTTATTTTGAGCACATTGCAATAAAATTTCAGAAGTTCGTCAGGATTCTAGGAACTAGGCACAGTGGTTAGCACTGCTGCCTCACAGTGCCAGGGAGCCGGGTTCAGTTCCAGCCTCAGGTGCTGTCTGTGTATTCCCCCTGTCTGTGTGGATTTCTTCCAGGTGCTTCGGTTTCCTCCCACATTCCAAAGATGTGTGCCTTAGGTTGATTGGCCATGCTATATTAACCTTTAGTGTCAGGGAGATCAGTAGGCTGTATAGGTAGAGTTGCAGCGATAGGGTCTTGGTGGGATTGTTGTTGGTGCAGGTTTGATGGGCTGAATGGCAGCCTCCTGCACTGTAGGGATTCTATGATTTTACCTAGTCAGAGTATTTAAAGCACTACAGGACCAGTAATAACCAATGTCAAAGACTGCCAGGTTCACCATTAATTTCAGAGTTGTAAAGTAGCTGTGAAGTGAAGCAACTTGTTATCAGTGTAAATTACAAGATTATGATTTATGTAGGTGTCAATTATATTCGAGCATTGGGTTTTTCGACTTCTAGTCTAGGGATCATTTCATTAAAAACAAAATCTCAACCATTAAGCTGAATTGGGGATCTTGAAACTGGCAGTGACTGAATAATTGCATTGAATTGCAATTTGCCAATGTGTGTCCATGCTTGAGTATCTTACTGCAGTGTGTTATTTTGTGTTCACAGATAGCTTGCAATGGGAATGAGCAGCAGCTAAAGGCTGCTCTGGAGGAAGGACAGAATGATGATATGATGGCTGGAGCGGAAGGTGAGGTGGGATATAAAAGCCTGACAACACATGAAGCATTGGTGAAACAGAAACCTCTGCATTTAATCTTGGCCTCTTCCACAGTGCAAGGTAATGAAAGAATTATTGACATGCACCTAAAGCAATTATAGTTGCACGCTTCTAGTGTACAAAACAATTGTACAAACAATGCTTATGAAACAATGCACTCTATGCTATTGACTTTACAGGATGTTAGTCTTTGGCACTGTTGAGGTTAAGTATGTATTATGAAATCAATAACATATCTAGCGCATAGTTTGACCACCGTGAATATTAATCCTGTGTCACTCTGGTATATCGGACGTGGATGAAAATGTGATATTGCAGCTCCAGCTGCCTTTGAGTGTAACAATGCAAATTTTAAGTATTCACTTAATTTATTTTATTTTACTGTACCTACTCTTTCATATCTTTAAGTTGTGCAAACCATTTCCAGCTTCATCACTTTGTATGAGATATTGGATATAAACCAGTGTCCAGTCCCTTTATGTGAAGATGAAGGTGTTGGACTGAAGTGGACAAAATGAGAGGTCGCACGACACCATGTTATAATCCAATAGGTTCATTTGAAATCACTTTGGAGTGGCGCGGTGGCACAGCAGTTAGCACTGCTGCCTCTCAATGTCAGGGACCTGGGTTCAATTCCGGGTTCGGATCACTCTCTGTGTGGAGTTTGCATTTTCTCCCTGTGTCTGCATGGGTTTCCTCCCACAATTCCAACAAGTGAGAGTTAGGTTGATTGGCCATGCTAAATTGACCCTAGTGTCAGGGGATTGGCAGGGTAAATATGTGGGATTTTGGGAATAGGGCCTGGGTGGCGTTGTGGTCAGTGCAGACTCAGTGGGCCAAATGGCTTCCTTCTGCACCACAGGAATGCTATGATTCCTCTGAGGAGAATGAATCTGTCTGCTGAGTGGACAGTACTTGGTTTACTTACTGGAAGGTTTATTACAGATTTGATTCTTTACTTGAAGTTTACATAATTAACCTTTGTTTGAAAATCTGTACCATCTGATAAGGCATTGTATCTAACCAGTTAAAACTACTTAAAGCATTTACATTGCTTCTCTCTTTACTATGTAAAGCCAAATGGCCCTGGGATCACAGTGACTGTTCTTGTCTCTTCAGATATTGGCAATAACAGAAAGAAAGAAGTCCTAAGATGCACGGGTTAGGTTGATTGGCCGTGCTAAGAAATTGCCCCTTAGTGTCCAGGGATGCGTAGGTCAGAGGGATTAGTGGGTATAATATGTAGGGATGTGGGGGTAGGGCCTGGGTGGGATTGTGTTCGGTGCAGACTCGATGGGCTGAAGGGCCTCTTTCTGCACTGTAGCGTGCTATGGTTCTAATAACAGAAAGATAGGTGGGATTGTAAGCAGCGGGTTCAGAAGCATAAATTTACAAAGCAAGATTAATAGATTATATGAAAGGGCGTAACTGCAGTAAGCACCTTTCAGTATAGACAAGTGTGAGGTCACCACTTTGGACTTACAAGGATAGAATAGGTTGCTTCCTAAATCGGAATGATGATAGTCCAGAAGAAGGATTTTTGATCTGTTGGATCTGTCTGCAAGAACAACTTAGCTAGTCCCACTCTCCAATCTTGCCCTGTAACTCTGAAAATTGTTTCCCATCAGGTCCTTACCTAATTCTGTTTTGAGGCCATGATTGAACCTGCCTCCACCAAAGTCTCAGGCAGTGCAATCCAGATGCTACGCACTCACTGTGCAAAACAATTTTCCTCATATTGCTTTTACTTTTTTGCCAGTCACCTTAAATCTGTGTCCTCTGGCTCTCAACCCTTTCATCAACGGGGAACACTTTTTCTATTTATCTATTGCCCTCATAATTTGGTGAGGAGTTTAAAAACCATGGAGGCTTAAAGAAACTTGGAGGACAGTGGGGGTTTATCTACATAATCATTAAAATGTTTTGAACAGGTAGAAGGAGTAATCGAGAAGACGAATGGAATGCTGGATTTGATATCTAGAGCACTGAAATACAAAGGATTAGAAATCATCTCTCAGCAATACAAAGCCCTGGATAGACCAAGCCTGCTGTTACTGTGAACAGTTCTGCCTCAGCACCTTGGGGACAATATAGTAGCCTTGGAGGGAATGCAGTGTAGATTTACAAGAACCCAAGGGTTAAATTATGAGGAAAGATGATGTAGACTAGTGTATTCCTTAGCGGTTAGAAGATCAGAGATGATTTGTTCAAAGTTTCAAGGGGAATTGATAGGACAGATAGAGAAATTATTTTTACTGATTGGGGAGTTGGAGGCTGGGGACATAATATCTGCATTTTTTTTTTAACTTTCAGAAGTCAAGTTAGGAAACACTTGTATGTGCAAAGGGTGATTGAAATTTAGAGCTTGATTATTAATTTTAAATCAGAAATTGATAGGTTCCTTTTGAACAAAGGTATGAATGGATATGGGGCAAAGGCAGGTATGCAGATTTAAGTCACAGATCAGTCACGATCTTATTGAATGGTAGAGCAGGCTGTAAAGGCTAAATGGGTAACTCCTGTTCCCATGCACCTGCCACTTGCGAGATCTGAGTGTTAATTGGCTCTTGTCAGCTCAGGTACTCTGCAGGCTGTCAGTGGAGTGGTGAATGGAACAAAGCCATCCCTCACACGGGCAACAAGGCTTTGTCTTTACCAGGACCCCTTCTATCAGTGCTATGGTGGAGAATGTACCTGCAATAGGTTAGCTGGTCAGCATGTGGTTCCATTAACAACTTTCACATTTTGGTTCTTTTGAAACCTGATGAAGGTTCATTAAGGAACTGTGCTTTTACAGACTCAGCTAGCTCAATGCGTGATGATACTATTGAGTAATTTTCTTCAGTGCTCACCAAGGAGAGGACCATGTTTTTGAGGATGCGTGTGTGATACTGGCTGATAGGCTGGAGGAGGTAGATGTTCTGAGGGAAGATGTATTAGCAATTTTGAAAAACCTGTGGGTTGATAAGTCCCCTGGGCCAGATGGGATATATCCTAGGATTCTTTGGGAGGCAAGGGATGAGATTGCAGAGCCCTTTGGCTTTGATCCTTGGGTCCTCACTGCCCACAGAGATAGCGCCAGAGGACTGGAGAGTGGCGAATGTTGCTCCTCCGTTCAAGAAAGGAAATAGGAATGACCCTGGTAATTATAGACTGGTCAGTCTTTCTTCAGTGGTCGGTAAGTTAATGCAAAAGATCCTGAGGGGAAGGATTTATGACCATTTGAAAAGATGCAGCTTAATCTCAGATAGTCAACACGGATTCGTGAAGGGTAAGTTTTGCCTCACAAATTTGATTTAATTCTTTGAGGATGTAACTAAGTATGTGAATGAAGGTAGAGCAGTTGATATCATATGCATGGATTTTAGTAAGGCATTTGATAAGGTTCCCCCTGGTTGGTTCATGAAGAAAGTAAGGAGGTGTGGGATAGAGGGAAATTTAGCCGATTGGATAAGTAACTGGTTATCCCATAGAAGACAGAGGGTGGTGATGGGATCAGTGCTGGGTCCTCTGCTATTTGTGATTTTTATCAATGAGTTGGAGGAGGGGGCTGAAGGGTGGCTCAGTAAGTTTGCTGGTGACACCAAGCTTGGTGGAGTAGTGGGTGAGGTGGAGGGCTGTTGTAGGCTGCAAAGAGACATTGATAGGATGCAGAGCTGGGCTGAAAAATGGCAAATGGAGTTTAACCCTGATAAGTGTGAGGTGATTCATTTTGGAAGGACAAATTTGAATGCGATTACAGGGTCAACGGCAGGTTTCTGAGGAATATGGAGGAATAGAGAGATCTTGGGGTTCATATCCACAGATCTCTGAATGTTGCCACTCAAGCGGATAGAGCCGTGAAGAAGGCCTATAGTGTGTTAGCGTTTATTAACAGGGGGTTTGAGTTTAAGAGCCATGGGGTTATTCTGCAAATGTACAGGACTTTGGTGAGACCACATTTGGAATATTGTGTTCAGTTCTGGTCAGCTCACTATAAGAAGGATGTGGAAGTATTGTAGAGAGTGCAGAGGAGATTTACCAGGATGCTGCCTGGTTTGGAGAATAGGTCTTATGAGGAAAGATTGAGGGAGCTAGGGCTTTCCTCTTTAGAGTGGAGGAGTGAGAGGCGACATAATAGAGATTTATAAGATGATCGGGATAGATAGACTGGACATTCAGAGACTATTTCCTCAGGTGGATGTAGCTGTTACTAGGGGGCATAACGATAAGGTTCATGGTGGGAGGTATAGGAGGGATGTCCGAGGTAGATTCTTTACTGAGAGAGTGGTTGGGGTGTGGAATAGACTGCCTATTGTGATAGTGGAGTTGAACACTTTAGGAACTTTCAAGCGGTTACTGGATAGGCGCATGGAGCACACCAGAATGATGGGGAGTGGGGTAGCTTGATCTTGGTTTCAGACAAAGCTCGGCACAACATCGAAGGCCAAAGGGCCTGTACTGTGCTATACTGTTCTATGTTCATTGCTTAATAGTGCACATTGAGGGTCTTCTCCCTAAGCCCCCCAACCTTGCTCCCCTTGGAGCTTCCTCCAGGAGGTGTTCAAAATTGAGCAGTGGATAGTGCGGTGGGAAGGTGGGGAGGGAATAGTAGATGGTGCTCAGCATGTCATTACCTTGACCTCGTTTGACCTGAAACCAGGAGCCTTCTGTTCATGTGGAAAATTTCCAGGGATGCTTCCATCTATTCACATTCCTGGATAATATCAGTTCTCAGGCATTCTTTCCAAGCTGCAAATTCCAATTTCGTCAAATCTTTCCTCATAACTCAGACTCCTTGGCATAATTTGTAAATCTATAACCGATGTGGAGAAAGATCTTGCCAGTTTCTGTTTGCGCTCTGAAGTGGAGGTTACTACATTTCAGATACAATTAGATAGCTGAGGAGCATGTGACAGTGCCTGGAGATAGAGATGTAGCATGGGAATTGACAGAATGGAGTGAAACTTGTACTTTATCTCTTGACTAGAAAATAAACTCTTGCTGAATCTTTCAGCAAGTTTATTTTCTCTCAGAACTGATCTGAAAATTGGGCAGAGCAGATTCCCACACCAATTATTCGATCTCTCTGCAGTGACTTGAAAATTTCATTGAAAAGGCGAAAAGGGGTGTATCATTTCAAACATTTATGATGTGAGATTGGAATGGCTGAAAAAGAAATCCCAGTTTGTTTTTCAACAGATAAGTTCATTTCCTCAATTACTCAAGTATGGTAGACATGGATAGTAGTCATCCTCCTTGATTGAGTTGTTTACAAATTCAGGCTTGAGATGAAGCCTGTTGGAATTTTACATCCTATTATGAAATATCATAGCTCTGCAAGTTATTGCATGTCTCCACTGTTTCACAAACAGGGAAAAGCTCATTCCTGTGCAGTTAACAAGGAATGCCATTTCGTCAGTGCTGTGTATTTTGCCCTGCCTTCCACTAGCAAAGATTCTTTATAAAAGGCAGCTTATTGAATTCCAAGTTAATTTCACATTCGCTGAAGTTTATGTGAAAAGGTTTAACAAAATAATATTACAGCCTGCTACAAGAAAAAGCCTTGATTCCAACAGAGGCACTCCCTTGCAAAAGAAAAATCCTCTTTCAGGATAAATACATGTTGATCGGCCTCTGTCGGATTCACATGCTATCTTGTGAGATACCGAGCATGTTGTAGGTTTGAGTTTGTTACGTACAGCTCTTAAGAATTTGGAGCTTGTCTGTGACAGCTGTCTGCTGAGTCAAAAGCAGAACCAAAACTTATTCTTTGAACCTTTGTCATGGTGATTGGTAATGCCTCAATAATGGTGTGAAACTATCTTCATAATGGCTACGTGTAAATCAATACTAAATCATGCATTGTACAGCATTGTGATCCACCCACACTTGCTGTGATATTTCAGAACATTTTGCGTACATGACGTTTTTCACTGATCGGTTTCCTCATACCATTAGACAATCACCAATTCCCAGCTTTTGTACAAATCTGAGGTGGCTTCCACTTTGTGTGAAATGGATGTGTCAGCATTTCCCTCTTTTATCCTGGTGTTCAAATTATAGAAAAACAGAGTGAAGTCAATTTTGGTAATTGGAGTTCTTTAAGGAAGTAACATGTTCCCTTTTTATCCTCAGTACCAGTAGATTACTGTACTTAGATTTCCAAAAGACATTTGATAATGCGCTACATCAAGGGTTATTGTGGAAATAAAAACTCATGGGAGAGGATAACATAGACATGGATAAAAGATTGGCTTGCTGATAGGAAGCAGAAAGTAGGCCTAAATGGGTCTTTTTTAGTTTGGCAAGACGTAACAAGTGGTGTGCCATAGGGATCAGTGCTGGGACCTCAACTGTTTACAATTTATATAAATGGCGTGGATGAAGAGAGGTTGCTAAATTTGTTGATGACACAAAAGATATGGAGGAAAGCAAATTGTGAAGAGGACATAAAGAGGCCACAAAAATGTATAAGTAGGTTAAGTGAGTGGGCAAAGATCTGGCAAACGGACTGTAATAGGAGAAATGTGAAATTGTCAATTTTGGCAGGAAGAATAAAAATAAAAACACATTACCTAAATGGTGAAAGATTGCAAAGCTCTGAGATGTTCCCTAATGCATGAATCACAAAAGGCTAGCATGCAGGCACAGCAAGTAATTAGGAAAGTTAATAGAATGTTGTCAGTTATTGTGATAGGAAGTGATTACAAAAGTACGGAGGTTTATGCTTCAGTTGTACAAGGCACCAGTGAGACCACGTTTGGAGTATTGAGTACAGTATTGTTCACCTTATTTAATGAAGGGTGTAAATGACTTGGAAGCAGTTCAGAGAAGGTTTATCAGATTAATACCTGGAATGGGTGGATTGTTTTATGAGAAAAGGTTGGACAGGCTAGGTCTGTATCTGCTGGAGTTTATAAAAGTAACAGAGAACTTGCTTCAAGATCCTGAGGGTTATTTACAGTGTGGATGTGGAGAGGATGTGGTCACTGTTTAAAAATAAGAATTGAGAGCCTTTGGAACTCTCTTCCTGAAAAGACAGTGGAAGCAAAATTGTTAAATATTTTTAAGGCAGAAGTGGATAGATAGGGTGGTGATAGGTTATTGGGATAGGCGGGAGAAAGATTTGAGGTTACTGTCAGATCTTATTAAATGGTGAAACAGCCTTGAGGGAGTGAATAGCTTGTTCCTTGTTTGTATATTCATACACAATTCCTTGCAAGCTTTGAAAACATTGGTATTTGGGTATCTTAGTTTGAGCCATTCCTGTCCAGTTTTGCAGTCCCATGGGATAGAAAACGCTCCAGTGTTGAATTCCATATTTAGATCTAGCAGACCTCTGATTAATGGCCTGATTTTTGGAAGGGGATAATTATTATAAATTAGTCCACACTCTTGATGGTTGTTACATTATCTTCCTAAGAACTCTGTAGTTTAGAGCTTCTGTAACAGCAGTTGTCCTTTCTTCTATGGCATGATATCCGTCCTCAAATATATGAAAGACCTTGATCTGTGACCAAATTCTAGCATTCCCAGCATCTGTTGCCCATTGGTAATTGCCCATAAGAAGGCAGTGATGAGTTTCCTTCTTGAAGCACAATAGTTCCTCTGTCAGCACAACCACAGTGCTTTTTGGGAGGTAGTTCCAGTAGCTTGATCCAGTGACAATGAAGGAATAATGATATAGTTCCAAGTCAGGATGGTGTGAGGCTTGGTGGGGAGCTTGCAGCTGGTGGTATTCAGGTGGTGCCTGTTGCACATGTTCTTCTCCATGGTAGAGATCACAGGTTTGCAAGGTGTTTGGAAGGAGCCTTGGATAGTTGCACTGCATCCTGTAGATGGTATACACAGCTGTCAATGTGTGTCAGTGGTGGAGGGAGTGGATGTCTGTAGAAA
Organism: Carcharhinus amblyrhynchos; assembly: GCF_965287045.1. Classification (NCBI taxonomy): domain Eukaryota; kingdom Metazoa; phylum Chordata; class Chondrichthyes; order Carcharhiniformes; family Carcharhinidae; genus Carcharhinus; species Carcharhinus amblyrhynchos. The sequence goes on along the minus strand of NC_137332.1, from coordinate 86,017,329 downwards.
GGATGCCAAATAATTGTGCAGCTTTGGCCCGGATGGTGTTGACCTTCTTGAGTACTGTTTGAGCTGCACTCATCCAGGCAAGTGGGAGAATATTCCATCATACACACCTGACTTGTGCCTTGTAAATGGACAGGCTTTGGGGCGTCAGGAGATGGGTTACTTTTCACAAAAATCCCTGCCTTTGGCCTGCTTGTGTAGCCACAGAAATTTTATGGCTGGCGCACGTTAGTTTCTGGTCAGTGGTAACCCTCAGCATGTTGATAGTGGAAGATTTACTGTCATTAATACCTTTGAACATCATGGAGAGATGGTCATTAACTGGCATTTGTGTGGTGCAAATGCTACAGCTTAACTGCTAAAGTCTAAATGTTGTCTTGGTCCTGTGCCTGTGGATACGGACTGCTTACCTGAGGAGTTATGACTGGTGCTGAAAATGGCGCAAACATTCTCACTTCTGACTTTGTGATGAAGGGAAGGTCATTGATGAGGATGCTGAAGATGACTTGGCCTGAGGAACTCCTGCAGCAATGTCTGGGGCTGAGATGATTGATCTCCAACAACCGCAGATACTGTTCTTTGTGCTAGGCATGAATCCAATCAATGGAGAGTTTTCTCCTGATTCCCATTAACTTCAATTTTGTCAGGAGTGCTTGATGTGGATGACGCAAAGATTGGATGGGTGGTTTACAGTGCGGCAGAATATCTTGAGTTGCAAAGAAATGTAGAAAAGTGGGAGATGGAATTTAACCCTGAAAAATGTGAGGTGATACACTTTGGAAGGAGTAATTTGACCAGAAAGTACTCAATGAATGGTAGGACACTGGGAAGTTCTATGGAATAAAGGGACCTTAGCATGTTTGCCCATAAATCTCTAAAGGCGGAAGGGCATGTTGGTGGGGTGGGGAAAAAGGCAAATGGGACACTTGCCTTAATTGAGGGATAGGTTTCAAAAGCAGGGAAGTCGTGTTGTATAGAACTTTGGTGAGGTCTCAACTGGAGTACTTTGTGCAGTTTTAGTTACCACATTATCAGAAGGATATGATTGCACTGGAGGGGGTGTAGAGGAGATTCACCAGGATGCTGCCTGGGATGGTACATTTTAAGTTACGAAGAGAGGTTGCATAAGCTTGGGTTGTTTTCTTTGAAGCAGAGAAGACTGAGGGATGACTTGATCGAGGTGTACAAGATTATGAGAGACATGGACAGAGTGGATAAGGAGTAGCTGTTCTCCTTAATTGAAGGGTTAGTCACAAGGGGACATAAGTTCAAGGTGAGGGGCAGAGGTTTAGGGGGTATGAGGGAAAGCATTTGGGTTCTCTCATATCCTTTTAAAAAGTATCTGGATGAACATGGCACACCATAACATTCAAGGCTATGGGCCAAGTGCTGACAGATGGGATTAGGTGGGAGTTCAGGTGTTTCTAATGTGTTGATGCAGACTTGATGGACCGAAGGATCTCCTCAGCAGTGTATGGACCTATGATTTCACACGCTTGTCAAATTCTGCGTTGAAGTTAAGGGCAGTGACTCTCACCTCAATCAGGAGTTCAGATGTGTCTGGATGACAAGTTTCCTGGGTGACATGGTCACACAGTGGTTAATAATACTGGCTCACAGGGACCCGGGTTCAATTTCTGCCTTGAGTGACTGTGTGGAGTTTGCACATTCTTCCCGAGTCTGTGAGGATTTTCTCCAGGAGCTCCGGTTTCCTCCCAAAGTTGACACATCCCAAAGATGTGTAAATTAGATGGATTAGCCATGTTAAATGGGCAGACTTACAGGGATAGGGCAGGAGGATGGACCTGGGTAAGATGCTCTTTCAGAGAGTTGGTGCAGGCTTGATGGGCCAAATGGCATCAATGGTTCCTTCTTAAAAGGACGTTAGTGAACCAGATGGATTTTTATGACAACTGACAATGGTTTAATTAAACTTTTAATTCCAGATTTTTATTGAATCCATATTTCACCATTTGCCATGGTGGGATTTGAACTCGGATCCCCAGTGGATTGCTCTGGGTCTCAGGATTACTAGTCCAATGGCAATGCCACTGCGCCATCACCTCTCTTATTTAACAGAAAATCATAATAATTAATGAAAGACCATGCCACTGTTACTTCTTGGGCATCCCTGTAATTGAACAGCATAGAGTAATTCACATACTCTAACCAACAATTTGATAGCTGTGTTCTATTAGCTAGAGTTTCTTCCCTTATAAAGACTACCTATTTCGAGCAGTATGCAAGATATGTGATTGGTAAACTTATGGACAGGAGGGTCAATATAAACAGCACAGATTTCCGCTTGCCACCTGTCTAATCTGAAGGTGTTTTGAATTAATTTGTTTTAAGGAATGGCACATTTATTAACCCCTTGGTTTTTGTGTGCTTCAACTTTAATAATAACCCCACTGTCGTGGGGTTTTTATTAAGAATGGATGAACTAAGAAAATTAGTTTATTGTGCATATTCAGAAACATGCAAAGAGGAATGTTTGCAGCTTCCCACTCCGCATTCACACAGCAAAGAGAGGGATAGAGGAAAGGAGGTATATAATGCAAGGACCACAGAAACCAGAATTAAAGTCTTAAGAGGAATTATTTCACATAGTTACTTGATGGTTGGCTCGCTGGAGACCAGCCTTTTCAGGTTTTGATGTTGCAAGATAAAGTAGGCACACAGTTTCCTAGGTGCTGAATGGAATATTCCTGTAGAGTCAGGTTGGGTGGGCCGGTGGTTCAACCCGGACAGAACTTTAATATCCAAATGATGGCCTATCATTTGGATATTAAATAGCAGATTGGCTGCGTGGCTGAGAAAGGTAATATTAAACTGCTCCAAAGTCCAGAGTCTTGGGACATGCGATCTTCCTTCTCAACAGAGGCTGTTTATCCAGCGTCTGGAATTTGGCTTTGTTTTCAGGACTGATAATGTCTCAGCCGTTTGGGTTGAAAAGGGTTGCCATTTGTGTTGAGGGTCTGGTGTTTGGGAAGCCATTATCTCAACAGATCAAGAACTTCGCTGACAAGGTTGGCTTATCAAATGTAAATGGAATTCCTGATGTTGCTTTTGAAGTTAACCTGTGCAATCGCAGGTGGTCTGTTCACAGCATCTTGGGCAAAATGAGGTGTGACATTCCTGAAAATGAAGAGAGAATTATTTTGTTCTGGAGATTTCTGGGACATAATTTCCAGACAGAAGGTCAAACACTTCAATTGCCTTTGTTCAGCAGAAAGGCATTCAACAAAGTGCCACAGAAAAGGCTGCTGCATTATCTAAAGGTGCATGGAGTTATGGGTAATGTATTAGTAAGGATAGAGGATTGGATAACTAACAGAAAGCAAAGAGTGAGGGTGAATGGGTGTTTTTCTGGTTGGCGATCAGTGGCTGGTGGTGAGTCTAAGGGATTGGGACCGCAGTTGTTTACCAGTGTTGGGACTGCAATTGTTAACAATTTACATAGACAATTTGGAATTGGGGACCAAGTGTATACATCAAAGTTTGCAGATGACACAAAGATGAGTGGTAGAGCAAAGTGCAGAGGACACAAAGTCCGCAAAATGATATAGATAGTTTAAATGAGTGAAAAAGGGTCTGGTAGATGGAGTACAATGTTGGTAAATGTGAGGTCATCCATTTTGGTAGGAATAACAGCGAAATGAACTATTATTTAAATGGTAAAAAATTGAAGCATGCTACTATGCAGAGGGACCTGGTTGTCTGTGCATGAACCGCAAGAAGTTGGTTTTGCAGGTGCCACAGGTAATTAAAAAGGCAAGTGGAATTTTGTCCTTCATTGCTAGAGGGATGGAGTTTAAAAACAGGGAGGTTACGTTGCAGCTGTATAAGGCACTGGTGAGGCTACACCTAGAGTACTGTGTATAGTTTTGGTCTTATTTGAGAAAGGATATGCTGACACTGGAGGGGGTGCAGAGGAGATTCGTTACATTGATTCCGGAGTTGAGAGGGTTGGCTTATGAGGAGAGACTGAGTAGACTCGGACTATACTCGTTGGAATTCAGAAGAATGAGGGGGGGATCTTATAGAAACGTATATGATTATGAAGGGAATAGATAAGATAGAAGCAGGGAGGTTGTTTCCACTGATGGGTGAAATGAGAACTAGGGGGCACAGCCTCAAAATAAGGGGGAGCAGATTTAGGACTGAGTTGAGGAGGAACTTCTTCACCCAAAGTGTTATGAATCTTGGAATTCCGTGCCCAGTGAAACAGTTGAGGCTATTTCTTTGAATGTTTTTAACGCAAATTTTTGAATAGTAAAGGAATTAAGGGTTATGGTGAGCAGGCAGGTAAGTGAAACTGAGTTCATAAAGAGATCAGTCATGATCTTACTGAATGGCAGAACAGGCTTGAGGGGCCAGATGGCCTACTCCTGCTTCTAGTTCTTATGTTTTTATATTCTTAAAAGTCCAGTTTAAAAATAAGGAATTATAATAAAGATGAAGTTTTAAAATATGTACAGGATTGGTTTCCTGTTCTCTGTGAGAGGAAACCAACGTAGGTCAAAGAAAGTTAACTTCATATTTAAGGTATTTTTCCATTTACTGCTAAGCATTTTTCATATACTGTGCTCCCAACCTGCAATCCACTCAGCCCTTGCATGGAGTGGAATTAATTAATGTTAGGAATGTATGAATGCTGCAAGGTAAAGCATGCCCTTGTTTATTGCATGGATTGGGCCATGTGAAAGATGTCTTAGTGTTGTTACGTCTTGAAGTCACAAAATGTCTCAAAGGGAGGTCATTGCTTTTCTCAGAACATGTGTCCAAGCCCCAGTCTGCCTTTCTTTAAAGCCAGGCACACTTATTGATTAGTTAATTCCTTTGCTCATATCTGCAGTGTAATGGAGGGTATGCTGTAAAATGTGAAAATCCCTCTTCTTTAAAGTTTTTAAAAGTTTATTTATTAGCCACAAGTATGCCTACATTACACTGCAATGAAGTTACTATGAAAAATACCCTAATTGACACACCCCAGCACCTGTTTGGGTCCACAGAGAGAACTTAACATGGCCAATCCACCTGTACATCTTTGGACTGTGGGAGGAAACCGGAGCACCCGGAGGAAATTCATGCAGACACGGGGAAAATGTGCAAACTCCACACTCACAGTGACAGCCGGGAATCACACCCAGGTCCCTGGCACTGAGCGGCAGCAGTGCTAACCACTGTGCCATCGTGCCATCTGATAAGATTATGTTCTTGCCAACTGTACTTTCAGGTGTTTTCAATTTAAAGCCTGCGCACAAATGGACTGAGACACCGCTGAGATTTGAACTCAGGATCTGCTGTTTACTAGGCATGCAAATTTACTGACTAAGCCATGGTATTAACATCTTTATAGAGATGCTGAGTGACCTGGGGCTGGTGTGTGTTTCCAGTATTTTTAGTTCTTGTTTCTGGAAAAAACATGCAGGCTAGGAATTAATTGTTGTCTGAGTGATGCCATTTGTCCCTTTCGCAAACAGTATTAATCCAGATGTATTTTCAACAGAGCTCCCTGCACCAAAAGCTGTATCACCCACTGCCGCAGAAGAGGAGAGTGTGCTGTTCAACAAGTTAACCTATCTGGGCTGCACTAAAGTGACCTCTCCACGCAATGAAGCAGAGGCTCTTCGTGCCATGGCTAACCTTCGTGCCAAGTGCCAAGTTCCTATTCATGTTACCCTGTATGTGCCTAATGTAGCAGATGGATCTGTCAGGTAGGCTGGGCATTGAGTTCAGTTAAAATTTGTTATTTTTCAAACTTCACCAGTGAGATGGTATTAACTGTAAATAGTGGGAATAGTTATCGTTAGTTTAACAGAATTCCCAAGATGGCATGCAAAAATTCCTCGTACTCAAGCTGAGTGATGTCTCTCTAGGGAGATGGTTTTTTTTTGGTGTTTGACAGTGTGTCAGCATCAATTGTTCCCACAAAGATCATTTCCTTCTATGTACCTTCACTGACATTTTCCAATTTGATACATCAAAGTCCTCAGTAAGACTGCCAGTTCTGTTGAATTGTGGTCTGTTTTACCTTGTATTCAGAGGATGACACAATGGTTAGCACTGCTGCCTCACAATGCCAAGGACCTGAGTTCAGTTCCAGCCTTCGATGACTCTGTGGAGTTTGCAAATTTTCCCTGTGTCTCTGTGGGTTAATCTTCCACAGTTCAAATTTATGCAGCTTAGGTGGATTGTCCATGCTAAATTGCCCCTTAGTGTCCAAAGATGTATAGGTTAGATGGATTAGCCACAGTAAAGATGGGATTGCCCCTTAGTGTCCAAAGATGTATAGGTTAGATGGATTAGCCACAGTAAAGATGGGATTACAGGGATAAGACAGGGAGGTGAGCTTGGGTAAGATACTCTTTTAAAGAGTCTGTTCAAACTCGTGCTGAATGACCTCCTTCTGCATTGTAGGGATTCTGTTTCTCAGTGACCAAACTCACTTTGTCAGTGAGACTGTTGTGATCAGTCTAGGTCGGATACAGAACTAGTTTTCAGAAGTGAATCAATGCAACCGTGACCCTTCATTCACCCGATAATGTGGAATATTGCGCAGATCTGGTTCAGCCACAAAAAAGAGAATACAAGAGTTGCTGTTCAGGTTCAGTTGACTCCAGTCATCAGTAAATAATGGAAAGAGTTATAGTTAGTATCCTCATATGTTCACTGATGCTCAGTTTGGATAACATTAGAAGCACTTGATCCTGGCCTTGATCCAAGCATCCATGCAAGAGTGCAAGGCAAGAGGAGATGTGAGAGTTGCTGCCTTTGATATCAAAGTGGCATTTAGCCAAAAGTGGCACCAAGGAACTTGCACAAATCTGAGGTCAGCGAAGATTAAAGTGAATGCACTGTATTGGCTGGAGTGTACCTGATACAAAGAAAATGATTGTGGCTATGAGTTATCTCACTCTTCAGTGATATAATAAGCATAAACTAGACGCCCTACTATCAGCAATGAGCAGTACCGACAAGCTGATCTTGCTTGGCAATTTCAATGCAAGAGTAGAGTGTGACTGCAATCTGGCAGGGAGTCATTGAGAGGCATGGAGTGGGCAAGTGTAACAGTAATGGCCTACTCTTAATGAAGACCTGTGCAGCACACAACCTTCTCATCACCAACACAACCTTCCATCTGCCGACCCGTAACAAGACCTCTTGGATGTACCCCCGCTCTAAGCATTGGCATCTTGTGGACTATGTCATTGTCAGGAGAAAAGACAGGTAGGATATCAGAGTGACCAAGGCCATGTATGGTGCTGACTGATGGACATATCACAAGCTCATAGTCTCCAAAATGAGGCTCCGCATCAGACCCAAGAGGTGACTACAAGGAAGCATTGAAAAGAATCAATGCGGCCTAGCTAAAGAACCCCAGCATAGCTTCAGCACTGGCTGAAGACTTAGAAGTCAAGCTTGCTGACTTACACCTCGCAGGCAGCGCTGAGGATGACTGGGAATGCTTCAGGGATGCTGCCCATTTATCGGGCTCTCTACTGCAAGCAGCATGACTGCTTTGATGAGAATGATGAGGAGATACAGGCTCTACTTGTTGAGAAGCACCATCTTCATCGGGCCTTTCAGAATGACCTATCATCAGCTGCCAAGAAAAATGCTTTTACCAGTGCTTGCAGGACAATCCAGAACAAACTGCGTAAAATGCAGGTTGCCTGGCTGAGCACCAAGGCAGATGAAATACAGGGATACGCTGACAGAAACAACTTGAATCAGTTCAGTGAAGCCCTCAACACTCTCTATGGACCTCAATGTCTTGGGAGTTCCCCCCCTCCTGAGTACAGATGGTACAACTCTCATTACAGAGAAGGCTCAGTTCCTGCAGAGATGGGCTGAACACTTTGAACCTGCCCTCAACCGACCGTCATCTATTAACGATGAGGCAATAGACAGGATTCCCCAGGTTGATATCAACAGTGCCATGGATGACCCACCGGTAGTAGCCGAAGTCACGAAAGCTGTCAGCCAGCTATCCAGTGGCAAAGCCCCAGGGACAGATGCCATACCCGAAGAGATTTACAAAGCTGCTGGTCCAGTACTTATCGAGAAGCTCACCGAGTTGTTCCAGTCCTTTTGGAAGCAAGGATCCATTCCACAGGATCTTAAAGATGCTTCCATCGTACACCTTTACAAGAGGAAGGGCAACCAGCAAGTATGCGACAACCACTGAGGAATCTCGCTGCTCTCCATCACAGGAAAAACCCTCGCAAGAGTCATGCTAAATCGCCTGGTCACTCATCTGGAGCTGGGTCTGCTTCCAGAGTCACAATGTGGCTTCCTTTAAAGTCATGGGAAGCTCTTCAAGGAGACTTCAAACTATTACCAAAGTGAAAGAGACTGTTCTGAGAGATTTCCTCTTTGCCGATGACTGCGCCCTGTATATTGGCTCGGATCCAGAGTATGTCAGTTTGGACAAATTTTCCACGGCTTGTGATAACTTTGGACCCACCATCAACATTAAAAACACCAAAGTCATGCACCAGCCTGCTCGTCATGCACCGTACACAGAACCCATAATCATAATCAAAGGGCAGAAACTACAGGCAGTGGACCAGTTCACTTATCTTGGCAGCACCCTCTCCCAAGCAGTGACTATTGATACAGAAGTTAACTGCAGAATAGCAAAGGCAAGTTCTGCTTTCAGTAGACTGCGCTCCACTGTATGGGAACATCGCGGAATCAGCCCAGCAATAAAACTGAAGGTCTACAGCGCTGTGGTACTCACTACCCTCTTGTATGCCTGTGAAACATGGACGTATCAAAGGCATACAAGACAGCCCAATCATTTCCACATGACTTTCTTTGCAGAATATTATGCATCAGATGGCAAGACAAAGTACCAGACAATGAAGTTCTCTCCAGAGCAAGTCTACCATCAGTCCACACACTGCTGATGAGAGCGCAGACCCGATGGGCAGGTCATGTCATCCGTATATCAGATGAGTGCATACACAAGCAGCCCCTTTTTGGGGAACTCTCTGCTGGAAGACGCTCGTGTGGAGGGCAGAAGAAACGTTTCAAAGACGCACTCAAGGCCTCCCTGAAGTCGCTTGACATAGACACGACCATCTGGGAAACGCTGGCACAAAACCGCCCTACCTGGCGCTGCCTCATCCACAAAGGCTGTCAAGCTTACAAAGCAAGGTGTATTGCTAAAGCACAACTTAAGTGCGAGCTGCATAAGTCCAGAACCACCAGTGCAACAACTACAGCGTCTACACATGTCTGTCCAATATGTGCCAGGACATTCCATGCCTGAATTGGCCTGATCAATCATCTTCGGACACACTGCACCCAGCTTCAAAATGACTAATGGTGTCGTGGTCCTCATCGATGACGATGGGCGAAGAACAAGCAGAATCTATGATTCACTGCAACAATTTGCCAAGCTTACTTCCAACTGCACCTCTTTGCCTTGTGTCCTACACTGCTGAGAAGGACAAAATGTCCTTGGAACAGCAGTCATCTCCAAGCTTCCCTCTAAACCTCATACCATCCTGACTTGAACATATATATTGCTCCTTTGTCACTGTTGAGTCGATATCCTGGGATTGTCTTCCTTTGGAACAAAGACTGCAATAGTTCAGCAAGGTGGCTCACCACTACTTTCTCAATAACTGCAAATGGGTAATTAATGTGATTTTGCAAAAATCAGTCACAACTTGAGCACAAGTTTAAAAAAACAGCATGTTAACCCATTGGGTCAGTGATTCCCTATGTTAATCAGTTTTATTTGTTTGTCCGGCTGCTGTTCCATCGGATTCTTGTTTTTATTATACTATTGTTCTATCTGATTTTTTTGTTCCCTTAGTTACTTTTACTTTTATTTATTGGTTCTGTTAATAGCCAAATTAATGATGTTTTAGCTCACAACAATAGGCACTTCCATTTCAGAAAACATACCGTGAAGATTTGGTAGGTTATTTGAGAATAATTTTTTTGTTGTTATTGACTATCCTCTTCTCCATTCTATGGTATGTTACGCCCTTGTGCTAGTATGCCCAAGCCGTTATCTTTCAGGATTTGACGGCATGGCACAGTGGTTAGCACTTCTGCCTCACAGTGCCAAGGACTCAGGTTCAATTCTGGCCTTGGGTGACTGTCTGCTTGGAGTTTGCATGTTTTCTTGTGTCATTATGGGTTTCCTCCAGGTGCTCCAGTCTCTTCCCACATTCCAAAGATGTGCAGATTAGATGGATTGGCCATGGTAAATTGTCTCTTAGTGTTATGTGAATTAGCAGGGTATACACGTGGGTTTATGATGGGGGATAGCGCCTGGGTGGGATTGTTGTGGGTGCAAAATCAATAGGCTGGATGGCCTCCTGCACTGTAGGGATTCTGTGAAATGCTGCTTTTTTAATTGGATGCATGAGAATGACACCCTTGATTTTTATTGTTCCCATTTCCTCACTGCCACCTAGAAGCAGCTAGCCATCACCAGTTGCCTTTTCCAGTGTTAAATCTGTGGCTAGAAATACACCTATTTATTGTCCACTTAAAATCTGTAGCATCTATTCCAAGCACTATCTTGCATAGAATTCCATAGAATCCCCATGCAGAAAGAGGAAATTCAGCCCACTGAGTTTGCACCAACTCTCCGACAGAGCATCTTACCCAGACCCCGTTCCCATCTTATCTCTGTAACCCCACGCATTTATCCTGATAGTCTCCCTAACCTAACTGCATTAGATTTACAGCATGCAAGCAGGCCATTCAGTCCAACTGGTTTGCATCAGCATTAATGCTTCTTGGGAGCCACTTCCTGTCTCTCTTCATCTTACCCTATTAGCATATCCTTTTCCTTCTTCCCTCATGCACATGTATGCTATTTTCTTCAACTACTCCACTTGGTAGCAAATTTCACATTCCTACCCCTGTCTAGATAGATTTATTGGTGACTACCTTATACGTATGGCTCCTAATTTTGGTCTCCTAAGCGATTCTTTGAGTTAAGAATTACATTACATAGAGTGCAATGAATAAGCTTTGAAACAAGTGCTATTTGAGAAATTACTGCCCATTACCACCTCTAGTTAAGGACCAGTTTAGTTTATTGAGAAGATATGGTTGTGTAATATGTGATTTCTTCACATTGGTCAGTTTTACAGACTTTGAGAAAGTGAGCTATATATCACATTAGTCTACGAAATTGTTTGTCCTCTATTTACTGTTATGATCTCCAGAGGGACTGTTAGTTTCCATGTTGCCAATAAAAAGGACTTGCATGACTTGGATTTCTCATTTTAAGATTTCTACTGTAACAAAAATACTAAAAATAACTGACTAATATTATAACACTATTTGGTATGAAACTTATACTTTAAACTACAGAAATAAAGTTCCTCATTAACTTGTGCTACAACTAAAAACCCCATGCTACAAATTACTTTGTCTCTTAAGTAGACATTCTATTCTGTTGAAACCAGTCCATAGTGATTCTTATCTTCCAACAGTTTGCTTCCATTCGTTTCCTTTCCCAGCATGATAACCTTTAACCTCAGAACTAGCTTTCACAGTGAGGGACGAATTGGAGATTCCTCCCATTAGGCAAGTCTTGCAGTCTTTTTAAAAAGCGTGAGCTTTGACCTCCATTTCTTTGCAGTGAACTATACAGATTTGCTGCTCTGTTTCTTTTCCACTCACAGCCGCACCCCCCCCCCCCCCCCCACCTCTACAAACCCCCCACCCCTACACCCCTCTCTCTATCTCTCTCTCTCTCCTGGAACCTGGCAGGATGACCTGTCTGTGGAATTTGGGGATATATTATAGGTAAGCCTTCTAATTTGATCTTACAGTGGCTTTCTCTACACCATTTCATTCCTACAAACAACATGAATCACGTGGGTCTCATATCTAGCCAGAAATGCTGATATCCTTTTGACCCCAACCTCATTCTGTCTTGAAATTAAGTTGACAATTGAAGTATAAAACCTGACATTCTTGATACTTTCCTGAGACTTTGGAGACTCAGTATATCCACTGTCAGCATAGATGTTCCTGCCACTGTCCACCAAATAGACCTTGCACGTCTTTTCCAGTGAAACAACCTGAGTCACCTGTTGTTAATTTGTGTTGAGACTTCCTTGTGCATTTCTCTTTTTTTTTCCAAACTTACTTCAGAAAAGAGATGTGGGAATTACACTACATTATTCATGTAAACCAGGCCCTTTGAACAACTGTTCCACCTGCATAAGTGTAAAGATTGGAGTTGAATCTATGGTCGTGCACTCCCTATGATAGATAGTAGCCCCTTGCTGGCTAAGCCAAATTGTGCTATCGGCCTTATTGTGTCTTCATTGTATTTCTTCAGCTCCTTAACATGAAGTATTAATGGTGAACTATGCAGTTGTGTGTGCTGTGTGAAATGACACTGGAATAGGTAAACTCAACAGCATGTAGTGAGTCTTCTGAAACAGAAGCAGAATGCAAACCAACTACAGGACCTTCATGTTAAATGCTACAATTAGGTATTTTATACTTGTATTCATAAAACACCTCATGTTGTAACCTCTGTTTTTTCCCCTACCATACCTGTATTAACTGCTGATTGTGCATTTGTGCCTGAAGACAATTAATATGCTTGGAGTCTGTTTACTCATGGAAATAAGGCCTTACATCTCCTTTCTAATCCATCCAAGATTTAATACTTGGGATCAGTATAATTGATTTTTATTTTTGTGTCAGAAACAACTTGCACCTTTTGAGTGGTGATGGTAAGATAGGACCCTCTGCGTGGTGAGACACCTTACCGTGGTGCAGGGGTTAAGGATTTCTTTTGGAATCTTTCGAAGAGCTCACCTTATTGTTTCTGTCTGGAGTAGAGATATGACCCTGCTGCTGAGTAACACTTGCAGTGTGCATTTGAAATGCCTGGGCATTAGAAATCATGTTTTAATCTTGCCAGCAGCTGTCCACACTGAACTCTGTTCTCTACCTTTCAAATGTGTTTAGTTAAATATCCCCTGACTATGCAAACTGCTCAAAGCATTCTCTCTTTTAAAAAGTCCAGTCTCCTTTTGACCATATCAAGAACATTCCTTAATTCAAAAGGTGGCAGATTTGTTTTGACTTTGACGTATAATCTCAAAGATGCCTATCTCCTCTATTTAAAATAACTAAATGTATTTAACTGGTTAATATTAGACCTGTAACCATAGCACCTGAAACATTGACCCACCTTCAGCAAATGCTTTTTTTGTCTGCCTCAGCCTTTTGTCACAAACATTAACATTCACTATGAATGCCTGAAATCATTCTATTTGCTCTGTGTTGCTGCCTTAAGACTTCCATTATGGAAATACAGCCCCTTGTTTGGATCTCTGTAAGCAGTTACATTCCAGGGTCTGCACTAAAATCCTTTAGTAAAAAGTCTGACAACACCAGGTTTTAGTCCAACCTATTTATTTGATAATATACTCACAAGCTTTCGAGGGACACCCTCTTCGTCAGGTGAATGGCCATTCACCTGACGAAGAGGGTGTCCCTCGAAAGCTTGTGAGTATATTATCAAATAAATAGGTTGGACTAAAACCTGGTGTTGTCAGACTTTTTACTGTGTTTACGCCAGTCCAACGCCGGCATACCCACATCATGACTAAAATCCTTTAGCATAGATAGGGGCCATTGGGCTCAACATGCATTTGCCAGCTTCTGAAAGAGTGATCCAGTTTACTTCCATCAAATGACAGCTCTACAAATCCATGTTCCATGTTTCAAGATTTCTATGGAACTGATTTTGCCACACTTTGAGGTGGTATTTTTCAGCTCTTAACCCTCTGAAGAAATGTTTCTTCACTTCTGCTATAGTACTTTTGACAATTATTTCAAACCTATGTCCTCTGGACATTGACCCACTTGCCAGAGGAATCCGTTTCTTCTGACTATCAAAGATCTTAATTAGCACTCTGGTAATCCTTCTGAGCTCTAAGAACAATCCCAGCTCCTGCAACCTCATCCTAATTAACCTTTTCTGTACTCTTTCCAGGCCGTGCTATCTCTACCTTGTACTGTCACATTTCTCTGCTGCAGCCAGCCTTGGCTTTGAAAATCAAAATTTTCCGCTGCTTTTACATTTATAGTGGAATCAGGCACGGTCTGTCAATGAAACTCCCACGTGTTGCTATTCACTAAATGTGAATAAATTTTTTATGTGAATAAATCCTTCCTGTAATGTGGGGACCAGAACTGCACACAATACTCCAAATGCGGCCGCACCAGAGTTGTGTACAGTTGCAACATAACGCTACGACTCCTAAATTCAATCCCCCTACCAATAAACGCCAAGACACTGTATGCCTTCTTAACAACCTTATCTACTTGATTCCCAACTTTCAGGGATCTATGTACACATACACCTAGATCCCTCTGCTCATCCACACTATTCAAAGTCTTCCCGTTAGCCCTATACTCAACACATCTGTTATTCCTACCAAAGTGAATTACCTCACATTTCTCTGCATTAAACTCCATCCGCCACCTCTCGGCCCAGCTCTGCAACCTGTCTAAGTCTTCCTGCAAACTATGACACCCTTCCTCACTATCTACCACACCTCCGACTTTGGTGTCATCAGCAAATTTACTAATCCACCCAACTATACCCTCATCCAGATCATTAATAAAAATCACAAACAGCAGTGGCCCCAACACAGATCCCTGAGGCACACCACTTGTAACCGAACTCCATGATGAATATTTACCGTCAACCACTACCCTCTGTCTCCTATCCGCTAGCCAATTCCTAATCCAGTTCCCTAGATCACCCCCAATCCCATACATCTGCATTTTGTGCAGAAATTTATTCACATTTATTTATTTATTTATTTATTTTATTTATTTTATTTCCTCTGATGGAAAAATCTAGCACGAGGGGGCATGGCTTTAAACTAAGGGGGGGTAGTTATAGGACAGATGTCAGGGGTAGGTTCTTTACCCAGAGGGTGGTGAGGGATTGGAATGCCCTGCCTGCTGCAGTTGTAAATGCGCCTAGTTTGGGGGCGTTTAAGAGGTCTGTGGACAGGTTTATGGACGAAAAGGGATTGGTTTAGGTTAGTGGGTCATTGTTGTTTTTTTTAACTGGTCGGCGCAACATCGTGGGCCGAAGGGCCTGTTCTGCGCTGTAATGTTCTATGTTCTATGTATACAATTTGGCTGATGTTGGCCAATGGGACTGCACTCAATGTATTTGGCATTTTTCATACCAAGCACACAGTTTGTTACAACCCTTAGATCTTTGTGATTGTCCAGCCTTTTGTGATCTCCAAATCCCTTCACTCTATCACCGACAGCTGGCCCTCAGCTACCTAGGCATCAGTCCAATTTCCCCCCAAACTTCCCTGCTCTCACCCACTTGATTCCCCCACTCTCAGCTCCACCTCCACCTCCACCTCCCTCTTGCATGTGCTTGCAATCTCTCTCCCTCCTCACGCTGTCTCACTCTCTCTTCCTTCTCCCTTTTCCTTCTCGCGCTCCTCCACCCTCTGTCTCTCTTTGCACCCCCCACCCCCCAGCCCTGCACCCCTTCTGTCACTGTTTCTCCCCTCACTCGTGACTTCTCCCTTCTTTCCCTGTCTGTCCAGATGTCTCCCCCTCTCCTCTTCCCGAAGGTTCTTCCCAGAGGTCTCCTCCCTCTGGAAGTCTTCCCCCTGTCCTCCCTCTCCCTGGGGATTCCCCCTGTCCTCCCCGCTCCCCTCCCCTCCCCTCCGCTCCGCTGCAGGGGGTCGGGTGTGTGGCACCTCTCTCCCCATAGGGTGGGCCCACTTCTCCCTCTCCTCTGCCAGCATTTGTGAAGATGCTACGTAAGTGCAAACTATTGTTGGGGAGAATGGACTGAAGGATGACAGCAGCCAGTGACTGGATTCAGCTTGCCCAGCATACACTATTTCTCTTGCTATCATTCTTTATATTTTATTGTCAAACCACATAGGTGTAGGGAGCAAGCTTGGGGTACGCTTTATAAGTATTCAAAGCACAAGATCCCCTGTTTTGAATTAATAGTCAGGAAAGGTTGGTCATTTCTCTGAGCAATTAAGGAACAGACTTGCAGTTACAAAACAGTTCTGTCATACCCTCAGGATATCTACAAGTGGTCCGCAATCAAAAAATTACTTCTGAAATGCAGTGACTATTTGGTAGACAAAGGTGGCAATCAGTGTTTCAGAGCAAAGTCCCACAACAACAAATAAGATAAATAAACAGTTCGCCTGGTGTTTGCTGAGAGGGAGATGTTTCTCAGGGCATAGGGAAAAATTCCTGCTTCTTTTTGAGTCATCTTTGGAACTTTAATGTTTACCAGATCAAGTGTAACTTCTCACCTGTCAGTGCAACACTCCCTCAGTAGAGTATGCTGAAGTGTTGGTGATTATGTGGTTCGACTCTGAAGCAAGAGTATTGTTAACGCAGCCAAACAGGCTTTAAGGATACGGTCAACATTTACCCAGTAATCAGAGTAAAACAAATATTTGTTGTCAGGAAAAACTGTGTTCCACTTACTAACTAGGTAAATTGCTAAATATATAGTTATTTGTGCTTCGAATTGTGCAGGAATGTTCAGAGAGTTTTGTAATGTTAGACTGTGGTTTTTAGCTCTCTGATAATTTTGTGCATTATTTTGTAAACTGTGTGCAGAAATTTGGTGACATTATGTTTTTACTGGTTAAAAATAACTAATTTATTTAAAAGAATGCTGAGGCATAATTGTTGACTTGTGTCTTATTAAAAATTGCAGTTCAATGGTTTATACTCCACCGATTTAAGCATTTGTGATGCTCAGACTTTTTAAATTCACCTTTTGCCATTTCCCTCAAATCTACCATCCAGGCAGTGTTGTTGTTGAAGTAATGGTCAGTAGACTTTGAAGGTCTACATGACCTTTTTAAAGTTTTCTGCAGATTAGCTCACTTGCTCTGTTTTAGAAATGATTTTCTTTCTCGCCAGTTGTAGGGCATCCCCTTTTCAAGCTTTGGCAGCATGGTTCAAGTCCACACTTTGGCATGCTGCTTTATTTTCCTATTCACTATCTGTAAGATAGCATATCTGAATTCCTTGGATGTGATGTGAGCTCCACAACTTCGACTAGTAATTATGCCTCTCTCTATAGTTATAGAGTTGTTTTGTTTAAGCTACGGAGTATGGATGCAACGCTGTTATTTATGCAAGTGAGATTGCAGCAAAAAATTTAGTCTGCGACTCCTGTTCACAGAAATGGAGAGAAAAATTGATAAACTGGTGCAATGATAAAAAAAGGTCAAACCATGGTTTATGGTTGAGAATAGTTTCCCATATGTCTTTTTATCTTGAATTTTTTTTAACCATTCCAAACTCTAGTACTCTCTCACAGTCGGTGCATCACATTTAGCTGAATTGAGTGAGACAGTTGGGGGTATGTTGCTCACCATCTTTCGTCATGTGCAACACATTATCTATAGGAAATGTTCCACATATTGTGTTTTTGGTAAAACTCAACTCCTTGAACTCTGGTTATCAGTTGATTCTTCTTTACTATCTCTCCTCTTCTGTCCATCTTTCTGCTGCTGTGGTCACTTAGCTCCATTTGCACATATCCCAGCAACTTCCCTGTTTGAGAGAATTCATGGCTCGTGCCTAAATAGATGACTGCGATATGCCTCCGACAACATATTGGCCCCCTCCTATTTTTCACCAAATGCTTACCTCTCAGTGATAATCATGTATGTGCATCAATGTTCACAAGTTTGTGGATAAAACCCAATTCTTTCTGTCCTCACCATCAACACCCGAGGCTGTTACTATCTTTTTTATCCAGCTTGAAGACTTGGGCTGAGTAGTTTGCTTTCACAAGACTCATTACTTTTGGGACAGCACCTACTTCCCTCAACATTGCACCAAGTCTGGTGTTTGTATCCTGAGAACTGGTCAGAAGCCAAGATTGTTCAGCCATTTTGTCTTAATGCACATAGTGCTTTTCTCTCTCAAGTATCATTTTTTCTTCATGTTGAGAATTGAATTCTTGAGCACTCTTACCTCACTTCCTTCACCTTTTCCAATGAATTCTAAAATTGCAGCCCCTGTTCTCGAATACAGTGGATTGTACATTCCAGTTGTCTCCATTCATTCCTAAGTCCACTGTTTCTCTGTATCTCAACATATTAATTTAGAGTTCCTTATGTTTGAGTGGTTTCCTAGAGCAATGTGTTTTAATTAAAGTTTTAATGTTTATTTATTAGTGCCACAAGTAGGCTTACATTAACACAGCAATGAAGTTACTGTAAAAATGTGCAACTCTGCAACATGACTGCTTGACCCTTGCTGCTTTTCCTGTTCTGTTCTTGGCTAATCCTTCACTCAATGTGCCTGTCTTCTGAAACTACCACCCTAAGTTATATCTTGCTTCTGTCTCCCTTCCGTTGAAGGTCTGTCTCTTCAGCTGGAAAAAAGACTTGGGCTCATATGAAATCTTACATATTCTCAGGATGTCCCACACTTACTTTGGACTATTCACTATTGTAATGTGGAAATCTAGCAGCCAACTTGCACATATCAAGCTTCCACAAACTGAAATGAGATGAAAGATCGGTTAAGCTGTATCTGATAGTGATTGTGAGGGATACGTGGTTACCGGCAAACCCAGAGAAATCTATTGCTGCTCTTCAGATAGCGTAGAGTTTTTCAACTCTGAGAAGGCGGAAAGGGCCTTGGTTTAACGTTTTGTACAACATTGGCAAGTACCAGTCTAGATAATCAAGTTCGGGTTGGAGCTTCTTGAGTCACCTGGCATCAGTGTCGTCTGAAAGATAGGGCTGGCACTTTGCACCTTTCCCCACTTGTTTAAGCACATTTCTCTTGGGAGTGTTTCATGGCCTCTCTTCTGTTCATTGCTAAGTGTCCTAGGAAGGTCTGATGAAAGGCCATCAATGTAAAAGAATACTTCTCACTCTGCACAGAGGCTGCCTGGTCTGTTGAGTATTTCAGGAATGTTCTCTTTCTATTAAAGACTGTGTTGGTGTTTTGGATGGGAAGAGATGGTTAATCAATGTTAACCTTTGACAGGTTGTTGTTTCTGGTTTGCTTGTTGGGTCATACGCCTGGATTACTTTGTTTAGAGAATGAAGCAAGCGATAACATTGGTTTAAATTTTCTCAATTCTCTTTGAGGAGGTATGATCAAGTTGTACATCAAGAGCCATTTATTTTCAGTTTAGTAAGTTCACCTTTGGGTTGAAATCCCTCAAGAATCTAATGTTTCTATTCTAGAAATAATAATTTTCAGGGAATATGTAAAAGCAATCCACTGGGAATTTGTATTATGAAGGAACAGTGGTACTGTTCCAAGTCAGCATGATGTGTGGCTTGGAGGGGTGGTGTACTCATGCATCTGTTGCCCTTGTCCTTTCAGGTAGTAGAGTTGTGGATTTGGAATGTGTTGTTGAAGGAACCTTGGTAAGTTATTCACAGATTGTGCATGGTTGTCTTGGATTAGTAAATTTTCATAGAATTATACAGCACAGGAAGAGGCCAATCAGCCTGTATCTGGTCCTTTGACAGAGCTATTCAGTGAGATCTCCAGCTGGTGGGTAGGTTATTAGTAAGTACTTCCTGATAGCACTCTGGTGACATTCCAGTACTTTGCAGTTGATTGAAAGTGGACTCAGAGTAGGATTTAATTAGGTTGATTGTCATGTGGGTGGGTGGGGCTTGGTTTACAGAGGGGAAAAAACAGGCAGTTGCAGATTGAATTTGAAAAGGTGTAGTAGCTCTATTTCCACTTTCTCCTTTTCTGGAAATTGAAGTTAGAATCTGCTAGAAAATGGCTATCTTTCTCCAGAGGCCTGTAGATGACAAGAAGTGTTTTCTCTGGAGGCTGCTGTGGGTTTCTCTCTGTATTTCTGTCCAGAAAGGTTAAAAGCCTGGAGGAATAGAATTCCCATAAGTCTGGCAGTAATTGGCCAGATGGAATTTGTCTGTTTTCTGAGCAGGGTACATCCTGGGCAATTTTCCACAATGCTGATCAGTTTTACGGTTAGAGATGCAAGTAGTTGTAGCATGTAACTTCAACATAGCAGTTGTGGTGTCATCAGGAGCTCATAACCTTTTTTGTATCGAGTGTGCCATTTCTCGATGACATGAGAGTAAATCAAATCTGAGATTGTGCGGCCCTCAGGAAGAGACTGAGATGGATCAGCCACTCGGCACTTCTGGCAGAAGTTCGTTGTGAATGCTTCAGCCTTGTCTTTTTATGCTTGTGTTGGATCTCTGTCAATGTTCAACATGGGGATCATGTGTTAGGGACCAGCTGAGAAACTCCAAGATATATCATGAAGTTAGCTTGGGCCCCCCTATTTTTTTTGATTTTAGATTAGTTAAACATAAACTGTCTCACTCCGGGTGTGATTTTGTTGACCCACTAGAAACGTTTTATTAAAACCACCTTTATTTAACAACACAATTAAAATATAACAAAAAGGAATAATATAAATTTTATCAATTGAAATAAACACTTAAACATGCAAAATATAATTCTTAACTGCGAGCTATTTCTATTAGTTGCACTTTAAGCAATATTCATCATAAGTGCCAGTTAGCAAGAATCAGAAGTGTGAATTCCTATTCCTCCAGCCTATTAACCCTTCTGGACACAGAAACAGAGAGACACCCATTGTCTGACTCTCAGATAGCAGCATCCAGAGGAAAACCTGACTTCACACAGCATTCATGCAGTGAGGGAAGGGGAGAAAACGCCTCTTGTCTTTTGCAAATCTCTGGAGAAACATACCCATTTTCTAGCAGGTTCCAGACTTCAATTTCTAGAAAAGGGGAGAGAGAGGAAAAAAGAGCTATTGCTCCTTTTCAAATCCAATCTGCAACTGCCTGCTTCTTTCCCCTCTGTAAGCTGAGCCCCACCCACCCACCCACATGTCACACGTTATACATGTCACACGTTATACATGTCACACGTTATACATGTCACACGTTATACATGTCACACGTTATACATGTCACACGTTATACATGTCACACGTTATACATGTCACACGTTATACATGTCACACGTTATACATGTCACACGTTATACATGTCACACGTTATACATGTCACACACGTCAATCAACCTAATTAAACCCTGCTCTGAAATCCCAGGAAACAATTTAAGTCTAACAATACATTAGCCCAGATTAAAACAAACACTCCAATAATTAGGAGCAATTAACCTTCTGCAGTATCAGTAGGTGGTTGCTGGTTGTAGAAAATTCAGCATTGTTAAACAGAGTTGAAGTATAAACACAGCCTTCACCAGAAACATGATGTATTTATTAAATACATTTCTTAAAGGCATATTATCATCATACATGTAATTTCCTCTTCTTAGTATGTTTTTTTTGTGTAGGGCTAATGGGAAAGAGCACAGAACACATAGAAGACATAGAAAACCTACAGTGTAGAAGGAGGTCATTCCTTCTGTGTGTCTGCACTGACAACAATCCTATCCAGGCCCTATCCCCGCAATCCCACACATTTACCCTGCCAACCCCTCTAACCTGCACATCCCATGAACTACGGTGTAATTTAGCATGGCCGATGCACCTAAGCCACGCATCTTTGGACTGTGGGAGAAAACTCATGTAGACATGGAGAATGTGCAAATTCCATGCAGTGACCCAAGCTGGGAATCAAACCAAGGTCCCTGGAGCTGTGAGGCTGCAGCGCTAACCACTGTGCCGCCCAAAGTGTGGAGCTAACTAGATAACTCTTTCAAAGCATCTTTGAAGGGAAGTTGAGCCAAATAACCGCCTCCTCTGCTGCTTAAAAACCTGTTGTAACAGGTCAACCATTCACAAATAGATGGGACAGAACTGCTGAGCTTTGATCTGATCAATTGATTATGGGGTCTACTAGCTCTGGCTGTAATACGCTGCTTCCGTTTTTCACGTAAATGTTTATATGTGTTCTAGTGTCATCAGGTTGGCACCTCATTCTGAGATATGCCTCGTTCTGTTCCTGGCATGCTTTCCTGCACCTTTCATTGAACTAGGTCACCTAGTTTGATGGTAATTATTGGAGGACTACGTTGGACCATGAAGTTACAGATCATGTGGAATATAATTCTGTTGCTGCTAGTGGCTCACAGAATCTTATGGATGCCCAGTTTTGAGCTGCTGGATCTGATCTGAATCTATCTCATTTAGCACAGTGGCAGTGTCACACAATACGATAGAAGGTGTCCTCCTCTTGAAGTTGTGACCTGATCTCCACAATTGTGTGGTGGTCACTCCTACTGATATTATTGTGGACTGATGCATCTATGCCAGATAAATTATTGAGACAGAGTGAAGTAGGTTTATCCTTCATGTTAGTTCTCCCACAATTTGCTGCAGGCCTAGTCTAAAAACTATGTCTTTCAGTGGTCATTGATGAAAATTGAGTGCAATCTGTGCTTTTGCTATACTTATGTTTCTTCCAAGTAGTGTTCAACATAAAGCAATCATCAGTAGGAGGGCAGCAGGTTGTAAACTGGAGGAGTTTTCCTTTCTTATGTTTGACCTGGTGCCTTGAGATTAGGATCTGCAAATCTGAAAATTCACAGGATCACTCTCCAACTTCACCTATCCCATCTGTAAACCACATGTTGCCATCTCTGGGGTAAGGGCAGAAAGATTATTTTGTTTTAGGAATTTAAAGGTGTTTAAAGAAGTCCTAAAGGAGGATCCCAACCCATGGAGATAGTGGAGCTGAGGGACGTTCTCTGGTTTCAGCTTATCTGGGTGTTTGCTGAATATTAGTTGCAACTTGGACCTGATGTTTTTTGCTGCTCTCTAAGAGATAGTCAAAGTAAATGATAGTTAACTAGTCCTGCTCTATGAAAACAGCAACAAATAAACTTTATCATTCACTTCATGGAATTCAAGGCAAGCTTAATCTTGGTTTGAATTTTGTGGCTTACATCAATTGGTTCCAATTTGGTGTTTGGATTTCTCTAAATGTTCATGATTCCTAACCGGATCATAGCAGAAGACAAACAGAATGTTGGCCTTTATTGCAATGGGGATAGGGTATAAAAGGGAAGTCGTGCTACAGCTGTATAGGGCATTTGTGAGACCAGTGCATTGTGTGCAGTTTTGGTTACCACAGTTTCAGAATAATGGATCTTCCATTTAAGATGTACGTAAGTACATAAGTAATAGGAGCAGGAGTAGGCCACCTAGCCCTTCGAGCCTGCCCCGCCATTCAGTAAGATCATGGCTGATCTGAAGTGGATAAGTCCACGTTCCTGCTTTCTCCCCATAACCCTTAATTCCCTTGTCTATCAAAAACCTATCTACCCGTGACTTAAATATATGTAGCAAGGTAGCCTCCACCACTTCAACGGGCAGAGAATTCCAGAGATTCACTACCCTTTGAAGAAGTTCCTCCTCAACTCCGATCTAAACTGCCGCCCCCCCCTTATCTTGAGGCTGTGTCTTCTAGTCCTGCTATCCTTTCTAAGCGGAAAGAATCTCTCTACTTCTACCCTATCCATCCCTTTCATTATCTTATACGTTTCTATAAGATCCCCCCTCATCCTTCTAAACTCCAATTAGTACAGATCCAGTCTATTTAGTCTCTCTTCATAGTCCAACCCCCTCATCTCCGGTATCAGCCTAGTGAACCTCCTCTGCACTCCCTCCAAGGCCAATATATTCTTACGCAAGTGTGGCGACCAAAACTGCACACAGTACTCCAGCTGCGGCCTCACCAGTGCCCTGTATGGTTGCAGCAAGACCTCTCTACTTTTATATTCTATCCCCCTCGCTATAAAGGCCAGCATTCCATACTGTTTGGGATTCTCTTCCACAGAGAGCAATGGAAGCTGGGATATTAAATGTATTCAAGGCTAAGTTGGACAGATTTGATTGACGAGGGAGTCAGTGGTTATAGGGGACAGGTAAGGAAAGTGGAGTTAAGGCCACAATCAGATCTTATTAAATAGTGGAGCAGGCTCGAGAGCTGAATACCTTACTCCTCCCATTTCTTTATGTTGCTATGACAACCACATTGTTGCAAGCCCAAGGATGAAAATAGGCCAAATCAGATAAAGAGGACAGATTTCCTTCCCTAAATGACAGTAGTGAACTAGTGGGTTTTTAAGACATTCCAGTAACTTTGTGGTTACTATTACCAATACTAGGTTTTCTTTTTAGTTCTCTATATGTACTTAGTTCATATTTGGAAATTATATTGAATTTGCTTGTGACTTATGGTTGAGTTGTTCCTGGACAAATGAGCTGGTAATAAGAGTTCAAATCACACCAAGGCAGTGGAATATATAAATTAAAATTAAATCTGGAATTTAATGCCAGTAATGGTGTAATAAACAAGGAAAGTGTTAGAAAAGCTCGGCAGGCCTTGAGAGCGATGCCATGGATACTCCTCGTTCTCCTAGGTTTTTCCAGTACAAATAAAACAGGAGTGAGTTATTCCGCCCCTCAAGCCTACTCTGCCATGTGATAAGATCATGGCTAATCTATTTGTATTTCGAGTTTCACATTCCCATCTATCCCCAATAATTTTAGATTCTTGTTAGGCAAGAGACTCAATCTACCTCCATCTTAAAAATATTCCATGATCTCA
Organism: Carcharhinus amblyrhynchos; assembly: GCF_965287045.1. Lineage (NCBI taxonomy): Eukaryota > Metazoa > Chordata > Chondrichthyes > Carcharhiniformes > Carcharhinidae > Carcharhinus > Carcharhinus amblyrhynchos. The sequence continues at coordinate 85,992,730 of NC_137332.1, read as the reverse complement.
ATCTCCGTCACCTCCTGAGGCGGAGCAGTTTGTTTTTGTTTCAGGTTTCTAGCATACTTGGTGTTATTTTTATATCGGAACTATGAAAAAACTACCAGTTATAGTTAAAATAAACCTTCAAACAGTGCATTCTGGATCACCGTAACTTGCTGTGTGAAATAAGTTCTCATTACCCCTCTGCTTCTTTCTCCAATGACCTTGCATTTGTGTCCTTTGGTTACTTTTCCTATTCATCCATGGGATGTGAACATTGCTGACGAGGCCAGCATTTGTTGCCCATTCCCAATTGCCCTTGAGATGTTGGTGATGAACAGTCTGTATGAAAAGCTGCACTCACAGTTATGTTGGGGGGTGGGGTGAGTGGATTTTGCTCCAGCTATCATCTAGTGACTGGAAGCGGCTTCTCCTAGTTTATACATATGGAAACCGTTCATAATTTTGAACCCTGATTAAATCTGAGAGGAACAGCTCCAGGTACTCTAGGCTCCGTGTAACTGAAAAATCTTGTCACTGACACTGTTCCTGTGAATTTCCTCGTAGGCCTATCATCCTTCATAAACTGTGACTCCCATAATCTTTTGCCCTCTATCCTCTTATTTAAAAGATAGGATTCTTTTTAATAGCCAAATTAACTTGTCAGAAGGGAATTGAACGTACATTTAGAAAGGAGAAATTTGAGGGCTCTGAGGAAAGAATAGGGAGGGGTGGGATTAATTTGATAGCACACTCAAGGAAGTGGCATAAGCATGGTGAACGGCTTGGTTTTCTATGCTTTTAGATTGTGAGATTCTTCTGAATATGGCGTTTAATTTGGGATCATATGAACATTTGTAGATCACAAGAATAAATGCTGCTTTCTGTAAAAAGGAAAAGTTGACCGTTCTCAATCAGGGCCAATTAATCTTGTGTGTGGAACCTTCATATTTTAAAATGTTTCTATATGAAAAGAAAGCTCTTGTCAATCATTGTTTTCACTGTCTTCAAACTGAGTTTTGCATCCTTGTCTTTGTTTCCCTCCCACTTCAGGATAATAGACCAGGCTACGACCACGGAGATAGCTGCATTTCCGATATATACAGTGTTGTTCTGTGTCCGAGGTGTCGATGGGACTTTGGAGAGTAATTGCTTTGCGTTTACTGAAAGTTACTGCAGTACAGATGAGTTCCAGCTTCATGTGTTCAGCTGTGAGATCAAAGAAGCTGTAAGTACTGTATTCTAACCCTTTGAGTGCTAAAACTATTATAGCTTTCAGAACAAACTTGCAGTATCAAAAGCAGAAACCATAAATTATAACCTTTTATCTAAATCTGCCAGCTCTTTTTGTGAAAAAGTAATTTAACAGCTAAATGAATGGAGGAGCTGAATTTATTTAGCTCCCTGACACTTCTGAGTGTAAACACAGTAAGAAGTCTCACAACTCCAAAGTCCAACAGGTTTATTTGGTAGCAAAAGCCACGAGCTTTCAGAGTGCTGTCCCTTCGTCAGGTGAGTGGGACTTCTATTCACAAATAGGGCATATAAAGACACAAACTCAATTTACAAAATAATGATTGGAATGCGAGTCTTTACAGGTAATCAAGTCTTAAAGGTACAGACAGTGTGAGTGGAGAGAGTGTTAAGCACAGGTTAAAGAGATGTGTATTGTCACCAGACAGGACAGTTAGTGAGATTTTGCAAGCCCAGGCAAGCTGTGGGGGTTACAGATAGTATGACGTGAACCCAAGATCTGGGTTGAGGCCGTCCTCGTGCGCAGAACTTGGCTATCAGTCTCTGCTCAGTGACTCTGCGCTGTCCTGTGTCGTGAACGCTTACTCTAAGATCAGAGCCATGTGCCCTTGACCGCTGAAGTGTTCCCCAACAGGAAGAGAACAGTCTTGCCTGGCGGTTGTCGAGCGGTGTTCATTCATCTATTGTAGTATCTGCATGATCTCCCCAGTGTACCATGACCTGGGACATCCTTTCCTGCAGTGTATCAGGCAATGTTGGCTGAGGTGCAAGAGTATGTACTGTGTACCTGGTGGATGGTGTTCTCACGTGAGATAATACCTGGTATTGTAAGACTTCTTACTGTGTTTACCCCAGTCCAATGCTGGCATCTCCACATCATGACTTCTGAGTGTAACCACAATCACATGCAGTGAATTAATTTGAAGTGTTATGTGTTCAGGTGAGTACACCTGAATAAACACTGTTATACTGTGGTTTAGGCTATAAACGACTAAGGAGATATGTTAATACCAAGTAGATAAGCAACAAACGACAAGCAACAGAATTAGTGATATCCAGAATTTGATAGTTCTTCCCAAATGTTGGAAAAAATAAACTAGCCCATGAAGAAGATTTCAGTATAGTTAACCTGATAAGGTGCCTTGATAAAAATATTTTATTGATTTGGTGCATGGCCTTCTGTGGAGCCACTTGAGCCCCTCCACCACCCTCTTGCCCCTCTTTTCAATATACACTCGCGAATTGAAGAATAGGGAGCAAAGTAATGCTGGAAATAAGGCTGTGAAGAGGAAGGATTGGTTATGATGGTTCTAGTGTATGGGGCCTTCGTCAGAATTTAATCAGCAACAGGCAATGAATGACGCATGTCTTATCTTTGAGAAGAAAAAGAGAATTAAAGCAGCATTCATCAAAACAAAAGAAATCTGTCCCTCATACTAAGATTTGACTGATCACTTTGTGAATCATCTATTTACTGGAGTGCAGAGTTATCAAGCTGCCAGTCCTTCAGGCTGAGATATAAATATTCATACAGATTGAAATCATGAAGCTTTTTGAACAGAGCAAGGCTAATGGCTTAACAGTTAACAAACATTAGAATATTAAAGAAACCACTTATTTAATTACAGTAACCTACAGATGTATTAACCATGCAGTCTAATTTCTACAGCCCTCAGGGAAGCATAATCTATTGCAATTCTTGTGGTAACCAATATTTAAAGTGACTATCTATTTCCTTCTCTTTCTGCATATTTATTAAAATACTTCGACCAATGGTTAGAATTGTGACTGAGAAAGCTCATTTGTTACACTCCTCTGTTGCTGCATCTTTATGAATACCACATCCTTTCAACTACTTCTAGTTCTTCACTCATATATACTAGTCATGCCTGTCCTTCAGTCTCCCACAGGGAAATGTTCTCTCTTGTTTTTCTCTGCTTCTGTACAACATTGCCATTCTGAAAAGTTTTGTGATTTCAAATTTGCGGTTTTTCTATTGACATCAGCTTCACTTTGGTTTGATGGTAAGCCTTTTTAACATGTTTTAGCAGTAAATTTCATCTTCAGTTAACTTCAGACCTATTGATTTTGTTATGGGTTTTGTGCAGCAGTTGTGATCTGATCATTTTGTGCCTTTAAACTTGATGTAATTTTGATGAATGGAAAGGTGTGTGTCCATTCAGGAAGGTCTAGTGGATACTTCTCATGCTGGAAAGACCATGTTTAAGAGAACAGGATGGCTTGTTTTAAAATGTTCAGAATTGAGTGTGTAATTGGGCTTTTGATACATATTTAGAAGAATCCAAGACCAGTGGAATTTGTTCAACAAACTAAGCAGTTGTTCATGCATATAGAACTGTAAAGAAAGCCAGAAATAGAACATAGAGCCCTACAGTGCAGAAAGAGGCCCTTCAGCCCATCAAGTCTGCACCGAACACAATCCCACCCAGGCCCTACCCCCATATCCCTACATATTATATCCACTAATCCCTCTAACCTACGCATCCGTGGACACTAAGGGCAATTTCTTAGCATGGCCAATCAACCTAACCCGCACATCTGTGGACTGTGGGAGGAAACCCATGCAGACACAAGGAGAATGTGCAAACTCCACACAGACAGTGACCCGAGCCGGGAATCGAACCCAGGACCCTGGAGCTGTGAAGCAGCAGTGCTAAACACTGTGCTACTGTGCCATAGAGAGAGAAAGTGCTGAAAGAAACTCAGCATATCCGGCAGCATTCCTGGAGAGCGGAACAGAGCTAAATTTTGCGGTTGAATGACTCTTCAGAACTTCTTTGGAGTTCCGAAGTAGTCATTTAACACAGAATGCTAACTCTGTTTTTCTCTCTCCATAGATGCTGCTAGATCCTCTGTTTTTCTAACACTTTGGGAGTTATTCAGGAGGCACAATAGAAATTCATCCCAAGGGGGAGGAGCATGCTAAGGGGAGGTAAAGGCATCCATGGCTGATGAAAGAAGTCAAGGACAGCATAAAAGCAAAAGAAAAAGCATACTAAGTGGCAAGGATTAGTGGGAAGCCTTTAAAAGTGAGTAGAGGAGAACTAAAAAAGCAATACGGTGGGGAGAGAAGATGAAATATGAGTGGAAGCTAGCTGGTAATATGAAAAAAGATAGAAAGAGTTTTTTTTTCAATATATGGAAAGTAAGAGGCAAAAATTGGACCACTTGAAAATGAGGCTGGAGTAGTAATAATGGGAAACAAAGCAATGGTAGAGGAACTGAATAGTTACTTTGCATCAGTCTTTATGGTGGAAGATATCAGTGGGATGCCAGATCTCCAGGAAAGTCAGGGGGCACAGGTGAGTGTAGTGACCGTCACTAAGAAGAAGGTTCTAGGGAAACTGCAAAGGTCTGAAGGTGGGTAAATCGCCTGGACCGGATGGACTACACCCAAGAGATAGCTGAGGAAATTGTAGAGGCGTTGATGGTGATCTTTCAGCAATCACTGGAGGCAGGCACGGTACCCGAGGACTGGAAAGTAGCTAACATAACATCGCTGTAAGAAGGGAGGGAGGCAGCAGATGGGAAATTATAGGCCTGCTAGCCTGACATCGGTCATTGGCAAGATTTTAGAGTTCATTATTAAAGATGAGATCGTGGAGTACTTGGAAGTGCATGATAAAGTAGGACTGAGTCAGAACGGCTTTGTCAAGTGAAGGTCATGTTTGACAAATGTTTGAGGAGGTAACAAATAAGTTAGATAAAGGAAAACCAGTGGACGTGATTTATTTAGATTTCCAGAAGACCTTTGACAAGGTGGCGCATCGGACTCTGTTAAATAAGAGCCCATGGTGTTTAGGATAAGATATTGGCATGGATAGAGGATTGGCTGACTAACAGAAGACAGAGAATGGGATGAAGGGGTCTTTTTCAGAATGGCGGCTGTTAACTAGTAGTGTGCATCAGGGTCAATGCTGGGATCACAGATTTTCACAACATACATTAACAATTTGGAAGGAATTGAAGACACTGTTGCTAAGTTTGCAGATGATACAAGGCTGTCTAAAGGAACAGGTAGTATTGAGGAAGCGGAGGTTGCGGAAGGACTTGGGCAGGTTAGGAGAGTGGCAAAGAAGTGGCAGGTGGAATACATTGTGGAAAAGTGCGAGATTATCCTCTTTGGAAGGGGAAATGGATGGATAGACTATTTTCTAAATAGAACATAGAACATTACAGCGCAGTACAGGTCCTTCGGCCCTTGATGTTGCGCTGACCAGTGGAACGAATCTAATGACCCTCTAACCTAAACTATTCCAATATTATCCATATGCCTATCCAATGACCATTTGAATGCCCTTAAAGTTGGCGAGTCCACAACTGCTGGCAGGGCATTCCACGCCCTTACTACCCTCTGAGTAAAGAACCTACCTCTGACATCCGTCCTATAATTATCACCCCTCAGTTTAAAGCTATGTCCCCTCATGTTAGCCATCACCATCCGAGGAAAAAGGCTCTCACTGTCCACCCTATCTAATCCTCTGATCATCTTGTATGCCTCAATTAGATCGCCTCTTAACCTCCTTCTCTCCAACGAAAACAACCTCAAGTCCCTCAGCCTTTCCTCATAAGACCTTCCCATCATACCAGGCAACATCCTGGTAAACCTCCTCTGCACCCTTTCCAATGCGTCCACATCTTTCTTATAATGCGGTGACCAGAACTGTACGCAATACTCCCAAGTGCGGCTGCACCAGAGTTTTGTACAGTTGCAACATAATCTCATGGCTCCGAAATTCAATCCCTCTACCATGGCGGGGGGGAAATGGGGAAATATTTAGGAAATCAGAAACACAAAGGACATGGGAGTCATTGTTCAAGATTCTCTTAAAGTTAATGTGCAGGTTCAGTTGGCAGTTAGGAAGGCAAATGCAATGTTAGTATTCATTTCAAGAGGGCTGGAATACAAGAGTAGGGATGAACTTCTGAAGCTGTAGAAAGCTCTGGTCAGACTCCATTTGGAGTATTGTGAGCAGTGTTGGGCCCCATATCTAAGGAAGGATGTGCTGGCCTTGAAAAGGGTCCAGAGAAGGTTCACAAGAATGATCCCTGCAATGAAGAGTTTGTCTATGAGGAATGGTTGAGGAATCTGGGTTTGTACTTATTGGAGTTGAGAAGGATGAGGAGGGATCTTATTGAAACTTACAGGATACTGTGAGACCTGGATAGAGTGGATGTAGAGAGGATGTTTCCACTAGTAGGGAAAATGAACCAGAGGGCACAACCTCAGACTAAAGGGAAGATCTTTTAAAACAGACATGAGGAGGAATTTCTTCAGCCAGAGATTGGTGAATTCGTGGAACTCTATGCCGCAGAAGGCTGTGCAGACCGGGTCATTGAATGTCTTTATGACAGAGATAGATAGGTTCTTGATAATAAGGGGTCAAGGGTCGGGGGGGAAAGGCAAAAGAATGGATATGAGAAAAATATCAGCCATGATTGAATGGCAGAGCAGACTCGATGGGCCAAGTGCCTAATTCTGCTTCAATGTCTTATAGCAACTGGTGGAAGTTGAATTCAATTAAAGATCTGGAATTATAAAGCCAATCTCAGTGATGATGGAACTAACGTTGATTGTTATAAAAATCCATCCGGTTCACTAATGTCCTTTAGGGGAGGAAACCTGTTATCTTGGTCTGACCTACATGCGACTCCTAACTACCCTCTGAGTTGGCCTAGCGAGATCTGTTAAAGGACAATTTGGTTAGGCCAGCATTTGTTACCCATGCCTGTGATGTCCACTCCCATAAAAAGGATTTTTAAAAACATGGAGTCCTAAATTTCACTCCTTACTTGCAATTCCTGTTTCTCGCCATTTAGGAAACACTCCTATATCTTGAGCCTGAAATGAATGAGCTCGCATTGGGAACCTAATATCGGTAGTCGGGAAATTATTAGAGTCCGTTATCAAGGATTTCATAATTCAGCATTTGACAGATAGTGGTATAATCAGATATAGTCAGCATGGATTTACAAATGGAAAATCATGGTTGATCAATCTATTGGAATTCTTTGAGGATGTAATTAGTAGAGTTGACTGAGGAGAACCAGTGGATGTAGTTTATTTAGACTTTCAGAAGGCTTTCAACAAGGTCTCACATTATAGACTAGTATATAAAGTTAAAGGAATGGGATTGCAGGTGATGTCTTGAGATGGATAGAAAGCTGGTTAGCAGATAGGAAACAAAGAGTTGGCATAAATTCATTTTCTGATTGGCAGTCAGTGATTTGCGGGCTTCCATAGGGGCCTGTGCTGGAACCCTGATTGTTCACATACATTAATGATTTGGAAGATGGAACTATCTTAGGTGAAGATGAATTATCTTCAAATTTGGAAGAGGGAAATGTATTTTCTCCAAATTTGCAGGTGATACAAAGTGGAGTGGGAGGATGAGCTGTGAGGAGGATGCACAGGTGCTTCAGCGTGATTTGGACAGGCTGAATGTGTGTCATACGCATGGCAGACGCAATATAATGTGGATAAATGTGAAGTTATCTACTTTGGTAGCAATAATAGGAAAAAGTTATTACTTGAATGTGGGTAAATTGAGAGAGCTGGATACTCAGCAAGACGTTGGTGTCCTCATGCATCAATCGCTGAAAGTATCTTGCAGATACAGTAGGCAGTAGAGAAGGCAAATAGTATATTGGCCTTTATAGCGAGAGGATTTGAGGATAGGGATGTTTTGTTGCAGTTGTAGAGAGTGTTGGTGAGGCTACACCTGGAGTATTGTTTGAAGTTTTGGTGTCCTTATCTGAGGAAGGATGCCGTCGCTATGGAGGGAATACAGTAAAGGTTTACCAGGCTGATAGCTAGGATGGCAGGTCTGTCATTTGAAGATAGACTAAATTGAATAGGATTATATTCACTGGAGTTTAGAAGTGTGGAGTGGATCGCATAGAAGCTTATAAAATTCTAACAGGGCTAGACAGGGTAGATTCAGAAAGAATGTTCCCAGTGGTGGGGGAGTCCAGAAAGAACTAGGGTTCGTACTTGGAGGATAAGGGGTAAATCTTTTTTTTTCCCGCTCAAAAAAGACAGTAGGACTAGGGGGCACAGCCTCAAGATAAAGGGGAGGCGGTTTAGAACGGAGTTGAGGAGGAACTTCTTCACTCAAAGGGTGGTGAATCTCTGGAATTCTCTGCCCGTTGAAGTGGTGGAGGCTGCCTCGCTAAATATTTTTAAGAAGCAGGTTGATGGGTTCTTGATAAGAGAGGGGATTAAGGGTTATGGGGAGAGGGCGGGAAAGTGGAACTGAGCCACGACAGATCAGCCATGATCTTATTGAATGGCGGGGCAGGCTCGAAGGGCTAGATGGCCTACTCCTGCTCCTATTTCTTATGTTCTTATGTTCTTTTAGAACTGAGGTGAGGAGAAATTTCTTTACCCAGAGGGTGGTGAATGTGTGTAATTCACTACCACAGAAAATAGTTGAGGCTAAAACATTGTCTGATTTCAAGAAGGAATTAGATAAAGCTGTCGGGACTAAAGAGATCAAGGGATATGGGGGAAGGGGGGACAAGGATATTGAATTCGATGACAGCCATGATCAAAATGATCATGGCAGAGCAGGCTCGAAGGATCAAATGGCCTATTCCTACTTCTAGTTCGATATTTCTATCCCATGTTAAACTCCACTTGCCTCAGCTTTGCCCACTCATTTAATCAGTCAATGACCCTGTGCAGAAATATTTCCTGTACCCAATTATACTATTGGCGAGAAACTGCAGCAGGCGACGGTGCAGAGGGACCTCGGGGTCCTTGTGCATGAGTCGCAAAAACCCAGCCTGCAGGTGCAGCAGGTGGTCAGGAAGGCGAATGGGATGCTGGCCTTCATAGCGAGGGGGATTGAATATAAAAATAGGGAGGTCTTGCTGCGGCTGTATAGGGCATTGGTGAGGCCGCAGCTGGAGTACTGTGTGCAGTTTTGGTCGCCGTACTTACGCAAGGATATTTTGGCTTTGGAGGGAGTGCAGAGGAGGTTTACTAGGCTGATACCGGAGTTGAGGGGGTTGAGCTATGAGGAGAGGCTGAATAAACTAGGCTTGTACTCGTTAGAGTTTAGAAGAATGAGGGGAGATCTCATTGAGACGTATAAGATGATGAATGGGATGGATAGGATAGAGGTGGAGAGACTCTTCCCGCTCAGAAAGGACAGTAGGACTAGGGGGCACAGCCTCAAGATAAAGGGGAGGCGGTTTAGAACGGAGTTGAGGAGGAACTTCTTCACTCAAAGGGTGGTGAATCTCTGGAATTCTTTGCCCGTTGAGGTGGTGGAGGCTGCCTCGCTAAATATTCTTAAGACGCGGGTTGATGGGTTTTTGATAAGCGAGGGGATTAAGGGTTATGGGGAGAGGGCGGGAATGTGAAACTGAGCCACGACAGATCAGCCATGATCTTATTGAATGGCGGGGCAGGCTCGAAGGGCTAGATGGCCTACTCCTGCTCCTATTTCTTATGTTCTTATGTACTACTGTGGCACTTACCTTTGTGTCATCAGCAAAGTTAGATATACAGCTCTCTGTTCTTTCCTTCAGTCATTAAATATCACAAAAGCCTAAGGCCCAGATTGCTGGGAGATGTCATCAGCCACATTCTATTAATTTGATGAAATGACCATTATTCATATTGTCTCCAATCTCTTAACGAATTCTGTTGCAGCCAATAGATTGCCTTCAATTCCTTGTATAATGCCTTCTGAAAACCCATGAAAATAAAATCCATAGACACTGCCTTATCTATCACATTAGTGACGACTCAAAATATTCATTTAATTTTGTTAATAATGACCTAACCTTTAAAATGCATGCTGTCGCTGACCATTTGTCTATGTGATTAGTTACGCTGCATTTAATAACATAATCAGTCACCTAACTTTATATGTCTGGAGGAGAGGTTTCAGGAAATCGCAGTATTCTCTGTCTGGATTATCTTTCTAATGGCCTTTGTGATCTCTACTTCACTATTGGAGGGTCTGTAAAAGACCCTCTCCCATCTGGGAATCAGTCATTTGGTCACAAAATTGTCTAGCAATATTATCAGTACTCCCAGGCAACTCATAACATCAATTCAGCATAGTACTTTGGGGAGGAACCATATGAGATAAGCATTTGGATAACTAAAACAATTTTAATGACTTTTTTATAATGTCTTAATACTGTTTTATGCTTCAGGAATATCTATGGTGCTTTATGCTTCTCATACTTGTGGTTAGGCCAGTGGGTTTCAGCCTTTGCTTTGTTTGAGGAACCCTCTAATAGATTTTGAAATTCTGTTGAACTCAACCTTCTTCCTCCTCGTTTCCCAGTGTATAAAGAACAGTAAAATAGTAAAAACTATTGAGCCATTAAATGAAAATAGAAGTATTATTTTTCACTAAATTCATATTGTATCTTGGAGGTTTTGCGATTTATTTGTTGCACTAGGGACTTTAATGGGGTCTTGTATTGGCTTGCAGCAGCTCCCTCAAATGCACTTGATAGAAAATTTGCAGACATGTTGTTGAGATTGAGCTGGAGCCCAGGAGATTGGGGTAGTTATTTTGGGGAGTTTGAAAGTTTGGGGTGGAGTTTGGACATTGGGGCAGAGTTTGGGGGGGTTTGAAAGTTGGGGGCAGAATTTGGGGAGTTTGAAACTTAGGGGGCAGATTTTGTGGCGTTTGAAAGCTGTGGCCGGAGTTTGGATGTCAGACAGGAGTTTGGACGTCAGTGTAGGGTTTGGGGAGTTTGAAAGCTGGGGCAGAGTTTGGGGTTTGGGCTGTGTTTTAATGGGGCCAGGGTGGATTATGGGTTTTGGGGTTGGACAGCCATTTTTTTTGTTTGGCTCACATCCCCCAACTCTTGTTGTCTCTTGTGATGCCTTGCCCTTATATTGTGGCTTGTTACCTTCTTGCCCCCTGGAGTTTTTCATTTTTATTCATGATCTTTTTTTTTGTGTGGATTGGTGGATGGCGGTATATTTAGGTGGTGGGGGAACTGAGAAAAGGGGGATTCTTTTGTTTGTCGTGTATGTGAGAGGAAGGAGAAACTTGAGGTAAAGGGAGGAGGGGCATGAGGGAGGAGGCCTAAAGTCTTACCACTTTTCAGCTTATATTTGGGTGGGCATTTGAGACCTCTTAATATTCCCTGTTCTGGAACCCGTGTAGGAAAATGACGTTAATCTGTTTTTCGTGATAGTTGTTGTCGCAGCAGGTTCTGTGGGCTGAATTTCTCAATGGTTCTATGACTAGAGGTGGTTAGATGGGATTGGCAATGTTGGTCTCTTCATAGAACATAGAACACTACAGTACAAACAGGCTCTTTGGCCCACAAGTTGCGCCGATCACATCTATACCTACCAAGCCATAGAAGTATCTGTAACTTCCAATGCCATTAGATCCCACATACTCATCCAGAAGTCTTTTAAAAGACCCCAGCGAGTTTGCCTCTACCACCACCGATGGCAGCCGATTCCACTCACTCACCACCCTCTGAGTGAAAATCTTTCCTCTAACATCTCCTCTGTACTTGCTTCCCAGCACCTTAAACCTGTGTCCTCTCGTAGCAACCATTTCAGCCCTGGGAAATAGCCTCCGAGAATCCACCCTATCTATTTCTCTCAACATTTTATAAACCTTTGTCAGGTCGCCTCTCAACCTTTGTCTCTCCAGGGAGAAGAGACCGAGCTCCCTCAACCTATCCTCATAAGGCACACCTCCCAATCCAGGCAACATCCTTGTAAATCTCCTCTGCACCCTCTCAATAGCTTCCACATCATTCCTGCAGTGAGGCGACCAGAACTGCGCACAGGACTCCAAGTGGGGTCTGACAAGGGTCTTATAAAGTTGCAGCATTACCTTCCAACTCCTAAACTCAATCCCTCGATTAATGAAGGCCAGAACACCATATGCCTTCTTGACCACATCCTCCACCTGCGAGGCCGATTTAAGAGTCCTGTGGACCTGGACCCCAAGATCCTTCTGCTCTTCAACACAGCTAAGACTCCTACCCTTGATATTGTACTCTTGCATCCCGTTGGTCCTGCCAAAATGGACCACTGCACATTTATCCACGTTGAAGTCTATCTGCCACTTCTCTGCCCAGTCTTGCATTCTATCTATGTCACGCTGCAACTTCTGACATCCCTCCAGACCATCCACAACACCACCAACCTTCGTATTGTCAGTGAACTTACTAACCCATCCCTCCACTTCCTTACCTAGGTCATTTATGAAAATGACAAACAGCAAGGGTCCTAGAACAGATCCCTGGGGCACTCCACTAGTGACCGACCTCCATGCAGAAAAAGACCCATCCACAACCACTCTCTGCCTTCTGCAGGCAAGCCAGTTCTGGATCCACAAGGCCAAAACCCCTTGGATCCCATGCCCTTTCACCTTCTCAAGAAGTCTTGCATGGGGGACCTTATCAAACGCCTTGCTGAAGTCCATGTAAACCACGTCCACCACTCTTCCTTCGTCAATGTGTTCAGTCACATTTTCAAAGAACTCAACTAGGCTCGTAAGGCACGACCTGCCCTTGACAAAGCCGTGCTGACTATTCCTGATCATTCTAAACTTCTCTAAATGCTCATAAATCTTGTCCCTCAGAATCCTCTCCAACTTATCAACCACTGAGGTCAGACTCACCGGTTGGTAATTTCCCAGGCTGTCCCTGTTCCCTTTCTTGAAAATAGGAACCTCCTTGTGGGTTTCTGCCAAGCTCCTGTTCACATTTCCTGTGTGTGATTTCTTCACGGGGCAAATGTTGCTGAAGTGTCCTGTCTGGTGGATTCTGACTTGGCTTAGTTGTTGGGTGTAGTGGATTTTGGACTGAGGCTACACAGGTACATGGGTCGGGGGTGTGATTTGGTGTACGTGATGGTGGCTTGGTGTGGTGCAGAGGGGGAGGGAAGAGTGGGTGCCCTTGGGGGATGGGGTAGTGGTTCTGCTGTATTTTAGGTAGTTGGGAAGGAATGTTTGTTGAGGTGGTTTGTGTGGGGGAGGTGGCTGTTAGGTTGGGGACTTTTGCTGTGTTCCCAGGGATTGGGGTGGATGTCAAGGTGATGTGTGTGTTGGAGAATGGCTCTATAGGTAGAGGTTTCCTTTTTTTGTTTTTTCAAGCTGGGGAGGTTTTGTGTGCACGTTGCTGAGTAAGTCTCTGGATTGTAGGGATGAGGGGATGCTTTTACTGGGAGGTAGTAGGTGGGTTGCTGGGGGAAGGTGTGGGGAGAGTATCTGGTGATTCCTTGACAAGGCTGTCGATGGATTTGTGGGTTGTTCTTTATAGGGTGGGAGGCTTTTCTGAGGGTTTGGCGAATTGTTTTGGGTCTATGTGGTATGTCTGGGTTGGTTATGTTGGTTTCTTACTAATAGTGGGAGGTCCCTCCATCTGTAAAGATTGGATGGTGGTTGTATTTGACGTATGGAACTGGTTGCTTTACTGAGCAGTGGGATTTCCTTTTTTGCTTTGCTTTGGATTTTTGAGTTTGGACGTCAGGGTTTAGGGGTAAAGGACGGTTAGGTGGCTTGGCAATGATAAGTTGCTCCTTAGTGTGAGGGGAATTAGGAAGGTAAATATGTGGGGTTACAGGGATACGGCCTGGGTGGGTTTGTGGTTGGTTCAAGCTCAATGAGCCGCATGGCTTCCTTCTGAACTGTAGAGATTCTATGATCCTAACACCTGATCTTCCACATAACCTCATTATCTCGCACTTGGCCCATAGCCTTGAATGTTATGATGTGCCAAGTTCTCATCCAGGTACTTTTTAGAGTGTGAGGCAACTCACCTCTACCACCCTCCCAGACAGTGCATTCCAGACCATCACCATCCTCTGGGTAGCTAAAAAGGCTTTTTTAGCTTTTTAGCTACAAACCTAACATCCCCACTAAACCACCTGTCCCTCACATTGAACCCTTCTACTAAGAGCTTCAACTGAGAGGAACAGCTGATCCTTATACGCTCTGTCCATGTCCCTCATTATTTTGTATACCTTGATCAGGTCACTCCCCAGATTTCTCTGCTCCAACAAAAACAACCCAAACCTATGCAAGCTTCCCTTTATAACTTAAATGTTCCATCCCATTCAGCATCTTGGTGAATCTACTCTGCATCCCCTCCAGTGTAATCCCATCCTTCCTATAATATGGTGACCTGCATACAGTACGCTAGCTGTAGCCCCACCAAAGTTCTTTATGACTCCAACATGACTTCCCTGCTTTTGTAGTTTATGCCTCGATTGATAAAGGCAAGTGTCCCAGATGATTTTTCACCACCCTACTAACGTGCTGTCTGTCTTCAGAGCTCTGTGGACAAACATGTCAAAGTCCCTTTACTCCACAGAGCTTCCGAGTGTCATGCTGCTCATTGAATACTTCCTTGTCAAATTACTCCTGCCAAAGTGTATTACCTCACACTTATCAGGGTTAAATTGCATCTGCTACTTATCTGCTCATTTGACCATCTGCCTATATCTTCTTGTAGCCCAAGCCATTCTTTGTCATTTGCAAACTTACTAGTCCCCTCCCCCACAGTCATCTATCTCATTTATATAAATGACGAATAATAGGGGACCCCGTACAGATCTCTGTGGTAGCCACTGGACACTGGCTTTCCAATCACTAAAGCAGCCTTCTGGCATCACCCTCTGTCTCCCACAACTGAGCCAATTTTAAATCCCCTTTAAATCCATCCTAAATCTCAAGTGTATTTGCCTTCTTTATAAGTCTGCCACATGGGATCTTGACAAAGACTTTGCCATATAAACTACATAATCTACATCCATATAAACTACATCAATTGCACTACCCTGATCTACCCACTTGGTCACCATCTCAAAAAATTCAATCCAATTTGTTCGGCATTACTTTCCTCTGACAAAGCCATGCTGACTATCCCTTATCAAATCTTGCCTCTCCAAGTGGTGGTAGATGCTCTCCTTCAGAATTTTTTCTAATAGCTTTCCTACCACTGATACGCAACTCAGTATCTCTAGTTCCCTGACTTCTCTCTACAACCGTTCTTAAATAGCGGAACCACATTAGCTGTTCTCCAGTCCTCAGGAAATTTCCGCCATGGCCAGAGAGGAATTAAAAATTTGGATCAGAGCTTCTGCAGTCTCCTCTCTTGCCTTCCATAACAGCCTGGGAGACAATTCATTCGGACCTGGAGGTTGTCCATTTTTAAGCCTGTCAAACACTACCAATACCTGGTCCTTCCCTGTGTCAATTTGCTCAAGCACCTCAGAGTATCCCTTTCTGAATTCCATACCTTCATCCTCATTCACTTGGGTGAAGACGGATGTGAAATATTCATTCAATATTTGACCAACATCTGTGGCTCCAATCATAGATTGCCCCCTTGTTCCTACTGAGCCGTATTCTTTCTCTGGTTACCCTCTTCCCGTTTATATACTTACAGAATATCTTGGGATTTCCCTACTTTTACTAGGCAGATCTTTTTCATATCTCCTCTTTGCCTTCCTAATTGTTTTCTTAAGTTCATTCCTAAACATTCTATACTTTAATAATGCCCTGTTGATTTGCTCCCCTTATGCTAGATACCTTTCTCATTGTATCCTGAATATCTCTGGTCATCCACGTTTCTCTAAGCTTGTTACTCCTTCCTATCACCCTTGAGGGAACATGCTGGCTTATACCCTCCCCCTTTCCTTTTTGAAAGCCCCCCACTGCTCTTCTGTACATTGCCCTACTAATAACTGTTCTCAGTCTACTTTGACCAGAGCCTGCATTATGTCACAAAACTCCACATTCTCCTTAAATTCAAAACATTTTTTTTGTAACTTGTCTATTTCTTTGCCCACAAGAAGCTAAATTGTACCATATTGTAATCACTGTCACAAAAATCCTCCCCCATCAGCACCTCAGTCACCTGTCTGACTTCATTCCCCAGAATTAGGTCCAGCACAGCTCGTTCCCTTGTTGGACCCCCTACATATTGCTCTGAAAAGCTCTCTTGTATATGTTTTAAGAAATCCCCTCCATCCAAATTCCTAACAATATCCCAATTAATAGTAGGAAAGTTGAAATCGCCTCCTTTAATTACCCTATTATTGTTTCTGCACACCTTTGCGAATTGTGTGCATATTTGCTTCTCAATTTCCCATTGACTATCTGGGGGTCTGTAATATGACTGTAATAGAAATATTACTGCCCCTTTTTTATTCCTGAATTCTAACCACAAAGCTTCATTTGATGCCCTCTGCAAAATATCATCTCTCCTTACTGCAGTAACTGACTCCTCAACTAAAGATGCAATGCCTCTTCCACTTTTACCCCTTCCCCTGTCTTGCCTGAAGATCCTATATCCTGGAATGTTGAGTTTCCAATCCTGCCCCTCCCTCAACCACGCCTCTGTGATGGTTGTTATGTCACAATTCCATGTGTCAATCATCACTCTCAACTCATTCATTTTACCTGCAATACTCCTGGCATTAAAGCAGAGGCTGCTCAGTCTGGCCTTAATCCTTTGAAACTTAACACTGCCTCTGACTTGATTGTTTTACTGTTTTATGGTTCTGTGCCCTTATTCTGTGTCTCCTCCCCCTGCCAAATTAGTTTAAACTCCTCCCAACAGCACTAGCAAAACACCTGGCAAGGATATTAGTCCTGCTCTGGTTCAGATAGAGGCCATTCCACTTGTATAGGCCCCAGCTTCACCAGAAATGGCCCTGTGATTCAGGCATCTAAAACCCCCCTTTCTGCACCAACTCTTAAGCCATGTATTCATCTGTACTATTCTATTCTGTGGTCGCTATAATGTGGCACTGGGAGTAATTCAGAGATTACAACCCAAGAGATCCTGCTAAAAAAGCCTAGCTTCCTGAACTCTTGATGCAAGACCTCATTCCTCTTTTTGCCTATGTTATTGGTACCAACTTGTACCATGACCTCTGCCTTATCACCTTCCCCCTTCAGGGGGCCCTGTTGTCATTCAGTGACGTCCCATAATTTTACTCTTTTGGCCCCCAATATTTTTCTTGTGAATCTAGGCTGTTCTCCCTCAAAGACCAATTCCTGAGTTGTGACACCCAGATGTGAACCTTGGGTTCCAGAGGGGGACCTAACTGGAACTTTAGAAGTGGTCACGTAGGAGAGAGCAATGCTGTGGATCTAAAGCTGTACGTTTCTGCTTCTCTTCAGGTCAGCCGAATCCTTTACAGTTTTTCCACTGCTTTTCGCCGATCTTCCAAACAAGCAGCAGAGGTAAAAGACATGGGCGATGCAAGTCCTGAGAGTGACAGCTACAACTTCACTGTCTCTCTTGAAGTGAAGGAGGATGATGGAAAAGGCAATTTCAGGTGACGCGACTGAAGATTTCAAACTGAGCACTGGGATGCTGCAGCTTTGGGACTTGGTGCCAAACCGTAGTTAGTCAGCCTTAGTGAAAAAAAACTTGAATTTAGCATTTCTCATGGCCATTTCACAGCCTCCCAAAACAATTTACTTTATTTACAGTACAGACTTACATTACATAAGTGAAAATTATTGGCAGATCAGAAGATTGCACACAACATAAAAGCCAGCAAAGAATGAGAAATTGAGAATATGAGAGAAAGCTCGCTTGAGATGTAAAACCACATAATAAGAGTTTCTACAGACATTCAAAAAGAAAAAGGTGACTAAAGTGAGTGTTGGTTTCCCAGAGAGTGAAATGGGGAATTAAAGAAATGGCTTTGAATGGAAACTCTGTGTCTATCTTCACTCAGAGCACACAAATAATATCTCAGAAATAAACGTAGATCAATAATTGAAAGGAATGGGGGAACTTAAAACAATTACAATTATCAGGGAATGAATACCGAGAAAACTGAGAACTGAAGGCTGACAAGTGCTTGGGTCTTGATGGATTCCATTCTCGGATCTTAAAAGAAGCGGTTGCTGAGATAATGGAGGTATGGAGAGAGTGATGAGTCGAGGATGTGAGCAATGACAACTTCTTATATTGCCTTCACAGTGCTGTACCCAAGGATAGAGAGAAACTGTATTTCAAATTGCGACAGGGAATAGAGAAGAAACTGATCATCACCGTGCAGCAAACGTCAAACTGTGAACTGGCTGTTGAGCGGTAAGCTTATTAAGCTGACCTTGTAAATTAGACATTGAAAGCGTTTCTAATAAGGACTGAAGCCTCTGTTTTAGAGCAATTGACAGAGAGGCTAGCCATTTGGTGTTTTCACAACCTCTTCCGCGCAGCCTTCTGAGTGATATTGTTGTATAAAATCGCATCTCGTACCCCACTTTCTGACTTATGGTAGGAATTAACTCTGTGATGTCTTGTTCAGGGTTTCATGCTTCATGGGTGTTCCAATGCAGTAAGAGTTTGATCTGTCCTTCCTGATACTACATAAGAAATAGGACTAGGGTAGGCCATCTAGCCCTTCGAGCTTGCCCCACCATTCAATAAGATCATGGCTGATCTGAAGTGGATCAGTTCCACTTTCCTGCCTGCTCCCCATAACTCTTAATTCCCTTATCTATCAGAAATCTATCCCCCTCACGATAAAGGCCAACATTCCATTTGCCTTCTTGATCACCTGCTGCACCTGCAGACTGAGTTTTTGCGATTCGTGCACAAGGACCCCCAGGTCCCTCTGCACAGTAGCGTGCTGCAACTTTTCACCATTTAAATAATATTCCACCCTACTATTGTTTCTTGCAAAGTGGATAACCTCACATTTGCTAATTTATACTCCATCTGCCAGGTCTTCGCCCACTCACTCAGCTTATCCAGATCTCGCTGCAGACTTTCTGCGTCCTCCATGCAATTCGCTTTTCCACTCATCTTCGTGTCATCAAATTTTGTTACCCTACACTCAGCCCCCTTCTCCAGATCGTCTGTGTATATGGTAAACAGTTGACGCCCCAGCACCGATCCCTGCGGCACGCCACTAGTCACCAACTGCCAACCAGAAAAGCGCCCATTTATTCCAACTCTCTGCTTCCTATTAGACAGCCAATCCTCAATCCACGCTAACACTTTACCCCCAACTCTGTGTACCCTGACCTTCTGCAGCAACCTTTGGTGAGGTGCCTTATTGAACGCCTTCTGGAAATCTAAAAACACCACATCCACCGGTTCCCCTCTGTCTACCACACTAGTCAAGTTTTCATAAAAATCCAGTAAATTCGTCAAACACGATTTTCCCTTCACAAATCCATGCACTGACATACATGCACCTACAGCAGCGGTCTCCAAACTTTTTGGTATGAGGGCCATATTGTATATTTTACACATTGTCGCAGGCCAAAGAAAAGAACGTTTTGTAAATGAATGAATAAAATTTAGTTGCTGCGGGCTGGATGTGGTCCACGGGCTATAGGTTGGAGACCCCTGATGTACAGTATAAGCTGCTGGTTAGCTAATGAAGTGTGAACTGCCCCTGATTTTGAATCTCTCCCTTACACTCTTGCTCAACTCTTTGATTCTCAAGTGGTAGCATCTCCATTGGTGGCCTGCCTGAGATCAGACAATTCAGCAGCTTCAAACCTGGGACATAGTATGTCTGTGTGGTGTGACCATTCACTGCACAACCAGGGGAGCATTTAAACTACTGTGGCAGGGATGGGATCCCAGGAGTAGGATCAGATTCATAGAACATAGAACATTACAGTGCAGAACAGGCCCTTCGGCCCACGATGTTGCGCCGACCAGTTAAAAAACAATGACCCACTAACCTAAACCAATCCCTTTTCGTCCATGAACCTATCCACGGATCTCTTAAACGCCCCCAAACTAGACGCATTTACAACTGCAGCAGGCAGGGCATTCCAATCCCTCACCACCCTCTGGGTAAAGAACCTACCCCTGACATCCGACCTATAACTACCCCCCCTTAATTTAAAGCCATGCCCCCTCGTGCTAGATTTCTCCACCAGAGGAAAAAGGCTATCACTATCCACCCTATCTAAACCTCTAATCATCTTATATGTTTCAATAAGATCCCCTCTTAGCCGCCTTCTTTCCAGCGAAAACAACCCCAAATCCCTCAGCCTCTCCTCATAGGACCTCCCCTCCATACCAGGCAACATCCTGGTAAACCTCCTCTGCACCCTCTCCAAAGCCTCCACATCCTTCCTGTAATGTGGGGACCAGAACTGCACACAGTACTCCAAGTGCGGCCGCACCAGAGTTGTGTACAGTTGCAACATAACGCTGCGGCTCCTAAATTCAATCCCCCTACCAATAAACGCCAAGACACCGTATGCCTTCTTAACAACCTTATCTACTTGATTCCCAACTTTCAGGGATCTATGTACACATACACCTAGATCCCTCTGCTCATCCACACTATTCAAAGTCCTCCCGTTAGCCCTATACTCAACACATCTGTTATTCCTACCAAAGTGAATTACCTCACACTTCTCCGCATTAAACTCCATCTGCCACCTCTCAGCCCAGCTCTGCAACCTGTCTAAGTCTTCCTGCAAACTATGACACCCTTCCTCACTATCTACCACACCTCCGACCTTGGTGTCATCAGCAAATTTACTAATCCACCCAACTATACCCTCATCCAGATCATTAATAAAAATTACAAACAGCAGTGGCCCCAAAACAGATCCCTGAGGCACACCACTCGTAACCGAACTCCATGATGAATATTTACCATCAACCACCACCCTCTGTCTCCTATCCGCTAGTAATTCAGGTCAAGAAAATTGAGATAGAACATTAGCTAGTGATGTTGAAGATTAAGCAATAGAATTACAGGAGAAAGAATGTTTAAAAAGTGTCCAGCAAGGGAAATTGATGGGTTAAATTGTTTCAATGCAAGGAGTATTGCAAGCAAGGTAGATGGGTTCGGGGCATGGGTAGACACATGGCAAAGAATGGTAGGCACATGGCATATGATGTCATTGCTATAGTGGCAACCTGGCTAAAAGAGGGCAAAACAGGCAGCTCAGTATCCTGGGTTACAGAGTCTTCAGACACGGTAGAGTAGGAGATAAGTAAGGAGGGGGAGTATTACTAATGGTTAAAGAATCAATTTCAGTTGTGAGAAGGGATGACAGACTGAACAGGTCAACGAGGCTTTATGGTTTGAGCTTAGAAATAAAAAAGGGGCAGTCACACTAGTGTAGTGGATGTTGTGTTGTGGATTTTACAGGTGTTTGACGCATGACAGATTGGTCAAAAAAGTAAAAGCCCATGAGATGCAGGATAATGTGGCAAACTTGATGAAAAATTGACTTAGTAACTTAGTTGACTTACCCTTGCGAATGGAAAGTTAGACCATAGACCATAGAATATAGAACAGCACAGTACAGGCCCTTCGGCCCTTGATGTTGTGCCAAACTTCGTCCGAAACCAAGATCAAGCTATCCCGTTCCTATTGTTCTGGTAAAGTTGTTTCAAGTGGTGTTCCACAGGGTTCGGTGTTGGGTCCCTTGCTGTTTGTGTTATATATTAACGATATGGATGTGACTATGGGGGCATGATTGGAAAATTTGCAGAAGACACATAGGTTGGCCGAATAGTAGATAGCGTAGAGAATAGCTGTAATCTGCAAAATGATATTGATGAGTTGGTGGAGTGATTGGTAAAGCTTGACTTTTCCTCACACAGAGAAGTGTGTGGTAATGCATTTGGGGAAGCCAAACAGTCATAGCGAATGCACAATGAATGGAATATACTAAGAAGTGTAGACGAAGTGAGAGTTCTTGGCTTACTAGTACATAGGTCTCTAAGGCAGCAGTTCAAGTAGACAGGGTTGCAAAGAAGACATATGGAATGCTTTCCTTCAGTAACAGAGGTGTAGATTATAAAAGTAAGGATATAATGTTGGAATTGTATAAAACACTGGTGAAGCCACAACTGGAATAGTGTGTGCAGTTCTGGTCACCATATTACAGGAAGGACATAATTGCTCTGGTGAGAGTTCAGAGGAGATTTATGAGAATGTTGCCAGGCTAGAAAAGTGTAGCAATGTGGTGGGATTGGATAGGTTGGGGTTACAAACAAAGAAGACTGAGGACGCAAAGGGTGGTGGATATTGGGGATTCGCCGTCCGAGTTGATGTTGGAGGCAGAGACCCTAAGCTCTTTTAAAAAGTAACTGGATCTGCTCCTGAAATGCTGAAAGCTGCAGGGCTGTGGGCCAAGTGCACAAAGGTGGGACCAGAAAAGACACCAGTCGAATGGCCTCCTCTGTGGTTCTGTTTAAAATCTGCCTGGTGTATTTTCATAATGACTTAGCTTGCTAACACATTTTCTGGCAAAGCTCAGCTGCATTCTCGGATTCAATTTGTCCCAGTTGAGCACATGCCAGTTGGGAAATCACAGCTGGCCTCACCATTCAGGTATTAGGGGGAGAAATGTCACCTTGTATCCTTGCCCTTGCTCGTAACCCAGCAATGTCTACTGAAGTTGCATCATTACTCTGTGCCCACCTCCCGTCCCCCAATCGCCACGTGTCTCCTCTCCCCCGGTTGCCATGTGTGTGTTTGCTCGCCAAATGCTCATTTGGTTCTTTGTGGTAATGAATGATGTTCATTGCTAATGTTGCATAGATCTGTAAAATCTTGCGAAGCCAAGTTAATGGAACTGTCCTATTTACGTTGTACATAACTGCATTGTTCCTAGATTTTGGAGTCCGGATAGAGTCTTCTATAATCAATTTGATTTACTGTGTACAGTGATAACATTCAAAAGCACTCTGGCAAAATGCGATAGGGACTGGAAAGCATTTGCCGCTGATTTCATTCTCCCTTTCTGAATTGAAAATTAAATTCATTCAAAATTTCATTATTCAATAACCTAATTAAATGCTGTCTCCCAAATGAAGCTTAGGAAATGTTTAAAAATATATTCTGGTATTTTGATACTGTGGAATGTGTTTTGAGAACACTAACTATTGCCACAATTCAGTGAATGATTATCTTTCAGAATGTTAACTTAACATTGTGTTTTTAGAAGTTTATATAACAGTTCAGTAGGAAAATGTTGGACTGAATATGACTTGAACACAGGAAAATACCTCGACAGTGAAACACTGTGATATACCCAGCCCATGCTGAAACACCCCTACAGAGAATTACTGTGAGATATACCCAGTCCCCACTGAAACACCCTGCCCAGTGAAACAATGAGATACACCCAGCCCTCACTTAAACATCCTGACAGTCAAACACTGTGAGATATACCCAGCCCACACTGAAACACCCGAGAGAGAAACACTGAGATATACATAGACCCAGTGAAAGACCCCGACAGGGAAACACTGCGTTATACCCAGCGCACACTGGAACATCCCAACACTGAAATAAACATAGCCCACACTGAGTGACCCTGACAGTGAAACACTGAGATATACCCAGCCGAGAGTGAAACACCACAACAGAGAAACACTGCGATATACCCAGCCCCCACTGAAACACTCCGACACTGAAATTCTGAGATATACATAGCGCACGCTGAAATGCCCTGACAGAGAAACACTGAGATATACCGAGTGCACACTGAAATATCGCGACAGAGGAATACTGAGACGTATCCAGCACACAGTGAAATGCTGCGAGATATACCCAGCCCTCACTGAAACACCCCGACAGAGAAACACTATGATATACCCAGCCCACACTGAAGCACCCCAGCACTGAAACACTATGAGATATACCCAGCCAACAATGAAACACCCCAACTATGAAACATTTGTCGGCTGGGTATATCTCAATGAAACACCCCAACTATGAAACATTTGAGATATACCCAGCCGACAATGAAACACTAAAATATACCCAGCCCACCTAGAAATACTGTGAGGTATACCCTCCTCACACTAAAACACCCCAACAGAGAAACACTAAGACATACCTAGCCCACACTGAAACATCCCGGCACTGATATACTGTGAGAATAACCCAGTGCACATTGAAGCACCCCGGCACTGAAGCACTGACATATACCCAGTCTTTAATGAAATACCACGCCCATGAAACATTGAGATCTCCCCAGCCCACACTGAATGACCCTGACAGAGAAACACAGAGATTTACCCAGCCCACACTGAAACACACCGGCACTGAAACACTGAGATATACCCAGCCCTCACCAAAACACCCTGACAAAGAACAGAAATATACCCAGCCCTCACTGAAACACTCCTACACTGGAATGCTATGAGATCTCCCCAGCCCACACTGAACACCCCGACACTGAAACACAGATCTACCCAGCCCACACTGAACACCCCGACAGAGGAACACTGAGATTTACCTAGCCCACAGTGAAACACCCCGACACCGAAATACTGTGAGAAAAAGCCAGTGCACGTTGAAGCACCCTGACACTGAAGCACTGGCATATACCCAGCTCACATTGAACACCCCGACAGAGGAACACTGAGATGCACCCAGCCCACACTGAATGACCACGACAGAGAAACACTGAGATATACTCTTCCTACGCTGAAACGCTGTGAAAGAAACCCAGTGCATACTGAAACACTCTGAGATATACCCAGCCCTCTCTGACAGGGAAATGCTGTGAGATATACCCAGACCTCTCTGACACACCCTGACAGTGAAACACTCAGATATACCCAGCTCTCACTGAAACACTGATATACCCAGCCAACAGTGAAACACTGAGATATACCCAGCCCACACTGAACACCCTGACACTGAAATACTGAGATATACCCAGTGCACACTGAAGCACTGAGATATAATGTGGAGATGCCAGCGTTGGAGTGGGGTAAACACAGTAAAAAGTCTCACAACATCAGATTAAAGTCCAACAGGTTTATTTTTAGCAAACGCCACTAGCCTTCGGAACTGGCTGTTCCTTTGTCAGGTTCCTTTGCTGTCCACCTGGACTTGTTGGACTTTAACCTGGTGTTGTGAGATTTTGCACTGAGATCTACCCAGCCCTCACTGAAGCACCCTGACAGTGAAACACTGAGATCTACCCAACCCACAGTGAAACACGCTGACAGAGAAACGCTGTGAGACATACTCAGCCCACACTGAAACACTGAGATATGTGACAGGTTTAAGGTGCTGGGAAGCAAGTACAGAGGAGATGTTAGGGGAAAGTTTTTCACTCAGAGGGTGGTGAGTGAGTGGAATCGGCTGCCGTCAGTGGTGGTAGAGGCGAACTTGCTGGGGTCTTTTAAAAGACTTCTGGATGAGTATATGGGATCTAATGGCATTGGAAGTTACAGATAGTTCTATGGCTTGGTAGGTATAGATGTGATCGGCGCAACTTGTGGGCTGAAGGGCCTGTTTGTGCTGTAGTGTTCTATGTTCTATGTGTCCAGCCCACAGTGAAACAGAGTTATACCCAGCCCTCAATGAAACACCCCGACAGTGAAGCACTGAGATATACCCAGCTAACACTGAAATGCTGTGAGATGTACCCAGCCCTCACTGAAGCACCCCGACAAAGAAATGCCGTGAGATATACCCAGCTCGTGCTGAAACACCCCAACAGTGAAGCAGTGAGATATACCCAGCGCACACTGAAACATCCCGGCGCTGAAACGCTATGAGAAATATCCAGCCCTCGCTGTAGCATTCCAACACTGAAACACAGATATACCCAGTGCTCATTAGTAGTTATATTATTAGTAGGGGGTAGTTATAGGACAGATGTCAGGGGTAGGTTCTTTACCCAGAGGGTGGTGAGGGATTGGAATGCCCTGCCTGCTGCAGTTGTAAATGCGCCTAGTTTGGGGGCGTTTAAGAGGTCTGTGGACAGGTTTATGGACGAAAAGGGATTGGTTTACGTTAGTGGGTCATTGTTGTTGTTTTTTTTTAACTGGTCGGCGCAACATCGTGGGCCGAAGGGCCTGTTCTGCGCTGTAATGTTCTATGTTCTATGTTCATTGAAACACACCGACAATGAAACAATGTGAGAAATACCCAGCCCACACTGAAGCACCCCGACACCGAAATGCTGTGAGATATACCCAACCCAAATAGAAAAACCTGACACTGAAACGCTGTGAGATATACCCGGCCCTCAATGAAACACCCTGACAGTGAAGAACTGAGATATACCCAGCGCACACAGAAACACCCCGGCACTGAAACGCTGTGAGGTATACCTAGCCCTCGCTGACACACCCCCAACAGTGAAATGCCGTGAGGTATGCCCAGCGCACACTGAAATACCCTGACAGAAAAACACTGAGAGATACCCAGACCTCTCTGATACATCCTGAGAGTGAAACACTGTGTGATCTAACCAGCCCACACTGAATCACCCCAACAGTGAACCACTGTGAGGTCTACCCAGCGCACACTGAAAGACTGCGATATACCCAGCCGACAGTGAAACACTGAGATATACCCAGTCCACACTGAAAAGCTGAGATATTCCCAGGCCAATCTGAAACTCCCCGACACTGAAATCTGAGATATACCCAGGGCATACCGAAATACCCCGACACTGAAGCACTGAGATGTCCCCAGCCCACAGTGAAACACCCCGACAATGAAACATTGAGGTATACCCCACATTCACTTGTTGAATAGGAGCACAGTTCAAATTATTTTAAATCTAACTGTAACTATTTGATTTTTGTCAACATTTAGTCACGTTTTGAGGTAGCTTTCAATGCACCAAACATGAACAAGGCAGCAAAATGGTGCAGTTATTGGCTTTCAAAACCAGTGGCCAAAGGTTGCGCCAGGTGCATTTGTACTGGAGGAGAGAGAAGTAGACAGGATAGCAGTGGAAGGGTGCGTTTCTGCATGGAGGGCTGTGACAAGTGGTGTTCCTCAGGGATCAGTGCTGGGATCTTTGATGTTTGTTATATATATATAAATGATTCGGAGGAAAATGTAACTGGATTGATTAGTAAGTGTGCAGACTACATAAAGGTTGGTGGATTTGCGGATAGCGATGAAGACCATCAGAGGATACAGCAGGATATAGGTCAGATGGAGACTTGGGCGGAGAGGTGGCAGATGGTGTTTAATCCAGGCAATTGTGAGGTAATGCATTTTGGAAGGCCTAATACAGATAGGAAATATACAGTAAATGGCAGAATCCTTAAGAGTATTGATAAGCAAAGGGATCTGGGTGTACAGGTACACAAATCACTGAAAGTGGCAATGCAGGTGAAGAAGGTAGTCAAAAAGGCATACGGCATGCTTGTCTTCATTGGCCAGGGTATTGAGTTTAAAAATTGGCAAGTCATGTTGACGCTTTATAGAACCTTAGTGAGGCCACTGTTGGAATATAGTAAAGAACAAAGAACAACCCAGCATGGGAAACAGGCCCTTCGGCCCAACGAGCCCGTGCCGCCGCATCACCCTACACCTATTCTACTCTGCATGTCTACGAATGGAATCTCTAACTTAGCCAGATTCAGGGGAGAATAGTGTCAATTTGGTAAAACCAATCAGCCTAAGAGCACATCTTTGGGGTGTGGGAGGAATTAGTGTTCAGTTCTGGTCACCACACTACCAGAAGGACGTGGAGGCTTTGGAGAGGGTACAGAAAAGATTTACCAGGATGTTGCCTGGTATGGGGGGGGCATTAGCTATGAGGAGAGGTTGGAGAAACTTGGTTTGTTCTCACTGGAGCAACGGAGGTTGAGTGGAGACCGGATAGAAGTCTACAAGATTATGAGAGTAGATAGTCAGAAGCGTTTTCCTTAGGGTGGAAGAGTCAATTACTAGGGGGCAAAGGCTTAAGGTGCGAGGGGCAAGTTTTAAAAGAGGTTACGAAGTGAATTTTTTACACAGTGTTGGGTGCCGGGAACTCATTGCCAGGGAGGTAGTGGAAGTGGATACAGTAGTGACTTTTAAGGGGCGTCTTGGCAAGTACATGAATGAGATGGCAGTAGAGGGATATGATGGCTGGAAGTGTAGGGTGTTTTAGTTAAGTCAGGCAGCATGGTCAGTGCAGGCTTGGAGGGCCGAAGGGTCTGTTCGTGTTCTGTAATTTTCTTTGTTCTAGATGAAGTACTTTGAATTTTATAGTGCCATATCATATTCTTAGGATAACTGAAATTGCTACGTATCCAATGAGTTCTGTCTTTTATGCATATATGATAGACATTTTGCACAGAACAAGGTTTTTGAAGTGAGATAAAAGTTCTTGAGTTAGTTGGTACATGCCTTCAGACTTCTGTATCTTTCTCCCAACAGTAGAAGGTAGAAGAGAGTATGTCAGGGGTGCGTGGGGTCCTTAATTATGCTGGCTGCTTTTCCAAAGCAGCGGGAAGCGTAGACAGAGTCAATGGAGGGGAGGCTGGTTTGAAAGGTGGACTGGGCTTCATTCATGACCCTTTGTGGTTTCTTGTGGTCTTGGATAGAGCAGGAACCATACCAAGCTGTGATACAAACAGAAAGAATGCTTTCTGTGGTGTATCTGTAAATGTTGGTGAGAGTTGTAGCGGACATGCCAAATTTCCTTAGTCTTCTGAGAAAGTAGAGACCTGGTGGGCTTTCTTAACTACAGCGAGGGCATGGGGGAACCAGGTTGTTGGTAATCTGGGCACCTAAAGACTTGAAGCGCTCAACCATTTCTATTTCATCATCATAACCTTCTGTTCCCTTCTCCCTCATATGTTAGTCTAGCTTCTTAAACACATTGATACTGTTCACTTCAATTACTCCCTATAAAAGCTGAGATTTGGTAGCTATTTGCTCCAATGACAATTAGAACAGTGATTTGTGCTAGGGTTCTGCATTTCCTTCAGTTGAAGTCATTCCTTCTTTTACCTTATACATTATAGAGCAATGCTGTGCTGCTTGAATATGGGAAGACATCAGCAAAATGAGCTATGGGACTGAACCATTAGCTCATAAAAGGATTTTCTTTTTGTTTATTCTTTCCTGGGATGTGGGTGTCACTGATAAGGCCAGCTTTTATTGCTCATTCCGAATTGCCCTTGAACTGTGTGGCTACTTCAGAGGGCAGTTGAGAGACAAACCACATTTCTGTGGCTCTGGACTCGCATGTCGGCTAAGTCAGGTAAGGATGACAGATTTCCTTCCCTTAAGGACATTAGTGGGCCAGATGGTTTTGATAGTCACCATTACTGAAACTAGCTTTATATTCCAGATGTACTAATGGGATTTAAATTCCTTCGGCTGCCCTGGTGGGAGTTTGAACTCGTGACCCAAGAATCATAGAGATATACAGTACAGACAAAGGCCTTTTAGCCTATTGCACCTGCGCCGGTCAAAGACATACCACCTAACTATTCTAATTCCCTTTTCTAGCACTTAGCCATAGCCTTGTATCCTTTAGATATGTATCGCAAATGCATATCTGAATACAGGGCCTTTGGATTATGTCACCATACGTTCTTTGGTTGTGGGATCCAGGGAACCCACTGTGGTCATCTGAATGTGGATTAAAGATGGTGAATTTCTACTCTGTATTTTCAGCAGACTCTGTACTTGGCTGCCTATCATTAGGTACCTGCAGTCCTTTCAGACATGATGGTGCTTGTTTCACAGTGTGCTTAAATACTGATCCAGTAATTTGGCAGATCAGATTGCAGCCGCGTCTCATACCATCTGCCTGAGTTGTAGTGGACTGAGTAGAATTTGAGTCAGGAAGGTTGATTATTGCCCAGGCAGTGAAGAGGAAAACCTACATAGATTCCCTGCAGTGCAGAATGAGACCATTCGCCCTATCGAGTCTGCACCAACCACAACCCCATCCAGGCCCTATCCCCATAATCCCATGCATTTATCCTAGCTAGCCCCCTGACACTGAGGGGCGATTTGGCATGGCCACTCCTCCTAACCTGCACATCTTTGGACTGTGGGAGGAAACTGGAGCACCTAGTGGAAACCCACTCAGACACGGGGAGAATGTGCAAACTCCACACAGTCACCCAAGCCAGGAATCAAAACAGAGTCCCTGGTGCTGTGAGGCAGCAGTGCTAACCACTGTATCACCATGCCCCCCCTGATTTATCACCTCAACAACTATCCATATTTGAAATAAGTAGACATTTCCCGCCTAAGTGGCTCAGCTTTAGAAGTTAGATTGTGACCCCCTCGTTCTGGAATAATATGTAGATTCTTTCTTTAAGCTCTCTGAAATCTATTTGTCATTATAAACATGTCAGTCAGGACCTTCTGTACTTAAGGATAAACCAGCCTATCCTAGGCAAACCCTCAAAATGTAGCTGCTACATTATGTAACCATTATGTAGTGGTTGGTGCAGACTCAATGGGCTGAATGGCCTCTTTCTGCACCGTAGGATTCTATGATTCTCTGACCATGGACATCATTTTGGTGAATCTGCAAGGACATCATATCATCCCTGAGGGACAGTGCCTGCAGTCCTCTAGATGTTATCTCATCATCTGACATATAATTGGGCCATGTGACCTTGGGTATTGCAGCCTTTCTAATTACAGTCGTAAATACTTCAACTTCTCAGTGCTTGATAAAGGAATTGCCTGTATGTCTTGAACTGTGAATAAGTGACTTAATTTATCTGAACTCAAGTAACTTCCCGTCATCAGACTCTCTCAAAATATGCTTGACTGGGAGCATTTGTATGTTAGCAACTTAATAAATGAACAAGCTCCCAAAAGGAAAGCACAAGTTTGAAATCGAATTGTGAGACCATAAGTGCATGCTTCTTCTAAAAAACGGTGGATTGTCTTTGGGCAGCACAGTGGCATAGCGGTTAGTACTGCTGCCTCATAACGCCAGGCTCCTGGGTTCATGGCTTTGGGGAGCTTTCAGTGTGAAGTTTGCATGTTCTCCCCCTGTCTGCGTGGGTTTTCTCCAGGAGCTTTGGTTTCCTCCCACAGTTAGGTGAATTTTCCATGCTAAACGTATGGGATTACGGGAATAGGACAAGGGGAGGGCCTGGATGGAATGTTCTTTTGGACAGTCAATACAGACTTGATGGGCTGGATGGCCGCTTCCTACTCTGTAGTCATTCTGTGATATCTTAAATGCAAGTTGTCTGCGTCATAGAAAGTTAAATTGCCATAGTTATTGTCTTTGGGTTCAGTTATCAGAGGAGAATAACCCACTACCTGTGAGTAAAGCTTGTATTCTACAGACAGAAATTGTCCCCCTACATACACTAGGCACACAAAATTGGTCTATTAATGTTAGTGATGGATGATGTACATTCAATAGGAGACGGTTGTGTTTTATGCTGAGTTACTGAATTCCTATCACTAGGTGACACCCTGGTCAGAGGTGGTTGCAGTTGTGAATGTGGCAAGCTTTATTATAGAGCTGTTTCTGATTTTTGCTGATGGTATAAGCCACAATTTGAAGTAATAAATTAAGTTTTAGCTGATAATAAAGTGGGTTGCGATTCAATCGTTGGAACGATAGGAAACATACTTTATGGTCTAAAGGTAAGGAGTTCACTATTTTGGCATAGATGCAGATTTTGTTGTCCAATTTAATGGACAAAGCATTTAAGCCTCAAGTTTCCTGCTGTGTTTGCAGTGTCATGTGACATTTGCTGTATTTTTCCTTTTTCAGGTGTTTTGGCATGCTCCTGAGTCCAGGCACAAATGTGCGGAATAGTGACATGCACTTGCTTGACATGGTGAGTTTGGTGGAGTGAGTGAACTTTTTAATCTTTAAAATGTGATTAATAGGTGGAAGTGTAAAGGGGATATCTGCAATGGCTGGGCAAGGCTTATACACTAACCGAATGGGCTCCCTGTTTAAAACCATAAGAAATAGGAACAGGAGTAGGCTCTTCAGCCCCTCAAGCTTGCTCCATCATTCAATAGGATTATGGCTAATCTGACATTCCTTCTGTCCGCTGTCCTGCTCTTTCCTATAACCCTTGATTCCCTTACTGGTTAAAAATCTATTTATCTAGCCTTAATGTTCCCTGTGGAAAGGAGTTCCGTCACAACCTTAAATTGGCGCCCCTTTATTCTGAGACTCTGCCCTTTGGTCCTAGACCCTCCCATGAGGGGAAACATTCTCTCAGCATTTACCTGTCAAGCCGCTTAAGAATCCTATGTGTTTCAATGGGACCACCTCTCATTCTTCTAGATTCCAATTTGTAGAGTCCTAACCTGTTTAACCTTTCATCTTAAAATAATCCCTCCATACCTGGGATCACCCTAATGAACCTTCTCTAAATTGCTTCCAAGTAAATAATATCTTTCCTTAAATAAGGGAACCAAAATTGCTCTCAATTCTCCAGATGTGGTCCCACCTGTACCTTTCACAGTTGTTGTAAGACTTTCTTACTTTATACTCCACCCCCCTTGAAATCAGGGCCGACGTTCCATTAGCCTTCCTGATTACCTGCTGTACCTGTGTGCTACCTTTGTGTTTTGTGCACAAGTAGCCCCAAGTCCCTTTGTGTTGAGGCTGTCTACAGATTTTATCAATTTAAATAATATCCTGTTGTTTTGTTCTCCCTTTCGAATAGAACAACTTCACATCTTCCCACATTATACTTTTTTTCCCACTTAACCTATCAATATCTTTTTGTAAACTGTTTGTATCCCTCTCAACTATTTTTGTGTCATCTGCAAATTTGGCTTTAGTACATTGACTCTTTTCCTTCAAATCGGGGCGGCACAGTGGTTAGCAGTGTTGCCTCACAGCACCAGGGACCCCAGGTTCAATTCCAGTATTGGGACACTGTGTGGAATTTGCACATTCTCTCGTGGTTGCGTGGGTTGCCTCCGAGTATTCCAGTTTCCTCCCACAGTCCAAAGACGCGCGGGTTAGGTTAACTGGCCGTGCTAAGTTGTCCCTTAGTGTTAGGGGGAATTAGCAGGGTAAATATGAGGATTTACGGAGAGGGGGCCTGGGTGGGACTGTTATCGGTGCATACTGAATGAGTCAAATGGCCTCCTTCTACACTTTAGGGATTCTATGGTTCTAAGTCATTAATATTTATTGTAAACAGCTGTGGTCTTGGCACTAATCCCCATGGAACCCCACTGGTTACAGGTTGCCAACCTGAAAATGAATCCCTTATCCCTACTTGCTGTTTCCTGCCTGTCAGCCAATTTTCTATCCATGCCAAAATTACCACTTCTAACACCATGGTCTCTTACATTATAATTTGTACCTTTTGCGAAATACCTTGTCAAATGCTTATGGAACTCCAAATTCAACACGTCTACTCATTCCCCTCTATCCACTCTGGTTGATGCTTCCCCAAAAGACTCTAATAAATTAGTCAGACACAATTCCCCTTTCATGAAGCCACGCTGACTCTGCTTGATGAGATTATAATTTTCCAAATGTGCTATTATTTCTTTAATTATTGATTCCAACAATAGATGTTAGACTAATTGGCCTACAATTACCTGCTTTTTGCCTCCCTTACTTTTTGAATAGGAGGATCACATTGGCAGCTTTCCAATCCTCCAGTACTTCTCCAGAATCCATGAACTTTTGGAAAATTACAACCAGTACATCCACTATCTCTCTTCCTACTTATTTTAGGATCCTAAAATGCAAGCTATCAAGGCTGGGGGACTTATCTGCCTTTATTCCAATTAGTTTGTCTAATACTACTTCTCTAGTGATGGTGATGGTACTTAATTCCTTCCCCATATCTTTAGTATTAATGGGATGTTTGTAATATCTTCCGCTGTGAAGACTGATGCAAAATATCTATTTAACTCCTCTTCCATTTCCTTGTTCCCCTTAACTGTCTCCCCAGATTCATTTTCTAAGGGCCCTATGTTCATTTTGCCTTCTCTTTTCTTTTGTCTCTTTTTAAAGAAGCACTTAGTATTACCTCACAAGAGGTTACTGCAGAAGGTCAGAGGACATGGAGTTGGGGGTAGGGTGTTAGCGTGGATAGAGGATTGGTTGTCAAATAGGAGGCAGAGAGTGGGGGTCAATGGGTGCTATTCGGATTGGCGGTTGGTGACTAGTGGGGTGCCCCAGGGGTCGGTGCTGGGGCCTCAGCTATTTACCATTTATATAGATGATCTGGAGGAGGGAACCGAGTGTAGGGTGTCGAAATTTGCTGATGACACCAAGATTGGGGGAAAGGCAAATTGTGCGGAGGGTGTGGAGAGTCTGCAGAAGGATCTAGATAGGCTGGGCGAATGGGCCAGGAAATGGCAAATGGAATTTAATGTTGGCAAGTGTGAGGTGGTCCACTTTGGTAGGAAGAATGGTAGGAAGGACTATTACTTACGTGGCGAAAAACTGCAGCAGGCGACGGTGCAGAGGGACCTCGGAGTCCTTGTGCATGAGTCGCAAAAACCCAGCCTGCAGGTGCAGCAGGTGGTCAGGAAGGCGAATGGGATGCTGGCCTTCATAGCGAGGGGGATTGAATATAAAAGTAGGGAGGTCTTGCTGCAGCTGTATAGGGCATTGGTGAGGCCGCAGCTGGAGTACTGTGTGCAGTTTTGGGCGCCGCACCTGCGCAAGGATATTTTGGCCTTGGAGGGAGTGCAGAGGAGGTTTACTAGGCTGATACCGGAGTTGAGGGGGTTGAGCTATGAGGAGAGGCTGAATAAACTAGGCTTGTACTCGTTAGAGTTTAGAAGAATGAGGGGAGATCTCATTGAGACGTATAAGATGATGAATGGGATGGATAGGATAGAGGTGGAAAGACTCTTCCCGCTCAAAAAAGACAGTAGGACTAGGGGGCACAGCCTCAAGATAAAGGGGGGGCAGTTCAGAACGGAGTTGAGGAGGAACTTCTTCACTCAAAGGGTGGTGAATCTCTGGAATTCTCTGCCCGTTGAAGAGTTGGAGGCTGCCTCGCTAAATATTTTTAAGAAGCGGGTTGATGGGTTTTTGATAAGAGAGGGGATTAAGGGTTATGGGGAGAGGGCGGGAAAGTGGAACTGAGCCACGACAGATCAGCCATGATCTTATTGAATGGCGGGGCAGGCTCGAAGGGCCAGATGGCCTACTCCTGCTCCTATTTCTTATGTTCTTATGTTCTTATGTTATTAGCTTTTATGTTCCTACATTGTGAGATATGGTGATACATACACTGCAGCTTTGATTCGCTGGCAGCATGTCGGAGTTGGAAGTTTGGGGGTACTGATGGAATGATAAATTTATGTTTTATTTATAAACCAAAATGGGTGGGTGCAGAGGGCAAACTGAAGTCAGATCAGCCATAGTCTGATTGAATAGCGGAGCAGATGCGAAGGGCTGAATGGTCTACTCCTGCTCCTAAGTCCTATGTTTCGATTGCTTTTCCTGTGATAACACTTGGAAAATAATGTGCAGTATTGATCTCCAAATTTAAGAAAAGCTATATTTGCAGAGGAGGCAGTACAGCAAAGGTTCATAGACTGTTTTCTGGAAAGAGGTTGTTGTTTTATAATGAGAGGCTGAGTAAATTGGGATTTTACTCTCTGCAGTTGAGAAGAATGAGAGATTATTTCATTGAAATGTACCAGATAATAAAGGGGCTTGACAGATTTAGACATTGGGAGATTATTTCCTCTGGCTAGAGCACGGGCACAGTCTCAGGATAAGGGGCTAGACTGCAATGAGGAGAAATTTTTTCACTCGGAGGTCGGAAATCTTTGGAATTCTCTACTCCAGAGAATTGTGGACACTCTATCGTGATTATGTTTAAGGCTGGGACAGACAGATTTTTGGTTTCTCAAGGAATCAAAGAATGTGATTCTGTAGAAGGATCATTTAAACTCGAAGACTCTGTTTCTCTGATAATAGATGCTGTCAGACCTGCTGAGTTTATCCAGCACTTTCTATTTTTATTTAAGGGAAACAGGGAGTGGGTATGAAAGTGGATTTGAAGTAGAAGTTTGGAACAGGCTTGAGTATGGTCTATTCCTGCTTCCGTTCCTGTGCTTTTATGTTCTTAATTTGACAGTTAATTTGTCCGCATCAAAGTCTCTCAAATGACGATTAGATAGAGGACAAGTTATCCTGTGTTTTGGTGGTGGTGGATGAGGAAAGAATGTCAGCTAGGACACCAAGAAAACCCACTTGTTTTTTTCTAAAGGGATCTTTTCTGATTGTTGCTGCAGCCTTGATTTAACATTTCATCCAAAAGATGGCACCTCTGATAATGTGGCACTCCCTCAGTTTATCCCACTGTTGCTTTAGCCCAGGTTATGTGCTAAGGTCCTGAAATGGGATATTAAGGTCATGGCATCCTGACCCTGAGGTGAGGATGCATTTACTGAACCAAACTGACACTTAATAACTCTTTACTTTTGGGTGTCTGTCATCTGGCTAGTTGAATTATCTGTGTGTTTATTTAAAGATTCACAGCAATTCATCAGAGATGCCAGAAGACAGTATTAGACCAAGCTAGAGTCCCAGGCTAGCCACGTGGACTCCCACCGAATATGGCAAGGTCTGTAAGGCTGCAAAATAAAGGCATGTAGAATTGCCAGCACCAATACATCTCTCCCCAATGAGCTCAACACATTCTATGCCCGTTTTGAGCATGAGCTCAGCGAGTGCGCGTCCTCCATACCGGAAGCCTCAGATGAACCTGTGTCCAAGGTCACCATCGCAGATATCAAAGCGGCCTTCTCAAAAGTCAACCCATGGAAAGCGACTGGCCTGGATGGGGTTCCCGGACGAGCACTGAGGTCCTGCATGGGCCAGCTGGCGGGGGTATTCGTAGACATCTTTAACCTGTCTTTACAACAATCTGAGGTCCTATCTGCTTCAAGAAGATTGCCATCACCTGGTACCAAAGGAAAGCCAGGCAGCGTGCCTTAATGACTATCGTTATCTGATGGTTCTGACATGCATTGTTATGAAGTACTTCAAAAGATTAGTCATGGCGTGAATTAATTCTGGCTCCTCAAGTTGTCTGGATCCACTGCAGTTCGCCTACAGCCACAACCGGTCCACAGCAGAAGCCATCTCCTTGACCCCACATTCAACCCTGGAACACCTAAACAACAAAGGTACCTATGTCAGACTCCTATTTATTGACTACAGCTCAGCCTTCAACACCATTATTCCTATGAAACTCATCTCCAAACTCTGCGGCCTGGGCCTCGACTCCTCCCTCTGTGACTGGATCCTAGACTTCCTAACACACAGACCGCAGTCAGTGAGGATAGACAACAAACCTCCTCCACAATCATCCTCAACAACTAGGTACCACAAGCTGTGTTCTCAGCCCCTTACTATAATCCTTATACACCTATGACTGTGTGGCCAAATTCCCCTCCAACTCAATTTTCTGGTTTGTTGATGACACCGTCATAGTGGGTCAGATCTCAAACAATGACGAGATAGAGAATCTGTTGAACTGTTGCGACGACAATAATGTCTCCCTCAATGTCAACAAAATTGAGATGGTCATCAACTTCAGGAAGCGTAATGGAGGCCATGCCCCTATCTACATCAGTGGGGATGAAGTGGAAATGGTCAAGAGCTTCAAGTTTGTAGTGTCCAGATCACCAGTAACCTGTCCTGATTCCTCCGTGCTGATGCTATGGTTAAGAAAGCCCACCAATGCCTCTCCTTGAGGTGACATACCAACTGACTCAAGAACAGCATCTTCCCTGCTGCTTTCAGACTTTTGAATGGACCTACCTTGCATTAAGATCTTTCTCTACACCCTAGCTATGACTACATTCTGTACTCTCACCTTCTGTATGTACAGTATGCTTTATCTGTGTAGTGTGCGAGAAACAATACTTTTTACTGTATACTAATACATGTGACAACAAATCAGGTCAAAAGCATCTCTTTCGATTGAGCATACCTTCAGAGGTTTAGCAAGGCATTCTTTCATGTAGTAGATATCAACCCTCTTACTGTCTGCTCAATTTGTTTTTACTCAGGAATCCATGGGAAAGAGTGGTGATGGCAAGTCTTACGTAATCACAGGAACTTGGAACCCTAATGGTCCTGCCTTTCAGGCGCTGAATGAGGAAACTCCTAAAGGTTAGAAAGCTACTTGTTATAATCCTTTGTTTTAATGATTTATCACTCAGGATATTGCATGAAAATAAATCCTTTGTCATTCACATCCTGCGTGGTGGCACAGTGTTTGGCACTGCTGCCTCACAGCTCCAGGGACCTGGGTGGACTCCGGCCTTGCGGACTGTCTATGTGGAGTTTGCATGTTCTCCCTGCGTCTGTGTAAGTTTCCTCCATGTGGCCCAGTTTCTTCCCACAGTCCGAAGATGTGCCGGTTAGGTGGATTAGCCATGCTAACTTGCCCCTTAGTGTTTAAAGATGTGCAGGTTAGGTGGATTAGCCATGATAAAATTAGTGGGATTATAAGGTTAGGGCGGAGGTGAGGCCCTGGGTGGGATGCTCTTTTGGGGTGTTGATATAGACTTGAAGGGCCAGATGGTCTCTTCCTGCACTGTAGGGATTCTGTGTTTCTATGTGGGTAGCCACAGTCATATTCTGGGCTGCCCCTGAAATTATTTGTGGAGAAGGTGTGAGGTCCTTGCATTAAGAGTGAGGATCCTGTTGAGTCTAGACTGAAATAACTAGCAAGCAATGCATAAATTTGAGGGTCTCCTTGACCTGAGGATTGTGGATTGGAAACAAATGTTCCAGGTTTAAAAATTAATTGAGTCGTGGCTTGAACTGAAAACGCCCTCAGGAGAGAGAGCACAATGCTCGTGCAATCTCACGTTGGAGGCTCAGCTCCGGCCAGCGGATGCTGTAGAGTTTTAAAAATTGTTTCAAAGAGCTGTTGTGAAATTTGAGTTTAATTATCGTGGCTATTTTTTTTTGTTTGGTTACATTTACGTAAAAGCTTTTGGTCAAATGACAAAAGATAACCTTAAATAAGGCACAGATTTGGCAACAAAAGTCACAAATAACCAGCAGAAACTGCAGAAAGAAAGTAGATGAGGTGGAACAGTAAAAGACTGAAAAGGCAACGCACTATGCTGATGTGCTGGGATAGATTCATTTCCTTTGTTGATGGAGGAAGCATGCAAGTAGACCGGCAGGTGTATCTGTCTAGTGACAGAGGATGTGGTGGTCAGACAAAGATGAACACTCAATGATTGAGGAAGTGGTTGTATTTGGATGAGGATTGTAAAATACCTGGAAGAAATGATGTTTG
This sequence comes from Carcharhinus amblyrhynchos, assembly GCF_965287045.1. Taxonomy (NCBI): domain Eukaryota; kingdom Metazoa; phylum Chordata; class Chondrichthyes; order Carcharhiniformes; family Carcharhinidae; genus Carcharhinus; species Carcharhinus amblyrhynchos. Next base: position 85,953,547 of record NC_137332.1, on the reverse strand, counting down.
GTTGAGGCTTTTCTAGTGATAAGGAAGCTAAGAGTGAAGTGAGGTGGATTTTTGTGAAGGAAGGGCACGGTGAGGTGGATATTGGTGTAAGAAGGGCAGAGTTTGCCCTCACGCTGCCCTTCCACAAATTCACCACCCTCTCGAGAAGTATTTCTTCCTCATCCTAGTTTTAAATCTACCGCCTCTCAACCTATACCTGTGACCTCTTGTTCTACATTGCTCCATAAGAGGATTTAATATACATTTACTTTATCAATCCCTTTTAAGATTTTATATACCTCGTTCAAATCCCCTTTTATCCTTCCAAACTCCAGCGAGTACAAGCCCAAACTGTTTAATCTTTCGTTATGTCAGCTCCTTCATCCCTGGAATCAAGCTGGTTAATCTCCTCTGAACTCCCTCTAATGCCACCACCTCTTTTCTCAAATAAGGAGTCCATAACTGGACACACTACCTCAGATGTGGTCTCACCAACACCCTTATCTATCCTACACAGCAACAACACTTCTCTACTTTTATACTCCAGTCCTTCTGCAACTCCCATTTGCTTTTTTTTAATACGTGCTGCACCTGCATAACAATTTTCTGCAATTCATGAATATAGACACCAGATCCCTCTGCCTATTTAGGTAATAGTTTGCCATTATACTTTTTTCTACCAAAATAGATAATCTCCCACTTATTCACATTAAACTTCATCTGCCAAATTTTGGCCCATTCTCCCAGCCTACCTATATCCATCTGTAGAATCCTTATATCCCCTTTTCTGCCTGATTTCCTGTTATTTTAGTATAATCCACAAATTTTGTTGTGCTGCAGTCCGTCCCTGCTGGAGATTATTTATATAGAGTGTAAACAGTTGTAGTCCAAGGGCTGACCCCTGCAGCACTCTGCTAGTTACATTTCACCAACCAGTGAAGGACCCATTTACCCCAACCCTCTGCTTTCTGTTAGTCAGCCAATCCTCAAACCAATCTTGTACTCTACCCCAAGTCCCCTGCAATCTCACCATCTGGATCCACCTATTATGTGGCACCCTGTCAAAATACTTTCTGGAAGTCTAGATATACTATCCATAGGCTGCCACTATCCAGCTTGCTGGTTACATCCTCAAAGAACTCAAGCAAGTTTGTCAAGCATGACTTTCTCTTCACAAAACCATGCTGACAATGGTGGATTAAGCTTTGTTTTTCCAAATGCTCAGTTATCTCCTCAAGGATTGATTTCAGCAACTTCCCCACTGTAGAGGTCAAGCTAACTGGCCGATAGCTTTCTACTTTTTGTCCCTCTCCCTTTTTGAATAGGGGCGTCACATTAGCATCTTTCCAATCCACTGGGACCTTACCAGAATCCAAGGAATTTTGAAATATCGCAACCAATGCATCTACTGTCTCTGCTGCCACCTCCTTTAATACCCTAGGATGCAGACCATCACGTTCTGGAGACTTATTTATCTTTAATCCCGTTAGTTTATTCAATATCCTCTCTCTGCTGCCATCAGAGTTTTGAATGGACCTACCTCGCATTAAGTAGATCTTTCTCTACAGCCCAGCTATGGCTTTAACACTACATTTTGCGCTCTTTCCTTTCCTTCTCTATGAATGGTATGCTTTGTCTATATAACATACAAGAAACAATATTTCTCACTGATACATGTGACAATAATAAATCAAATCAAGTTATTGCACTGAGTTACTCTACGTTAATTACAGTTTTAAGAAAATCTTCATTATTCTCTACTGTGATTCAGGCAAAATATTGGTTTAGTGTCTCTGCCATCTCTGTGTTCCCCATTATTACCTCACCAGCATTGTCCTCTAAAGGGCTAACATTTACTTTTAGCTATTCTTTTCCTCTTTATATTCTTGAAGAAGCTTTTGGGTTCTGTGTTTATGTTTTCTGCTAGTTTCCTTTTGTATTTCATCTTGGCTGCTTTGATTCTATTTTAGGTAGCCTTTTCCCAACTTTCAGCTTGTCGCTTGCTTTTGCAGTTTGACATGTCCTAGTTTTTGTGTTTATGTCCCTTTCACTTCCTTGTTTAGCCATGGAATGTTTTTCTTCCTTTTGTAAATCCTCTTTCTCTCAGGAATATACTTTAATTGAGAGATATTCAATATCTCCTTGAACATCTGTCATTGTTCCTTAACTATCATGCCCTCAATTATTTGTGCCAAGTTCATTTGGCCAATTCTTTCCTCAGGCCTTTTAATTATCCCTGCTCCACACTGTCTTCTCTCGCTCAATCTGAATCTGAAATTCTAGCATGCTGTGATCACTCTTTCCAAGAAGATCTTTGACAGCAAGACAACTTATCAACCCTTCTTCATTACATAATACTAAATCTAAAATAGCCTGCTCCCTGGTTGATTTCGTAACATATTGCTGGAAGAAACAATCCCTCATACACTCTGTGAAATCTTCCTCGAGGCTACCCTGGCCAGTTTGATTAATCCAGTCAATATGCATGTTAAAATAACCCATGATTACCATTGTGTCCTTCTCACAAGCCCTTATTATTTCTTGGTTTATACCATGCCCCATTTTGGAAGTATTACTTGGTGGCCTGTAAATTACTCCTATCAAGTTGTTTACTCCTTTGTTTTTATTACCACTCAGTTGATTCAACATGTTGGTCCTTAGTTGGCCAATATTATTTCTTAATACAGCCTTGATGTCATCTTTAACCAATAAAACAATTTGATGATGTTGAAATGCAAAAAATGGAAGTGATGCTACAGTTTTATAAGAATTCTGTTTAGAATAGTGCACTCAGTTACTGGCACGTACCTCAGGAAGGTGATACTGACTTTTGTTGGGTTGCAGTATAGATTCATGGGACTCAACAGAGGTGAAAAGGGTTAAATAATGAGGGCAGACTAGACAGACTTAGAATCATAGAATCCTACAGTGCAGGAGGAGGCCATTTAGCCCATCGAGTCTGCACCGACCTCAATCCCACCCAGGCCCTATCCTATAACCCCATGCATTTACCCTAGCTAGTTCCTCCTGACACTGAGGGACAATTTTGCATGGCCGATCCACCTAACCCGCACAGTTTGGACTAGGAGGAAACTGGAGCACCCAGAGGAAACCCACGCAGACACAGGCAGAATGTGCAGACTCTGCACAGACAGTGACCTAAGCTGGGAATCGAACTCGGGTCCCTGGTGCTGTGAGGCAGCAGTGCTAACCACTGTGCCGGCCTTCAGGAGCAAGGCTGTCTTACTTCAACTTTACAGGGCCTTGGTAAGAAAAGTCCTAAAGTCACTAATGTTCAGCTTTTCTAGATAGAAGCTGAAAATGCTGCAGGTCTGATGACTCTCTTTTGTTCACTGAATAAAATGTCAAGGTTTTATATTTCTAGCAATGAATTCACAGTAACCTACGACTTGCAATAGTAGGTTTCTTGTTTCAAGCTGGTTTCTGTCAGGTGGTAGTCAAGAAGCGGAGATGCCGCTGTTGGACTGGGGTAAACACAGTAAGAAGTCTCTCAACACCAGATTTGGGGCAAACCCTGAAAGCTAGTGGCGTTTACTACCAAATAAACTTGTTGGACTTTAACCTGGTGTTGTGAGACTTCTTATTCTGTCAGGTGGCTAGGGTAACGGTGTTCCCAATGTCGACACAAATGGTTCCTGATGATGTGAGCATTGCCACTCAGTGGGGTTTAAATCTGTTATTTACATCTCCTTGCAATAGAATCGTTTTTCTTCACACCCATTCTGCAGAATTTCTTCCTGTAGCTACTGAGATTGTGTGGATCATAGTGCATCAGTTTCTGTAGGTAGTTGGACAGTTTAAGTTCAAGGAGCGATATGTTGCGTTTTTAATTGTTTCTCAATCATACGTTCTGAAGGTTGTTTGCAGTTTAATAACTTGATCAGACAAGCAAACTAACTTCCAACCATGGGCATTTCATGTTCGTTGACAGACAAGAAGGGATATCATAACAACACATTGTCCATTCTCCATGTGGTTTTCAGAAAAAGTGTTCACTTTTTTGTACTCCTGCATGGATGTGACAGCTAGTAATACCCAGCTGGTCTGGCAGCATCTGTGGAGTGGGAAATCAAGTTAATGCTGCAGTTCAATGGTATTTTGTCAGAACTCTTGACAAAAGATTGACCTGAAGTGTTAACTCTGTTTCTGTCTCCATTGATAGATTTTTGTTAGTTTATTGGACCATGATGAACAAATAGAGTTAAGATAAAGATCAATGATGATCCATTTGAGCACCAGGTGATGGTGTCCATCCTAAATGGGAAGGTAGAGAGAAATATCTGTGGTACTGAGTAAAGCTGGAAACTGCAATGACAGCTTCTTGTATTTGATGCAACGGGGTAGGGTGCCAGATCAGAAATCCCTAGATATATTACGAAGCCAGACCAAACCCCAACAATTTTTCTATTTCAGCATAAATGTGAGGAAAGGAGCTTCACTCCAGGAGTGATTACACTGACAAACTGGGCATCTTTTTAACAAAATATGCATTATTCATAACACAGTTTAAGTATAACTCTAACAAAATGAAAAACTTTAACTCTAAACCATTGAACAATCTTTCAACAAGAAAATAAAAATCTCTTGAGTTCTAATTTATCACGCTTTAGTTCCAATTAATTAATATTTCTCTTATAGACTTAACCCCCACTTTAAAAATGATTAGCAAATCCAGGCATACTTGCTTTAACTTTTGTTAACAGCTTTGGCGCTTCCAAAGAGATTTTGCATGTGAGCTTCTCTCTTTAAACAGTCCTCTCCAGCATAGAACAAAAAAGCTGTTTTTCTCAGCTACTAACATAGCTCCTCCTATTTCTAGTATCACCCAATCATATGATTCTATATAACTTACTTTTTTATTAGTTTACTCAAGAAAACATTCCGAGTTCTTTTCAATGGTAAACAAAAGCTCATTAAACCTTCTACTAAAAAAATTTCCATGGGTAAAATGAGTAATTATCATGCTTTCCAACATTTGCTTCATTCCTCCCAGACAAACTGACTATAACAAAATACTGAACCTTAAAGCAGTCCTCTTTTAAGCCTAACGTATATTAATAGTACCGTATCATCATAAAAGACAGTGGCAATTACAGTTTGATTTTCTTTTACCCACAGATAAGAGGGTCTACATGACTGTAGCAGTGGATTTGGTAATTACTGAGGTGGTAGAGCCAGTCCGGTTTCAGTTGGAAACAGTGGTCCGTGTGTACCCTACCAATGAGCGGTTCTGGTACTTCAGCAGAAAAATCTTCTCAGAAGCATTCTACATGAAGCTGAAACAGGTATGGGCTTTGGGAAGTAAATAAAGACACTTGCCATTGGGCTGTTGGGGCATTATTTTCTGAAAGCAACTCCACTGATGCCTAACCAGCTCCAGTGCGATTTCAAAAAAGTTTGAAGTTTAGCTATTGGTCACAAGTAGTCTTACGTTAACACTGTAATGAAGTTACTGTGAAAATCCCCTAGTTGCTACATTCCAATGTCTGTTTGGGTACACTGAGGGAGAATTTAGCATAGCCAATTCACCTAACCCGTACACCTTTGAACTGAGAGGAAAACGGAGCACCCAGAAGAAACCCTTGCAAACACGGGGAGAACGTGCAGACTCTGCACAGACAGTGACCCGAGCCGGGAACCCAGGTCCTTGGTGCTGTGAGGCAGCAGCACTAACCACTGTGCCACCGTGCTGTCAGTGAATTGCAATTCTGCACAAAATGTCTGTGACAGAAGGGTTTCTGGCCATAGGGTTTTCTACCCTGGCTGTGGCTGTTGTGGCTCCTCCCCCTGCGCAGGCGGGTGTGTTCCCCACCCTCCCCTGGCATGGGTGGGCTGTGCCCCTTCCCCCTCCCCTGACATGGGCTGTGCCACCTTCCCTGGCAGTGCATGACCTGTCCAATTCACTTGAACTGAGGTTCACAACATTGTGGGCTGAAGGGCCTGTTCCGCGCTGTAATGTTCTATGTTCTATGTTCACTGCTTCCATGGAAAGATCAAGCTAACAAGGACTGAAAGTAATGCTGTTAGGGATGGCAAAGTGGGACTGAGAAATTTGTTTAATTGAGTTTAATATTTACTAATTAGTTTTGCCGAAATTGGCTTCTTAGTTTTCATAATGACAATTGTGGAATGAAGTGAAGACACTTGTGCTTCGCGTTACCAACATTGCAATCAATAATCGTCAGTGGGATCCTAAGTGTACTTATCCTTATCTCCTGATACCCTCTCATTTGCCTGATATATTTCACTAGTTGGAGTAGATACAAGGCTTCTGAAGACACAGTATTTAGTCCTGAGGGAGGAGGTTGAGTAGTTGAGGCATGAATATCGGTTGTTAGATCTGTGCTTAAATTAGTTCTGTGGCAGTATTTTGATTGTTGTGTGTGTCCTAACCCAGGCAATATGAATAAGTGACAGAGTAAACCATAACACCCGATGCTATGTGAAAAGGGAATTTTCCAATTTGATGAAATGCAGCACTATGTAAATTACTGGAAGTTTTGAGGCTATGGGGATTTTCTGCATCAACTTCCTCCTTGTTACAATAAATAAACAAAAAAGTTCCAGTCTTCCTCCTCCCCTTACAGGACTGTCCTTGATAGTGTACAGTCCGATTTACCTTTACCTCAGCCATGAGTGTTGGCTGGCTCTTTTTAATGTGTGGGGGGGATGTGAAGGGTTTGGAAGACTAAAATCCTCAGCTGAGTTCAATCGCATCTTCACTTGTGTCCACATATGCACACCTTTTAGTAACGATCAATGATTAGTTGTCTGGTGTGTAAAACCATCCTCTCTGATGGGGCAAGTGAAGTGAATTTTACTTGTTTAGCTGCAAGGTGATTGAACAGTTTACTTTTGGTTCCAGTGTTCACTTCCATTCAAATCTCTTCTGATAATGAAACAATGCATACCAGCCAACAGCAAACCCAGGGTAATGACCAGGCTTGGGTTGAGACAATCAGTCATTGCTGTAGGTGGTGCTGGCCAAACCACATTTGCAGCTCATTTCCAGTAATTCCAAGGAGTTGCTAGTCTTCCCCTTGAACAGTGGCAGACGCTATCTAAAACCTTCTTCAGTTAAGCTTTTGGTTCAGTGTCAAATTTTGTCTGATAATACTCCTCCTGTGAAGCATTAATGTTAACAAGTACTCTAAGTCCTGGTGCTACACTGGCTTATTTGCCCACTATTGGGTATCTGAATATCATAGAATCATAGAAACGCTAAAGTGCAGAAAGAGGCCATCTGGCCCATCGAGTCTGCACCGACCACAATCCCACCCAAGCCCTACCCCATATCCCTACGTACTTCACCCGCTAACCCCTCTAATCTACACATCTCAGGACACTAAGGGGCAATTTTAGCATGGCCAATCAACCCAACCCACACATCTTTGGACTGTGGGAGGAAACTGGAGCACCCGGAGGAAACCCACGCAGGCACAGGAAGAATGTGCAACCTCCACACAGACGGTGACCCAAGTCAGGAATTGAACCCAGGTCCCTGGAGCTGTGAAACAGCAGTGCTAACCACTGCTACTATGCCACCCATTTGTTATTTGTAAATTCCCAACAATAGGATAAAATGGTGTTTTATGCTTTTCTGGCCCCTCAACAAATGTAAATTGCCCTTCTGAGACCATGGGACCATTATTGTCGGATGAGCACTCTGTATAAATTCTGATAATTATAGCGTACTAAAGGCATGAGCAAGCTGAGTGCTTTCATTTTTTTAATGTTTTGTTTTTACTACATAATGTATGAATTTGTGATGAATTGTTGAAATTAACAGCCTTGAGAGTTTGGCTGGTTATTTTTAGCACATTGCAGCTGAGTTTATTTTAATTTTTAAAATTTTTTTTGAGAGCCTAATTTATATTGCTGCTTGGTATAAAGCTATTACAGCAGTCATTGCAATCCATAACCAGGCAGACAGCACTGTAAACTCGCAAGGCAGCACTCAAATGTATTTACATCTCCCTCTACCTTGAACCCTTAAAAACTTCCAGGGCAGGTACAGCATGGGGATCAATACAGAGTAAAGTTCCCTCTATACTGCCCCACCAAAGACTGATGTGGGTATGCCGGCGTTGGACTGGCACTCCCAGGACAGGTGTAGCACAGGGTTAGATATAGAGCAAAGCTCCCTCTACACAGCCCCATCAAACATTCTCAGGACAGATACAGCACAGGGTTCGATATAGAGCAAAGCTCCCTCTACACAGCCCTGTCAATCACACTTAGTAAAAAGTCTGACAACACCAGGTTTTAGTCCAACCTATTTATTTGATAATATTCTCACTAGCTTTCGAGGGGACAGCCTCTTCGTCAGGTGAATGGAGAGTTCTGGCCTCAGACAGAGCATATAAAGCACAGACAGTTTAGAGATTACTGATTAAAATGCGAATCCTTACACCTAACCTGCTGTTCAAGACCTGAAGTGGCTGACACTTAGAACAGGTAGAGCATGGGGTTAGATACAAACTAAAGCTCTCTCTATACTGTCCCCATCAAACATTCCCAGAGCAGGTACAGCACAGGGTTAGATACAGAGTGAAGCTCCGAGAACATGAGATTCAAAATCATGAGGGGTCTGAACAGAATAGATAGGGAGAAACTGCTCTCATTGGTGGATTATGTGCAAGTGTACACAGACTTAAGGTAATTGGCCAAAGAAGCACACACAAGGAAAACATTTTTTGTATAGTGCGTTGTTAAGATTCAGAGTGTGCTGCCTGGGAGGATGGCAGAGGCATGTTCAGTCAAGGCATTCAAGAGGGTATCGCATTATTAATAGAAAAGGAAGAGTGCGCAGGGCTATGGGGAAAAGGCAGGAAAGTGGCACTCGGTAAAATGCTCCTGCGGCGACCCAGTAAACACCTGAAGGGCTGAATGACCACCTTCCGTACTGAAACAATTTGATGATTGTGTAGACCTCTCTCTACGCTGCCCCACTGAATGTGCTGGCTGTAGGTGCTGTTGTGTTGGGAGAGATGGAGTGGTTGGGGACCTTGGCTCCATGGGTGTTAAACAAAGAAAAGTACAACACAGGAACAGGCCCTTTGGCCCTCCAAGCCTGTGCTGATCATGATGCCCTAACTAAACTAAAAAAAACCTTCTTCCTTTACTCTGTATCCCTCTATTTCCTCACTATTCATGTACCCATCTAGATGCCTCTTAAATGTTGCTTCCACCACCACCTCTGGCAGTACGTTCCATGTACCTACCACTCTTTGTATGAAAAACTTCCCCTGCACATCTCCCATAAACTTCCCCCCCCCCCTCACTTTGAACCTGTGCCCCATTGTAGTTGACACTTCCACCCTAGGAAAAAGCCTCTGACTATCCACTATGCCTCTCATAATTTTGTAAATCTCTATCAGGTCTTCCCTCAGCTTCCGTCCTTCCAGTGAAAACAATCCTAGTTTATTTAACCTCTCCTCATAACCAACTCCATCAAGACCAGGCAACAGCTTGGTGAACCTGCTTTGCACTCTCTCCAAAGCTTCCATGTCCTACTGGTAGTGTGGTGACCAGAACTGCTAATAGTTCAAATGCGGCTTAACCAAGGTCTTATATAGCTGCATCATGATTTCCCAACTCTTGTATTCAATGCCCCGGCATTGCTAGTAAGGCCAACATTTATCTCTTATCTCTGATTGCCAGTGGTGAATACCTACAGCTGAATAGTTTGCTTGTTCAAAGGAAGTTAAGAATCAACCACATTGGGCCTGGAGTCACATATAAGACAGATCAGTCAAAGACAGCAGATTTCCTTCTATAAAGGATATCAAAGTGAATCATATGGGTTTTTCTGACAATCTGTAGTATCATGATTGCTTTTAGAGATTAGCATTTTATTTGAGATTTGCTATTTGAACTTAAATACCCCTAGCTGCTGCTGTGGGTTTTGAACTTGTCTCTGGAGCATTTGTCTAGGCCTCTGAGTTATGGGTCCTGTAATATTAACACCATGTTGCAATCCCCTGTATAACGTTTAAACAGAAAAATTTACAATGTGCCTGTCTCTGAGTTACAGTTACATAATTTCCCAGCACTGTTCCTGTTTAAAGTTAGTTGCTGTGTTCGGTCCATTATTTTTCTCAGAGCTTAGTCCTGTTAAAATATTTTTTTGCTTCCCTGCACATGTTTTTAATTCTAACAGACCAAGGCTTGCATGGTAACTTATTCACTGCTGCAGTGCTGCACACTTCTGTAGCTTAGAAGCACATTGCCACCTCGTACTTCGGACACACAGGCTGTTGAAGGTATTTCCAGTTTGAGAGCTCTTGAACACTCAAATTGTTTCAGTAATTTGATAACTGGTTTAGCAGTCTTTTCAAGGAAAGTACTTGATTTATAAGGTGCCTTTCACAGACTTGGGATGTCTTAAAGTGCTTCACAGCCAACAAAATGCATTTGAAAATGTGGTCACCTTGGAATGTAGGAAAAGCAGCAGCCAATTCGTGCACAGTAAGCTACCACTAACCATTATGTCAGAATGACCAGGTCGCCTGTTTGTACTGTTAGCTGAGAGATAAACTTTACATAGGACATGGGAAGTGCTATCTTACTCTCTGAAGTAGTGCTGTGGAATATTTTATTCCACACTTGATGTCATCAGTCCAGTTGTTTGTTTATTTGGCGCTAGCATAGCAATGTCAGGTAGGGTTGGGTCAGGGACTCTCATTATGGCCCTCTTCCAGTGTTATAAATATTTCACAGACTTCCTGTAACACACCATGAGTACCTTGTCTGTATAAAACCTGATTTTGCATTTAATCGTAGTTATTATTCTTGTTTTATTTAATGTGATGAGAAGATTGATTCCATATTCTCCAGTGCAATAGTATGGCATAGAATGCTGCATTAAGAGGGGTTGGAAACTAGAGATAAGAGATGAATTGTGCTTTTGTCCTGCTAATTGGATGATGTAGGTCATCTTAAAATGTCTTCCCTAGGAAGTGTTGTTGGACATTAGTTGCAGAATTTAGAGATGTTGCTTGGTACAAGTGCTCAGTTTGTTAAGTTTTATAGCACTGTTTACCTCATTAACTTAAGGTAACGGGCAATTCTGGAGCCCATCTTGCAACAATGCATCAAGTTATTTTGAGAGTGTGGAAAAACTCCGCAATGCTTGTGATTTAATGTTACATACTTGAACAAACAAAACTACCTCTAACATATATACATTTTATTAAAGAGTATTTATTACAGATAATTTATTACACAGTTAACTGTTCCCTAGTGCATTCTCCATGGCAATGCCTCTAGCCATCAGGGTTCACTCGTCAATCAACCGATGCTGTCTTCTCAAGCAGTATGAATTGTTGTTCCCTTTACTGTTGGTAATTTCTTGCAATCCGTCCTGATGTGTGCAAGACAGAGAACTTAGCTAGCATGTCTCTTTCTTCAACTGGAAACTGGATGCAGTTTTACTTTTCTACTGATCAAATTAGAGACAAACTTGTACAGGATGTGAACTGAACCGTGTTTTAAACCCCAATATTGCTGGCACGCATCAGAGTGAGTGGGTGAAAAGAAGAAGCTCCCCTCTGGTGACTCCATTACAAAATTATGCTGGCTGCTGCTCATTACTGAATGAATTGGGGAAATGCACAAGTTTTTGGATATTGCTGGTGATAATTGCAATGTGCTGCTCTTGGTTCAATTCTGGTATAACTCTGCACTGGATCACCCTGCATGGCATTGTCAGCAGCACAATGAGAGCCCCTAACTCAACTCTACCTGACATTGCTACACTGATGGGCTTCGCACTGCCTGTTCGAAGTGCCAAGTAAACAAACAACCGGACTGGCGACATCAAATGCAGTGTCTGTGTGAGCTTGGCAAAGACTATTGTCAGGAGGGTAGTGGGTTGTGAAATGAATGAAATGAGTGTTCCATGGTTTATCTTTGTTGCACCCTTTGAAATCATTCATAAATCCCAGGTAGAATATTGCTCACTTCATTCCTGATCTGAAGGGTGTCTTCTCTGACAGTGATATACTCTGTAGCATGCTGGGAATTCATCCTGGATTATGTGCCTATGTCTCTGGAGTGAAGCTTGTACCCATGATCTTCTGATCCAAAGTGAAGAATACTACTAACTGACCTGTGACTGATGATAAAGAAAGGCTAAGGAAATGGATGTGATGATATAAAATACAGTGGGCTGATGGCGTGCTAGCATGAGAACAGGATTTGGAGGAGCATCAATATCTCTGAGATATTAATGATTGTGAGCGGGCAGAGGTGAAATCCTCAAAGGAAGTGGAATTCGATTTATGACACATAAATGCTGTAAAATAAGCAGGGTGAGGGTGATGGATATAAATGAAGACCACAATGAAGAGAAACAGAACTGCTTTGGAGAGATTGGACAGACTTGGTTTGTTTTCATTTGAGCGTCGGAGCCTGAGGGGTGACTTGATAGAGATTACAAAATTATATGATGCATGGGTCGAATGGATAGTTGGAATCTTTATCTCAGGTAGAAATGTCAGCTACTAAGGGGCATAAGTTTAAGGTAAAAGGGGGAAAATTTAATCTGAGACACAAGGTTTTTGCATAGAGGGTAGTAAGTGCCTGGAATGCACTGCTAGAGGAGGTGGTAGAAGCACATACAATAGCAACATTTTAGAGGCATCTTGACAGATACAAGAACAGGGAATAGAGCGTTATGGACCACATACAGGCAAAAGGTTTTCAGTTTAAAAAGACGTCACGTGTTGGCAATGGCTTGGTGGGCTGTAGGGCCTATTCCAGTGCTGTGCTGTTCTTTGTTTTCTGGTCAAGGTTGATGTCCCTGATTAATCTTTCATCTTTTCTCTCTATGGGTCTTTGCTATGTGTAAATAGGCTGCTATTTCTGCTTACAAAATGCACAGTGTGCAGCTTTTGGGACGTGAGAATGACATTTTATAAATGTGATTGGTCTTTGACAAGAAGATTTAGGCTATTGAGGCTAGCAGTGAGATGCAAAGAAAAACTGCAATCCCTGGAAACTGCAGCTAAAAGCAAAAAACGCTGGAAATACACAGCGGGTCGATCAATGTCAGAAAAGAGATGTGGAAAGTCTTTGTCGGGTCGAGACACCTTGTCAGAACTAAGTTCTTAATCAAAAAGGTTTTTATTCTAGACACTGACAGGCCTGTGGTTTAATAACGAGGCTTGCCTTTTTTATGGTTGTTTTTGAAGCTAACTTTTACTCTTCCTAATTTAGCAATTCAGAACTGTTTCAACCAAGCTACAACTATAAACAGCAGATTTGCTGGGAATTTGGTTTGACATGGGACTTGGTTTCCCCCCGGTATAGATTCATACCCTTGGCGCACACATGTCTAATTGCAATGCTACTGAATGAGAATCCCACCATGAAGCCCACAATACAACTGAGAGGCTTGTGTCCAGATTGATGATGAGGGATTGAGTGCGGAATAAACTTTGTCAACCTCTCAATGAAAGCTGGGTTAATATTTTGTTCACTTCAGCTATCTTTCACTATTTCACATTACGTTCACTGGGATAATCCTCACCCTCCAGTCATTAGAATGATTGTAGTACTGAAGAAGGCCATTCAGCACCTCATCTATGGCAGCTCTCTGCAAGACTCCCCTAGTTCCACTCCCCCATTTCTTCCCTGTAGTCCTGCAGATTTTTTATCTCCAGCGAATTATCCAATTCTCTTTTGAAGACCCCAGTTGAACTTGCCTCCATCACACTTTCAGGCAGGATAGAATCATAGAATAGAATTCCTACAGTGCAGAAGGAGACCATTGGCCCATTGAGCCTGCACCGACTACAATACCACCCAGGCCCTATCCCCGTAGCCCTACATATTTACCCAGCTAATCCCCTGACACTAGGGTCAATTTAGTATCGCCAATCAACCTAACCCGCACATCTTTGGATGTTGCAGGACATGACCACTCATTGCCTAAACAAGCTTTTCCATATGTCACCAGTTCTTCTTTTGTCAATCACTTTTGATATGACCAACCCCCCAAGTGAGATTCCCCAAAAGTTTATAATCTGGATGAGACTCCATGATTTGTCACTGTCTGTCTGGGATGCCCCTCATTTTGTTACAAACCCAGGTGAGGGAAGATGAACTGGTTCTCTGTCTTAATTCAGCCACCTCTACTAGTAGCAACAGGATTTAATTTAACAAGGTCCCCCAGTAGTTATGTTTAAAAAGAAATCGATTTAGTCCAGCTTTCTTGAGTTAAGATAGAGTAAGTTTATTAACTATTGAAAGGGTATGGTCCCCATAACCCCATGCATTTACCCTAGCTAGCTCCCCTGACACTAAGGGGCAGTTTAGCATGGCCAATCCACCTAACCCGCACATCTTTGGACTGTGGGAGGAAACCAGAGCACCTGCAGGAAATCCATGCAGGCACGAGGAAAATGTGCAAACTGCACATAGATAGTGACCCAAGCTAAGATGCGAACCCGGGACCCTGGTATTGAGTCAGCAGTGTTAACCACTGTGTCACCATGCTGCCCAAAGACTTTGATGCCAGCAGAGTTGACTTCTGTTAGCCAGTTTTGAGGTTTCCGTAGAGTGGGCTACTCCAGTAGAGTAGGCAGATAGTTGATTCTTTGATTCCAGTGTTCTGTGGTTTGATAGAGAAATTCCCTAGTTCCTTTTTCAGCTGCGATCCTTTTGTTGCTTGGGGCTGACTTCCACAATCAGAGAAAGAGATTTGAGATATAACTGCAAAACATGGCTATTTTGCAGGGGCACTGCTGGTTGCTTCTGGTATGGTATCAAACACCAGTGTGGAAAAACCTTCCAACTGCTTATTCTCACAGCTTTCTTTGCTAGCTTTGAACCCTTCTTTTGTATATTATAATGAATCCACAAATCTGTCCAGTCCTTGTTCATAGGATCTCTTGAAGCGGTGGCTTTGTCTTTACTGGTGTCTCTTTGGCTCTTTGTCTTTACCGGTGGCTCTTTGTCTTTACCGGTGGCTCTTTGTCTTTACCGGTGGCTCTTTGCCTGTACCGGTGGCTCTTTGCCTGTACCGGTGGCTCTTTGCCTGTACCGGTGGCTCTTTGCCTGTACCGGTGGCTCTTTGCCTGTACCGGTGGCTCTTTGCCTGTACCGGTGGCTCTTTGCCTGGACACAGAGATGAGCTCCATTCTCCCTTAGAGAATAATCCTTTTTTAATCAGTTTTGGGCGCCGCACCTGCGCAAAGATATTTTGGCCTTGGAGGGAGTGCAGAGGAGGTTTACTAGGCTGATACCGGAGTTGAGGGGGTTGAGCTATGAGGAGAGGCTGAATAAACTAGGCTTGTACTCGTTAGAGTTTAGAAGAATGAGGGGAGATCTCATTGAGACGTATAAGATGATGAATGGGATGGATAGGATAGAGGTGGAGAGACTCTTCCCGCTCAAAAAAGACAGTAGGACTAGGGGGCACAGCCTCAAGATAAAGGGGGGGTGGTTTAGAACGGAGTCGAGGAGGAACTTCTTCACTCAAAGGGTGGTGAATCTCTGGAATTCTCTGCCCGTTGAAGTGGTGGAGGCTGCCTCGCTAAATATTTTTAAGACGCGGGTTGATGGGTTTTTGATAAGAGAGGGGATTAAGGGTTATGGGGAGAGGGTGGGAAAGTGGAACTGAGCCACAACAGATCAGCCATGATCTTATTGAATGGCGGGGCAGGCTCGAAGGGCTAGATGGCCTACTCCTGCTCCTATTTCTTATGTTCTTATCCTCTAGCCATCCAGCTAGTGGCTTGTATATATTCTCAGGCACCTTTTCACCTTTTCGTTTTATTTTTTAAATTCTTTTTAGAGTTCAATATTTTGTGCGTAATTCCATGTTTTTTTTCTCTGATCCTCTATTCCTCTCTTCCTCTATTCCTCTGATCCTTTATTCTTATGTCAGTGGAAAAAAATTCTCCCCATCTACTTTTTCAGACTTCATTATTTTGAATATCTCTATCACATCTCCTGACGATCATCTTTTCTCCAAGAAGAACATTCTCAGCTTCTCCAATTTATCCACAAAACTAAAGCTCTTCATCCCTGGATCCATTGCCAATAATCTCTTTTTTGCACCCTCTTTAATGCCTTCGTATCCTTCTGTAAATATGGTACCCAGAACTGGACACAATACTCCAGTTGAGAACAAACCAATATTATACAGTTTTAACATAACTTCCGTCTGTGTCCCCATGAGTGTCTAGAAGTTTCATGGTCACCATTACTGAGACTAGTCTTTTTATTTCAGATTGATGAATTAATTGAATTTAAATTTTCTTGTTAGGAACCCTGGTCCAAGCCTCTGGATTGCTAGTACAGTAATATTACCATTATGCTAACTTTGTGACATTAGTCAATTTAGATGTGACTTTCTGTCATGTCAGTTGAATCATTTATAAATATGGTGAATGGATTAAGTCTCAATACGTATTCCTTAGAGAGTTGCCAGCCACATTCTGCCAATTAGAGTGTCCACCTATTATCTTTATTCTCTCTTCCCTGCTGCCCAGCCAATTTTCTAATTTATTTATTAATTTCTCTTCAGTTCCATGAATTTCAAGTTTAATTAGCAGTCCCATATGAAGGACTTTATCTAAGTCCCACATAAATAACATGTATAGATGTCTTCATGTCCAGTACTTTGTTCACCTCTTTAAAATACTTGGGCTAATCAGGCCTTACAAATCCATGTTGGCTCCCTCTGATCCACTGAAAATTCTGAGAATATACCATTACTCTTTCCTTAATTCCTATGTGTAAAACATCCTACGTGTAGACCATTCCCTATCTGTAGAACCAGAGGAAATGGGTGAGATGCTTAATGAGTGCTTTGCCTCGGTATTCACAAAGGAGAGGGACACATTGATTGATGGTGTCTTTGAGAGGTGTGTAAACCCTTTCGAACAAGTCATCATTATGAAGGAGGAAGTGTTAGGTGAATTAAAAAATATTAAGGTGGACAAATCCCCAGGGCTAGATGGCATCGATCCCAAATTACTGATGGAGACAAGAGATGAAATTGCTGGGCCGCTAACAGAAATCTTTGTTTCTTCATTGGCCACTGGAGAGGTCCCCAGTGATTGGAGAATAGCCAATGTTGTCCTGTTATTTAAGAAGGGCAGCAAGGATAACCCGAGTAATTATAGCGTGTAAAAACAGAACAGCAATGCGTGTAAAAACAGAACAGCAATAATTATGTGGGATTTTAACCTACATATTGATTGGTTGACTTAAGTTGGACGCGGTGGACTTGAGGAAGAGTTCTTAGAATGCTGGGATATTTTCCTCGAACAGTATGTTAGAGAACCTACGAGGGAGCGAGCTATCTTGGATCTGGTCCTGTGTAATGAGACAGGTAAAATTAATGATCATCTTGTGAGGGATCCTCTTGGAATGAGAGACCACAATATGGTTGAATTTCTAATACAGATGGAGGGTGAGAAAGTAGGGTCCCAAACCAGTGTCCAAAACCAGTGTCCTCTGCTTGAACAAAGGGGAATACAATAGGATGAGGGCGGAATTGGCTAATGTAGACTGGGAGCGCTGCCTTGTTGGTAGGACAGCTGAGGAACAGTGGAGGATTTTTAAGGAGATTTTTCTCAGTACTCAGCAAAAATATATTCCGGTGGAAAACGAAGGAATGTAAGGAAAGGGATAACCAGCTGTGGATAATTAAGGAAATAAAGGAGAGTATCAAATTAAAAACCAATGTGTACAGAGTGGCCAAAATTAGTGGGGAACTAGAAGATTGGGAAAGCTTTAAAAAGCAACAAAGAATTACTAAGGAAGTGATAAAAGAAAGAAAGATAGATTATGAAACTAAACTAGCACACTATATAAAAACTGATGGTAAAAGTTTTTACAAATATATGAAAAGGAAAACAGTAGCTAAGATAAATGTTGGACCCTTGGAAGACGAGAAGGGGGATTTAATAATGGGAAACGAGAAAATGGCCGAGGCCTTAAACAAGTTTTTTGTGTCGGTCTTCGCGGTAGAGGACACAAATATGTACCGATAATTGACGGTCATGGGACTGTAGGGGATGAAGATCTTAAAACGATTACTATTACTAAAGAGGTAGTGCTGGGTAGGCTAATGGGACTAAAGGTAGACAAGTCCCCGGGTCCAGATGGAACGTGTCCCACGGTACTAAAAGAAATGGCAGAAGTAATAGCAGATGCGTTAGTTGTAATTTATCAAAGTTCGCTGGACTCTGGAGAGGTGCCAGCTGATTGGAAAACAGCTAATGTAATGCCACTGTTTAAAAAAGGAGGTAGCCAAAAGGCAGGTTACTACAGGCCAGTTAACTTAACATCCATAGTTGGGAAAATGCTGGAATCCATCATTAAGGAAGAAATAGTAGGACATCTGGAAAAGAATGGTTCAATCAAGCAGATGCAGCATGGATTCAAGAAGGGAAAGTCACGTTTGATGAATTTACTGGATTTTTATGAAGATGTAACGAGTGTGGTTGAAGAGGGGAACCAGTGGATGTGGTGTTTTTAGATTTACAGAAGGCATTTTATAAGATACCTCACAAAAGGTTGCTGTAGAAGGTACACGGAGTTGGGGGTAAAATGTTAGCGTGGATTGAGGATTGGCTATCTAACAGGAAGCAGAGAGTTGGAAGAAATGGATGCTTTTCTGGTTGACAGTTGATGACTAGCGGTGTGCCGCAGGGATAGGTGCTGGGGCCTCAACTGTTTACCATATACATAGACGATCTGGAGGAGGGGAGCGAGTGTAGAGTAACAAAGTTTGCTGAAAACACAACGATGAGTCGGAAAGCAAATTGCGTGGATGATGCAGAAAGTCTGCAGAGAGATTTGGATAGGCTAAGTGAGTGGCGACGATCTGGCAAATGGAGTATAATGTTGGCAAGTGTGAGGTTATCCACTTTGAAAGGAATAAAAGGAAAATGGACTATTATTTAAATCGTGAAAAATTACAATATGCTACTGTGCAGAGGGACCTTGGGGCCCTTGTACATGAACTGCAAAAACTGCAGCTGGTGATCAAGAAGGCGAATGGAATGTTAGAGCATAGAACATGTTGGCCTTTATCGCAAGGGGGATGGGAGTGTAAAAGCAGGGAGGTCTTGCTGCAATTGTACAAGGCACTGGCGAGGCCGCAACTAGAGTACTGTGTGCAATTTTGGTCCCCTTATTTGCGAAAGGATATATTGATTTTGGAGGGAATACAGAGAAGGTTCACCAGGTTGATACCGGAGATGAGGGGGTTAGTTTATGAGGAGAGATTGAGTAGATTGGGCCTGTACTCGTTGGAGTTTAGAAGGCTGAGGGGGGATCTTAGAGAGACATATAAGATAATGAAGGGGCTAGACAGAGTAGAGGTAGAGAGATTCTTTCCACTTAGAAAGGAAACCAGAACTAGAGGGCACAGCCTCAAAATAAGGGGGAGTCAGTTTAAAACAGAGTTGAGGAGGAGCTTCTTCTCTGAGGGTAGTGAATCTTTGGAATTCTCTGCCACTGAAGCAGTGGAGGCTACCTTGTTAAATGTGTTTAAGTCAAAGATATATAGATTTCTGACCAATAAGGGAATTAAGGGTTATGGGGAGCAGGCGGGTAAGTGAAACTGAACCACTACAAGATCAGCCATGATCTTATTGAATGGTGGGGCAGGCTTGAGGGGCTAGATGGCCTACTCCTGCTCCTATTTCTTATATTCTTATGTAATTATAGAATCTAGTTGAATTTTCTCACAACGGATGTTAGTCTAACTATTTATAATTATCTAGTTTCTGCTTTTCAGTTTTCTCAAATAATGCACTGAGGTGCATAATTTTTGAATCTCTTTGATGTAGTGATCTGTTTTAGTGATGGGGTTGGAGAGATAAATGTTAGCCGTGTAGTGGGGGAGGTGGCAGAACTACCTTAGTCTTCACTGAATCGTCCACCTGAGAAGGCAAGTGGGTTTATTTTGATTTCTCGTTTGAAAGACAGCAGCTCAGATAGGGCAGCACTTCCTTAGTACTGCACTTGATCATGGAGTCCCTGGATTGTTTGAACCCATGACCTTTGGACTCATGGTGAGCATACAACCAACTGAGCTAAGACTGAAGCCTGTCTATGTAGGCTTAACATCTTAACGGTTTTCAGTGTTAGTGCACTCAGCAGCCATGTGAGATTACATTGTGCTTTCCTTTTGGAGGGAACCCTGGCATAGTGCTTCAATGTGTACTCTAATGCAGTAGTGAACAGGCATAGCTTATAAACTGCAAATATGTGGGGAGGCAATGGGCTTGTGGTATTGTTGTTAGACTATTAATCATAAACTCATCTAGTGTTCTGGAACCTGAATTCAAATCTCACCACAGCGCAGGTGGAATTTAAATTCAATGGCTGATATTTGGAATTAAGGATCTACTGATGACCATGAAACCATTGTCACTTGTCAGAAAAACCCTTCTGGCTCACTAATGTCCTTTACCGTCCTTACCTGGTTTGGCCTACATTTGACTCCAGAGCCACAGCAAGGTGGTTGACTCTCGACTGCCTTCTGAACAAGGGCAACTAGGAATGGGCAATAAATACTGGCCAGCTAGCGACACCCATGTCCCATGATTGAATTTTTAAAAATGTAAACACAGTTTTCAGCAACTCATAAGAAAAGAGCCCAGTAAAGCAGCAGAAGGTTTAGGAATCACCATCTTTCTTCTGACTGGATGATCGGTTTGTGTGTATGGTGATGGTTTTTCCATCTATATACTGCTGATGTGTGACCTGAATTTACCTCGCTCATTCGCCATCACCAAATAAATTACTGAAGCTTCTTCCAAAAAGTTAGCAAGCAGTCTTAAAATAAACCACCTCAGGAGGGCAGTGCTTCCCAAATTAAGTGGGATTTGATGACCATTTGCAACTCAGCTACAGATTCCAGACGGACAACACTAACCCCACACCCCAACAAAGACGGAAGGATGCCAGGGAATAAAAATAACCCATGACTGGATTTTATACATTTGATAACTAGTTTTATTCCCAATGCACAGAAATATGTAAAATTTGTGTCTGTTCCTGAAGCCATGGCTATGCTCCTGTTGTATTCTATACTTCTTTGTGAATTTCTGACTTTCACATCAGTGCATTAATGTACGTATCAGATAGCATGTATATGTGTTTCACACATTTTACACTGAGCATATGTTACCTTACAGTTCGCACAATGCATGTGTTACCCTGCATTCCTCAGTGCATCCGCCGTGTGTGTGTGTGTCCCACCGTGTGTGTGTGTCCCACCGTGCGTCCTATCTGCGCGCGTCCCACCGTGCATCCACTCTGTAAATGTCCACACTGCGCATGTCCCACCGCGTGTTGGCTCTTCGCGCCGTGCATCGGCCCTGTGCGCCTTGCGCCGTGCGCCCCCCTCCATGCATTAATGTCTGTTTTACATTTATTAGGGTCCTGGACTAGAATCCCAAGAATATTATGAAGCTGGACTAGACTCCAATCATGTTTCTCTTATGGCATAAATCTGCTGAAAGGATACTTCCTTCCAAGAGTAATTCCACTGACAAATTAGGGACCTTTTATTATAAAACAATCTTTCATCATCATCTGGCTCTTTTCCATCAGATTTGAGAATTTCAAACATTTATGCCAATTCATAAAAAAAGACATTATGTCCTTGCTCAGTAGCAATCACCCAGTTTCCAAAGTGTAGAGCCTTTCCAAGATATTATCTTGTTTATAACAGACTATGTTCCTTTTTGTCTTGTTAAAACCTTTTGAATTCCAAACAGTGCTGTTTCATTCAGCATCATCAATTGACTTAACACTCGTTTAAACATTTGATAGAGTATCGAATGGGAAAGAACAACATGGGGTTAGGGTTTTCATGGATTTTAAAGCTGGATAATTTGATTCTATTCAGAGTTACATTAATATAGTGTCAGAGGAATTGCTCTTTCATTGTTCCTAAGAGATAGAAAACAGTTTGCTTGAACTTATTTTTAAAAATCGAGTATTAAATGAATATCACAGGGCCCCATTCTTAGTCTGCTACTATCTTGTGGGTACATTAATAATTTAGTATATGCATCTCCTGATCTATGCTAGTTCTCTTCGTTTGTGACCTACCATATGTGCTGATGTATTTGAATTTTGTGATTGTTGTAATTGCTGTGACCACAATCATTAATGCTAACAATACTCAGCAAGTCTAGCGGCATCTTTGGAAAGAGAGAAATAGGTCCTGACCTTTCCTCAGATTTGGGAAAAATTGGAATTGTAATCGGATTTAGAAGGTAAAATAACGGAAGGTGAAAAGGCCAGATGTCATGCCAAGTAAAGACATTCTTTACCTACTGCTTGGACTGTAATTCATTTGGAATATCCAGAACTAACTGTCTCTTTTTTTGAATGGACCTTAATAAATGGCCAAGTTGGCTACTGGAGTTCAGGTGACTTGTGTGACTTTTGCATAGACTCAAGTGCCTCAAGTCTCCTGAAAATTCGTAAGTGAATAACCAAGGGAGGAATACCTTTGAATGGACATTCTGAGATGCAAAGTGGAATTTGCTTGTGGTTTACTCAAAATCTATAGGCTCATAAACCTAGCACCTTTGAGCTTGATACTTAATGGAGAGATGCAGAAACCAGTTAACTATAATAGGTGTCAATAGCCACCGTCTATCTCCCATTGTGTAGCAATGGCTTAGGACTTCCAGACCATTCTGAGTAGACAATAGTAGTTGACTATCTTTGGATAACAAACCTACTTTTCTCCGAACCAGAGAGAAACCGGAACACAGCTGCAGGACTTCAGGGGCAGAAAAAGGGGGTAGATTCATGCCTTTCTAAATCTGGAGACTGCTACATTTAAATAACACTCAACCTGGCTCCTTTTCTAAATCCACCTGTATAGAAACTTGACCTGGTAAGGAAACTACAAGTAACCAATTTTGTGATATTCTGAAAAAGCCATCTCTTCAAGGGAATCCTACAACAACACTGATATATGACTCCAGTTATTGAACTCAGCGAGATTATGCTTTCAGAATGAAACATCTCTTTCAACAGGACTGTACTGACTACCATTTCTGTGACGAGCCAAACATGTGAACTATTAAATGTTCTTTTGCCTACAACTTACAGAAGTGCACTACCCTTTTGAATCTATGTTGGTGGCAAGCGTGTGTGGAAAGTAGGGGGATTACAATCTGAAATTTGAGTGCACAACCTTTGATTATATACCAGGTGGGGAACTGGTATAAAAGCAATACCTCCAGGCTTACAAATTGTTCATCTGTTTATAATACGGTATATATCTTTAACACAGGTATTACAATGAGCCTGTGATATGGCAGATTGATTTGTGGTGTTGGTATGAAGGGGGAGGTTGATATAATCTCTGAGAACTAACACTTAACCACTCAAAAAGAAGTACTTCCCTTCATAATCTGGTAAAGTGTGTGAGAAGTAGTAATATCTGCGCTTTAGCAACTTTGGTTAAATCAAAATAACTAACTGAGACGCTGTCTATAAAAAGCAATAAGTAACACTATATTTATCTAACTAACAGTGAACAGGTTAACTAAATTATTAACAAACCAAATAAAAAACTACTCTAATGGAATGCTGTTTAGATAAACCTAATTCCCACTTAATAACAAAAAAAACTTAAATCGCTTTCAAAATTTCAACCATGTTTGTTATCTTCTGGAATCTTCTGTCTTTGCTGATTTCTTCTGTTTTCATTATCGAGATGAGGCTTCCTTTTAAGACATAAATGTGGCTTTTACACTGGCAGAGACATTTGCTAGTTGTGTGTCTGTCTGTCTCTCAAGTTGTAAGCTGTGCCAGAGCCTGTGTAGCAGAAGTAGTTGCTGTCTCCCTCTCTGGGGCTGGGAGCTGGCTGTTATACCTCTGATGACATACCAAAATTCCCAAAATAGGCTTGGTTTACAGGTTACCAAAACATCAAATTCATAAGAACATAAGAAATAGGAGCAGGAGTAGGCCAACTAGCCCTTTGAGCCTGCCCTGCCATTCAATAAGATCATGGCTGATCTGTCGTGGCTCAGTTCCACATTCCCGCCCTCTCCCCATAACCCTTAATCCCCTCTCTCATCAAAAACCCATCAACCCGTGTCTTAAAAATATTTAGCGAGGTAGCCTCCACCACTTCAACGGGCAGAGAATTCCAGAGATTCACCACCCTTTGAGTGAAGAAGTTCCTCCTCAACTCCGTTCTAAACCGCATCCCCCCCCCCTTATCTTGAGGCTGTGCCCCCTCGTCCTACTATCCTTTCTTAGCGGGAAGAGTCTCTCCACCTCTATCCTATCCATCCCATTCATCATCTTACACGTCTCAATGAGATCTCCCCTCATTCTTCTAAACTCTAATGAGTACAAGCCTAATTTATTCAGCCTCTCCTCATAGCTCAACCCCCTCAACTCCGGCATCAGCCTAGTAAACCTCCTCT
This sequence comes from Carcharhinus amblyrhynchos, assembly GCF_965287045.1. Taxonomy (NCBI): domain Eukaryota; kingdom Metazoa; phylum Chordata; class Chondrichthyes; order Carcharhiniformes; family Carcharhinidae; genus Carcharhinus; species Carcharhinus amblyrhynchos. The sequence goes on along the minus strand of NC_137332.1, from coordinate 85,929,107 downwards.
GCACTCCTTCCAAGGCCAAAATATCCTTGCGTAAGTACGGCGCCCAAAACTGCACACACTACTCCAGCTGCGGCCTCACCAATGCCCTATACAGCCGCAGCAAGGCCTCCCTACTTTTATATTCAATCCCCCTCGCGATGAAGGCCAGCATCCCATTCGCCTTCCTGACCACCTGCAAGCTGGGTTTTTGCGACTCATGCACAAGGACCCTGAGGTCCCTCTGCACCGTCGCCTGCTGCAGTTTTTCTCCACATAAGTAATAATCCTTCCTACCATTATTCCTACCAAAGTGGACCACCTCGCACTTGCCAACATTAAATTCCATTTGCCATTTCCTGGCCCATTCGCCCAGCCTATCTAGATCCTTCTGTAGACTCTCCCCACCCTCCGCACAATTTGCCTTTCCACCAATTTTGGTGTCATCAGCAAATTTCGACACCCTACACTTGGTTCCCTCCTCCAGATCATCTATATAAATGGTAAATAGCTGAGGCCCCAGCACCGACCCCTGAGGCACTCCACTAGTCACCATCCGCCAATCCGAATAGCACCCATTGACCCCCACTCTCTGCCTCCTATTTGACAACCAGTCCTCTATCCACGCTAACACCCTACCCCCAACTCCATGTCCCCTGACCTTCTGCAATAACCTCTTGTGAGGTACCTTGTCAAACGCTTTCTGAAAATCCAGAAAGACCACATCCACCGGCTCCCCTCTATCCACCGCCCTAGACACATCCTCATAGAACTCCAGTAAATTTGTCAGACACGACTTCCCTTTAACAAAACCGTGCTGCATCTGCTCTATCAAGCAGTTCCCCTCAAGATGCCTTGCTATTTCCTCCTTGATGACGGATTCTAACATTTTACCTACAACAGACGTTAAACTAACCGGCCTATAATTCCCCGCCTTTTGCCTGGCACCCTTCTTAAACAATGGTGTAACATTAGCCGTTTTCCAATCTTCTGGCACTTCCCCGGAATCCAGTGACGTCTGGAAAATAACCACCAAGGCATCCGCTATCACCTCCGCCATTTCTTTCAGGACCCTCGGATGCATTCCATCCGGTCCTGGGGACTTGTCCACAATCAGCCCCTCCAGTCTGTCGAGCACCACCTCTGATGGGCTCAAATCTGATAGGCTGCTATTATTCAAATGCTATTAGTTTAAACTGATCAGGCAAACTTGGCAGCCCTACTGCCTAGCCTCGCATTAGAATGTTTCACCCTATGCTCTCTGTGTATTGCATTTGCACCTGTATCTCTTTTAACACTCTGGAATGCAATTTTACAACTCTTAGCATTTTACAAGTTTTGCTTACAATTTTACAAACACTAACTTCATAAGTGTCACATCATTAATGTAGATTAATTAAATCATATTTGTCCCTGAGTTTAAGTATTTAATGCGAATCACGAGTCCCAATATGGGTCCAACACAAAATCATGAAATATGTTGGAAATGTAACCACTATCGCAATGTAGGGAATACATTGCAAGTTCCCACAAATGTGCCCATGACTGGATAATGTTTTAATGATATTGACTGTATTGTGGTTTAATGGAATATGTCTTTACCATGAGTATCATGGCAGCTTGGGTTCTGGTATTTTCAGCGTCAAAATCTAGTTTCTGTCTCGAATTTCTATGATTTTTGCAAAATTTTCTGCACCAATCATTTTCCTGGCCTCAGCAGAGGTTCCAACAGCTGAAGAGAACTATCTTTTCTTTTGCAGTCAGAAGGCAAAAACCACGCAGGTATTGGTGACACAATGTATGAAGTGGTTTCCCTGCAAAAGCAGTCTGAGAGAAATGGAAGTGCTCCTCCTGCGACAGGCTTCATGTTGTACCATGGGAGGCAGGCCAGTGTAACCCTTTCCCCTCAGGATGATAAGGAAGAAGAAGGTATGTAACAAGGTTTAATAAAAGTATAGTCTTGAATAGTGCTGTAAAAATGGCATTGTTACACAAGGCTTTTGAACATATGATGCATTTTGGCCATGTATATTTTCAATGTGGCTGCGCCTGGAGACTATTGAAAGTAAAGGCCCATGTCCTCTCACCCAGAATAAAACTAGCTCTAAATAAATTTGTGCAGTTTCAGTCTGGATATCATTTTTGACTTGGAGTGGTGTTGTCCAAAACGTCAGCCATTAGCCACAGGTGAATAATTGCTTTTCTAAACATAAATATTAGAAATATGCAATAGGCACTGTTGCTGGTTGTATGATCCCAATACTTGTATTTGCATGGTACGTGCATGGTGCTTTAACCTGTTTGTGTGTTAGTTGGTGGAATGGTGAAACGTGGATCAGTTTTTTATTGGTTATTGAATGCTTTACCACCTTGGTTACCGACTTGCATATTTACTTAATAGACTTCTAATACATGTATCATGTGTACTTACCTGTATTGTGTGTAGGATTTTTGTATTGAAATTAGTGCAAGTGGCTAAAATGATGCCACTCTAGCCACACCTGTAACCAGTCAGTGATTTCTATTGCACAGTGCTACTTTAGAGTTAATGGACACATGCCTTCTCTCACTGGGTAAGCTGTAGACGCACACACCAGATGTTTGACAGTTCTTGTAGATGTAGTAAATAATAAGTGCATAAAGGTGCATCAAAGCACATTATCACTTGTTTGTGATAGCACTGTGATCAAAGAAAAATATCCTGTTGTTTCCAAGTAAAGAAAGTATGTAGCAAACCACAGATTGTACACTTTATAAAAATAGGGTTAAACAATGTCTTTGGTTCATTATACCCTAATGGATGGCTCTGTTCTGTTCATGATTGGCACAATTCACAGTTACTCTTTCCCAGCCTTTTCTGTAGCCCTGTTCATTTTAAAGGAATTGTGGTAAGGTGCTCCTTGTCAGAACAGGTGATATATTAATTTGTATTTATGCTATGTTCTTGATGATTCTAAACAGCTGCTGGTCTATCTCTGCTACTCTTGATCTTTTGCATGTGTGAGTTATCTTAATATGAATGTTCATAGAATCATATAGCAAAGAATGAGACAGTGTAATCCACCACTGAACTTTTGAAGACCATAAGACATAGGAGCAGAATTAGGCCATTCAACCCTGGCTGATATTTTTCTCATTCCCATTCTCCTGTCTTTTCCCCATAACCCGTGATCCCCATATCAATCAAGAATCTATCTCAGTCTTAAAGACACTCAATGACCTTGCCTCCACAGCCTTCTGCGGCAGAGAGTTCCACAGATTCACTACTCTCTGGCTGAAGAAATTCCTCCTTTAGCCTGAGGCTGTGCCTCTGGTTCTAGTTTTGCGTACTAGTGGAAACATCCTCTTCATATCCATCCTATCCAATCCTCGCAGTATCCTGTAAGTTTCAGTAAGAACCCCCCCCATCCTTCTAAACTCAATGAGTGCAGATCCAGAGGCCTCAACTGTTCCTCATACGACAAGCTCTTCATTCTAGGGATTATTCTTGTGAACCTCCTCCAGGCTCTTTCCAGAAGCCAACACATCCTTCTTTAGATACAGGGTCCAAAACTACTCACAATACTCCAAATGGCGTCCGACCAGAGCCTTATACAGCCTCAGAAGTATATCCCTGCTATTGTATTCTGGCCCTCTCGACATGAATGCTAACATTGCATTTGCCTTCCTGACTTCCGACTGAACCTATACATTAACCTGTTGAGCAAGGACTCCCAAGTCCCTTCGTGCTTCTGATTTCCTAAGCATTTCCCCACTTAGAAAATAGTCTACGCCTCCACTTCTCCTTCCAAAATGCATAACCTCACACTTTTTCCACATTGTATTCTATCTGCCACTTCTTTGACCACTCTTCTAGCCCCCCGCTTCCTCAATACTACCTACCCCTCAACATATCTTTGTATCATCTGCAAACTTAGCTACAGTGCCTTCAGTTCCTTCTTCCAAATCATTAATATATATTGTGAAAAGTTGTGGTCCCAGCACCGACCCCTGAGGCACACCACTAGTCCCTGGCTTCCATCCTGAAAAAGGCCCCTCTTTCCCCACTCTGCGCCTTCTGCCAGTCAGCCAATCCTCTGGCTGAGCCAGGATCTTACCATTAACACCATGGGATCTTAACTTATTTAAAAGTCTCCTATGTGGCACCTTGTCAAAGACCTTCTGGAAATCTAAATAAATCAAATCCATTGGCTACCCTTTATCTAACTTCTTTACCTCCTCAAAGAATTCTAACAGATTTGTCAGACATGACCTTCCCATTGACAAAGTTGAGCTGACTCAGTCCCATTTTGTCATGCACTTCCAAGTACTCCATGATCTCATCTTTAATAATGGACTCTCAAATCTTGCCAATGACCGAAGTCTGGCTAACCGGCCTATAATTTCCTGTCTGTTGCCTTCTTCCCTTCTTAAACAGCAGTGTTACATTGGCTACTTTACAGTCCTCTGGGGCCCTCCCTGTCTCCAGTGATTGCTGAAAGGTCACCACCAGTGTCTTCACAATTTCCTCAGCTATCTCTTTTAGAACCCTGGGTTGTAGTCCATCTGATCCAGATGATTTATCCACCTTCAGACCTTTCAGTTTCCCCAGAACCACCTCCTTGGTGATGGCCACTACACTCACCTGTGCTCCTTGATTCTCCTGGAGCTTTGACATCCCACTGGTAGCTTCTATCGCGAAGACTGATGCAAAGTAACTATTCGTTCCTCTGCCATTTCTTTGTTTCCTATTATTACTTCTCCAGTCTCATTCTCCAGTAGTCCAATTTCTACTTTTGCCTCTCTCTAACCGTTAGTATATTGAAAACAACTCTTCCTATCATCTTTTATATTACTAACTAGCTTACATTCATATTTCATCTTCTCCCTCCTTATTGCTTTTTTAGCTGTCTTCTGCTTGAATTTAAAGACTTCCCACTAATCCTTGCCACTTTGTATGCTTTTTCCTTTGCTTTTATGCTGTCCTTGACTTCCCTTGTCAGCCATGGATGCCTCAACCTTCCCTTAGCATGTTTCCTCCTCCTTGGGATGAACTTCTGTTGTGCCTCCCAAATAACCCCTAAAATCTCCTGTCATTGCTGTTCCACTGTCTTCACTGTTAGGCTCCCTTTCCAATTAACTATGGCCAGCTCTTCCTTCATGTCTTTGTAGTTATCTTTATTTAATTGTTATGCTGTTACATCTCATTCCAGTTTCTCCCCCTCAAACTGCAGGGTAAATTCAATCATGACTCAAACTATCTACACATCCTTTCCCAGACTCATCATCCACCAAGTCCTTCTCTTCAGTGAATACTAATGCAAAGTACTCGTTTAATAGCATACCCATTTCCTCTGGCTCCACACATAGATTCCCTCCCTTGTCCTTGAATGGGCCAACCCACTCTCACTACCCTCTTGCTCTTTATTTATGTATAAAAAGCCTTAGGCCACTGCTCTGTAAGGGTTCCTTCATCTTAAGTTCCCTAATCAAGTCTGCCTCGTTACACATCACCAAATCTAGAATTGTTCCCTAGTAGGCTCTGTCACAAGCTTCTCCAAAAAAAATCTCTTAGACGTGCACAAATTCCTTGTCTTAGGATCCACTACTTACCTGATTTTCCCTGTCCACCTGCATATTGAAGTTTCTCATGATTATTGTAAGATTGTCTTTTTTATATGCCTTTTCTATCTCCTGATTTATTTTCTACCCCACATCCTGACTACTGCTAGAGAGCCTGTGCATAATTCCCATCAGGGTCTCTTTACCTTTGCAATTCCTCAACCCTACCCACAGAGATTCTATGTTTTCTCATCCTATATCGCTTCTTGCTATAGATTTAAATTCACTCCTTACTAATAATGCAACCCCGCCCACTTTGCCCATCCGCATGTCCTCTCGATAGGCATCTGGCATATCAGATGCTTTCAAGTATAAGTTCATAAGGATTCAGGACAGCACATTCCTGTAAGGATGAAGGATAACGATATTGTGAGCCTGGTCAAAGAAAAAAAGGAAGTATTTGTCAAAGCTAGGAGGCTGGTAACACACAAAGCAAGTATGGAATACAAGAAAAGTAGAAAGAAACTTAAACAAGGAGTAAGGAGGGCTAAAAGGGGTCACAAGAAAGCATTGGCCAGCAGAATTAAGGAAAATCCTAAGGCTTTTTATACATATATAAAGAGCAAGAGGGTAGCGAGAGAGTGGGTGGGCCCATTCAAGGACAAGGGAGGGAATCTGTGTGTGGAGCCAGAGGAAATGGGCAAGGTATTAAATGGGTACTTTGCATTAGTATTCACTGAAGAGAAGGACTTGGTGGATGATGAGTCTGGGAAAGGATGTATAGATAGTTTTGAGTCATGTTGAGATTAAAAAGGAGGAGGTATTAGGGTTCTTGAGAAACATTAAGGTAGACAAGTCCCCAGGGCCTGATGGGATATACCCCAGAATACTGAGAGGGGGGCAAGGGAAGAAATTGCTGGGGCCTTGAGAGAAATCTTTGTATCCTCACTGGCCACAGGGGAGGTAATCATGATGTGGAAATGCCAGCGTTGGACTGGGGTAAACATAGTAAGAAGTCTCACAATACCAGGTTAAAGTCCAACAGGTTCATTTGGTAGCAAAAGCCACTAGCTTTCGGAGCACTGCACTTACCTGACGAAAGAGCAGAAGGAGAGGATTGGACAATAGCCAATGTTGATCCTTTGTTTAAGAAGGGTAGCAAGAAAAATGCAGGTAATTACAGGTCGGTGAGCCTTCCATCAGTTATTGGAACTTATTGGAGAGAATTCTTTGAGACAGAGTTTATTGCCACTTGGAAATAAGTGGACATATTAGTGAGAGGCAACATGGTTTTGAGAAGAGGAGGTTATGTCTCACAAACTTGATCGAGTTTTTCAAGGAAGCAACAAGATGATTGATGAGGATAGAGCAGTGGATGTTTCTACATGAACTTCAGTAAGGCCTTTGACATGGTCCCTCATGGCAGACTGGTGCAGAAGGTGAAGTCGCCTGGGATCAGAGCTGAGCTGGCAAGGTGGGTACAAAACTGGCTCAGTCAAAGAAGACAAAGGGTAGCAGGGGAAGGGTGCGTTCCTAATGGAGGGTTGTGACCAGTGATGTTCCTCAGGGATCAGTGCTGGGACCTTTGCTGTTTGTAATATATATAAATGATTTGGAGGAAAATGTAACTGGTTTGATTAGTAAGTTTGCGGATGACACAAAAGTTGGTGGATTTTCAGATAGCGATGAGGACCATCAGAGGATATTGAGACTTGGGCGGACAGATGGAGTTTAATCCAAACAAATGTGAGGTAATGCATTTTGGAAGGTCTAATACAGATAGGAAATATACAGTAAATGGCAGAACCCTTAAAGAGTATTGATAGGCAAAGGGATCTGGGTGTACAGGTACACAGGTAACTGAAAGTGGCAATGCAGATGGAGCAGGTAGTCAAGAAGACATACGGTATGCTTGCCTGCATTGGCCGGGGCATTGAATTTAAAAATTGTAAAGTCATGTTGCAGCTTTATAGAAGCTTAGTTAGGCTGCATTTGGAATATAGTATTCAATTCTGGTCACCACACTACCAGAAGGATGTGGAGGCTTTGGAGGGGGTACAGAAAAGATTTACCAGGATGTTGCCTGGCATGGAGGGCATTAGCTATGAGGAGAGGTTGGACAAACTTGGTTCGTTCTCACTGGAATGGCAGAGGTTGAGGGGTGACCTGATAGAAGTCTACAAGATTATGAGAGGCATGGATAGAGTAGATAGTCAGAATTTTTTTCCCAGGTTGGGAGAGTCAGTTACTAGGGGGCACAGATTTAAGGTGTGAGGGGCAAGGTTTAAAGGAGATGTACGAGACAGATTTTTTGCACAGAGAATGGTGAGTGCCTGGAACTCGTTGCCAGGAGAGGTAGTGGATACGGTAGTGACTTTTAAGGGGCGTCTTGACAAGTACATGAATAGAATGGAATAGAGGGTTATGGTTCCAGAAGGATAGGGGGCTTTCGTTAAGATGGGCAGCATGGTCGGTGCAGGCTTGGCGGGCTGAAGGGCCTGTTCCTGTGCTGTAATTTTCTTTGTTCTTTGTTCTGTTTTGGGCACCTCACATCAAAGAATATACTGAACTGGTCGTGGAATAGGTACAATTCAGATTCACCAGTGTTTAAAGGGGCTTGATAATTCCATATTAGATTACACAAACTAGGGGCTTGTTTTCCTTGAGTTTTGGATGATATGAGCTAGGTGTTTAAAGTGGTAAAAGGATTCGATAGGGTAGTTGCACAAGTCGTTTCCTTCTATGCATGAATCCAGAATAAGACCCACAGCTCAGGTGAATTTGAGTTTGGATGGCAGGGTTAGTCGAAGTTTAGAAGACGTAAGAACATAAGAAATAGGAGCAGGAGTAGGCCATCTAGCCCTTCGAGCCTGCCCCGCCATTCAAATAAGATCATGGCTGATCTGAAGTGGATCAGTTCCACTTTCCCGCTTTCTCCCCATAACCCTTAATTTCCTTGTCTATCAAAAACCTATCTACCCGTGACTTAAATATATTTAGTGAGGTAGCCTCCACCACTTCAACGGGCAGAGAATTCCAGAGATTCACTACCCTTTGAGTGAAGAAGTTCCTCCTCAACTCCGATCTAAACTGCCCTCCCCTTATCTTGAGGCTGTGTTCTCTAGTCCTGCTATCCTTTCTAAGCAGGAAGAATCTCTCTACCTCGATCCTATCCATCCCCTTCATTATCTTATATGTCTGTATAAGATCCCCCCTCATCCTTCTAACCTCCAACGAGTACAGACCCAGTCTATTTAGTCTGTCTTCATAGTCCGACCCCCTCATCTCCGGTATCAGCCTAGTGAAAGACTGATGGATCGATTTTTTTTTTTATTAGCCAATGATACTAATGGATGTAGAGCAAAGATGGTGAAATACTGTTGAGGATCCACGTTCTATAGGAACAGAGTCATAGACGAGATTAATTTTACAATTTGTATTTGCCATATTATGAGCGAGTTTCCAGTATTTTGGCCAAAATTTTGATATGAGCAAAGGCTACAAAATTTCTGCTATTGCAGTAGGTTCATTGTGGTAATGTCCTGTTTTCCTAGAGGACACTTGGAGATGTCTGTAGTTTGTCACTGCCGCCACCAAGCTTCAATAACTTCCTGTACATAAGTTATTTCTGTGTATGGTTATCTCTGCTTCCCTTTAACTACCCAGTGCCTTATAGTTTATAAGCTATACCTTTTATATTTTTCAAACCTCCCGCCTTCCAATCTTCATTGTATCTTGCATTTTTGAGTCTTCTACAAATAAAACTCTTATTGCCTCTCAAGGATTATTAATACCATTTGAGAAAGGAACATGAGAGCTCTCCTGTTGTTGTCCTGACCATTATTTATTCTTCGACAAATACCACTGAAAATATCACCGGCCATTATCACATCACAACTGTGGGACTTGCTGTGCATAAATTGGCTGCTGCATTTCCCTATATTACAACAGTAACTACTTTTCTAAAGTGCATATTTGGCTACAAAGCTTCTTTGGGATGTCTTAAGGTTGTAATAGGTATTCTAGAGATGTAAGATCTTCAATTTTTTCCATCCATCCTAAATCCTTTCAAAATCTTTGATTATTGTGAGCACCTTAATTACTTGAAAATATCATCAAGGAAAAGCCATTTGAACGGGTGCATCTATTGTTTACCATCAAAACCTATAAAGTATCTTTCAGTGGGATGGGCCTACGTGAGAAAGCATTATTGTTTAATTTCAATCAGTTTGGGAGCTCTATCTTCTGTTCTGCCCTTGAATCACAATGAGAAAGACAATCTTCCTGATTTTGGGGCTTCGCGAGGTTCTTCCCAGCCTGTTATTTTTAACACAATTAAATGATCAATCTGGTATGACGCAGCAATAATTCATTTGGTGTTGCAACGAGGCCTCAGTGTGGTGAGGATATCCTGGCATACAAGGATTCCATTGTGCATGCTCTTGTTCCCTGTTCAATTATACATCACCTTCTGTTTATCTTGATTAAAATCCATCTGGCATTTCTTTGCCCATCTGCTAAATTAGTCTGCGTGTTTTCAAGTGCTGAATTAGTTTCCTTACCTGGTCAGATCACTTAGTATCATCAGTTCGTTGTAAAATTTCCCTGTGGAATTCTGCTGCTTCCTGTACCGTGGACAGAGCTATTTTTATCCAGCGTAATGAATCAGCATTTGAATAGCATTGCTGGGAGAGCCAAAACTAGCAGTGTGTTAGTGAATTGTATTTCAAAATGTGGTTATTGATTCACGAGCGCCATGCCTGATTTTTGTCTCAGAGGAACAGTTTAATAACAGTCTCCTTCTATAAAGAAGCAGACTACCTATACTTTGCTTTTTGGTGGGATAAAAGGGAATTTCTACATCAGATATGTGAGGGAGTGGTGGAAATCAGAGGTCACAAGGCTGCTCAATTTGTTGAGATATTTACATTAAATTGGAGGCCTAAAATGAACAAAAGCCAAGCGTGTGGGTGGCAGTTATATCTGAGGGTGTGACAAGGAAGGGACAGGTTAAAGACAAGTTTAAGGCTGGGGACTGATGCACATATTGTATTAAATGTGTTAAATTGGTTAAAGCTAGAATATTTCTTTAAGGTAGGACAAGAACAAATAAATTCATGAAAAGTACATTAGAGAAAATAAATGTTTGGAATAATCTACCTAGAGGGTTGTTTTTCAAACTGGAGGCCTGTGACCGGCGGTGTGCCTCAGGGATTGGGGTGGGTCTGCTGTTATTTGTCATTTATATTAATGTTTTGGATGAGGATTTAGGAGGCAGGTTAGTAAGTTTGCAGATGACACCAAGATTGGTGGCACAGTGGATAGTGAAGAAGGTTATCTAGGATTGCAGTGGGATTTTGATCAATTGGGCCAGTGGGCTGATGAATGACAGATGGAGTTAATTAATTAATGCGAGGTGATGCATTTCGGTAGATTGAACCAGGGCAGGACTTAGTCAGGCAGGGCGTTGGGAGAGTTACAGAACAAAATGGTCTAGGGGTACAGGTTCATAGCTCCTTGAAAGTGGAATCACAGGTGGACAGAGTGGTAAAGAAAGCATCTGCCATGCTTGGTTTCATTGGTCAGAATTACAGGAGTTGAGAAGCTTTGTTGAAGTTGTACATTGTTAAGGTTATACTTGGAATACTGTGAAGCGTTCTAGTCACCCTATTATTGAAATGATATTATTAAACTAGAAACAGTGCAGAAAAGATTTACTGGGATGCTACCAGGACTTGATGATTTGTGTTACAAGGAGAGGCTGGATAGACTGGGACTTTTTCTCTGAAACGTAGGAGAGATCTTATAGAGGTCTGTAAAATAATGAGAGGCACAGATCAGCTAGATAGTCGCATCTTTTCCCAAAGTTAGGGCAGTGTAAAACTAGAGGGCATATGTTTAAGGTGAGAGGGGAGAGATGCAAAAGTGTCCAGAGGGGTAATTTTTTCACTCATGGGATAGTGAGTGTCTGGAACAAGCTGTCAGAGGTAGTAATAAAGGTGGGTACAATTTTGTCTTTTAAAAAACATTTAGACAGTTACAGGGTAAGATGGGTATAGAGGGATATGGGCCAAATGTAGGCAATTGGAACTAGCTTAGTGGTAAAAATTGGATGCATGGACAAGTTGGGCCGAAGGGCCTGTTTCCATGTCGTAAACCTCTATGACCAGAAAAGGGGATGGAACCATACACGAGAGAAGTTCTATAGCTGGTTGGAAAATAGGCTTACAGTGAAGTGAACTTGAATAGTCAAAGTATTTTTTTTATTCGTGATCTTTTAAATGCTTTTATAAAATCTAAGGTTTTGTGTGCCTGTCTAGTGTTTGGTTTTTCAAAGGGGTTAGAAGCATGTTAAAAATTTGGCAATGCAGTGGACACCCTTCTGCTTGCCAGAAATTCATGAGTTCTGAGGAAGCCTCTGTGAGCTCCCTGCCCAGTGGAAGAAAGCTGAACTTGCTTAAAAGTTACAACCTGCCATCTTACTCCCTGTGAAAATCAAATCCAGTCTTTTGTGAGGTTTCCTGCCAGTTTTTGGTCTTGTGATCACAAACATTCCTCATCTTATCTCTCAAGTGTAGCCACTCCGCAAAGCAATTTATAAGCAGTAGCAACTTATTTTGCCATTACTCATCCTCCTTGAATATACTTGGGAAATGCATGCATAATCATTTAAATGGAAATTCAAGTAGCAAGAACGTGTTGCCTCCGCTGCAGGCTGGTGTGGATGAAATATAATTGGTATACTGTAACCTCTGGTAGATAATTACAACTTCACCTGCATTTCTTCAAAAAGTCAATTGTGGTCAAAACTAGTTCTTCCCATTCTCCACACCTTATACCCTACCCCCTGCTGGTTGGCACTGCTCACTCATTAGTGTTGATGGGCGGTTGAATTTTCCTCCTATAAATCAAGAGCATTGGGAATTCCAGTGACATCAGGCAGCACATTTCCAAGTTCACTTGCAATGCAGTTTGCTAAAATTCAACTCCAACTACTTCTTCAGATTTCAACTTTGATTTAAGGCCTTCAACACTAATTGAGTAGGTGTTCTGCTGTCAATGAAAGCAAAATAATGCAGACGAAGGGTCATACAGATGCAAAACGTTGGCTCTATTCTGGTTGGTTTCTGCCTTGCATCCACCCTAAATATTGAACTCAATCCAAACACTTGCCTCATCACACCAACTCCCCATCACCTCTGTGTTTGCTGACCTATATTGCCTACTTTTCTGGCAGCACCTTGATTTAAATAATCTCAATGTGTTTAAATCCCTCTATGGCCTTGCCCCTTTCTGTTATTGCTTCCAGCCTTACAAACTTCCCAGATCTCGCAGTCCTCCATTTCTGACCACCTCCTATTTTAATCATTTCACCAGTGGTGATTGTGCCTTCAGTGTATAAGCTGAAGCAGACCCTAAGCTTTGGAATTCTCTTTCTAAAACATTTTGCCTTTGTGCTCTCCTCTTTTAAGATGCTCCTTAAAATCTATCTCTTTGTGGCTTGGTGTCAGATTTTATTGATTTTCCCATGCAGCACTTTGGGATGTTTTGCAGTTAAAGCTGCTATATAAATGCAGTTGATGTTGAAATTGTTATTGTGCTCTCCCTTCAAAAAAAAATTGCCATCAAAGGTGTAAATCCTCATTATCTTTAAATATGACCGCCTCTGTTGATTTTCAGCTACATCCCAGCCTCATAACAGGGTTCCCTGCATTTGATCTTTGTCTTCTGTTCTTTTTGTATCTGACCTACACAAAATAGCTCCTTGAGCTTTAAGTAATTATCGTATTTCATGAGTTCTAAGGAAGCCTCTGTGAGCTCCTTGCCCAGTTGAAGTAACCATGATGTGGAGATGCCGACGTTGGACTGGGGTAAACACAGTAAGAAGTCTTACAACACCAGGTTAAAGTCCAACAGGTTTATTTGATAGTAAACGCCACTAAGCTTCCTGATGCTGTTCCTTCATCAGGTGAGTGGAGAGTTCTGATCAGAAACAGGGCATATAAAGGCACACACAGTTTACAGAATACTGATTAGGATGCGAGTCTTCACAGCTAATTTGCTATTCAAGTCTTAAAGGTACAGACAATGTGAGTGGAGATAGCATTAAGCATAGGTTAAAGAGATGTTCATTGTCTCCAGACAGGACAGGAAGTGAGATGTTGCAAGCCCAGGCAAGTCATGGGGGTTACAGACAGTGTGACATGAACCCAAGATCCCAGTTGAGGCTGACTTGCCTGAACTTGCAACATCTCACTTACTGTCCTGTCTGGAGACAATACACATATCTTTAACCTATGCTTAATGCTAAATCCACTCACATTGTCTGCACCTTTAAGACTTGAATAGCAGGTTAGTTGTAAAGACTCACATTCTAATCAGTATTCTGTAAGCTGTGTGTGCCTTTATATGCCCTATTTCTGATCAGTACTCTCCACTCACCTGACGAAGGAACAGCATTCCGAAAGCTTATGTTGTTTACTACTGAATAAACCTGTTGGACTTCAACCTGGTGTAGTGAGACTTCTTCCAGTGGAAGTAACAGCAGGATATACCACACTGATCCTGCTCTTGTAGTCCGTTCTACCTTCTACAGCTGAGCTGAGGACAGGCAACATACGACAGTTGAAAGGGTGAAGACTTCTGCTGCATGTCTATTACTGAAGATGTTAAATACAGTCATTTCAAAAAGATTGCGTGGGGGATAGGTTATTAAAGTTAACATTGGAATGACCAATTACATTTAAAGCTGATAAATGTGAAGCCCAGAGCCAGCTGTTCTCTCTTAAGCCAGTGCTGTTCTTTTCCACTGACTTTGCTGAAAATGCAGTCAACTGCTCTTAAATGCTCAAAAACTTTTCAATTCAATTCAACCGGCATGCGAGTTTGAGGGAACTGAAGTGCAAGACGTTTTTTGTCATGCAGTCATCATGAATTCCAGTGATTACTGGCAGTGACTGAAGTAGCTGATACTCAATAACCACAGCTGTTGAATACTCATTGGGGTTTGACGTTCCTTAACCATATTTTCAGCTCCGTCATGAAGCTACAAATGTAAATACTTTGAGGCTCACATCAACACTGAAGTAAAGAACATACTTTTTCTTTTACAGTGAAAGGTTGTGATGGAAAACATGAGCCCTGTAATTGATACCATATTCTACTGGGATCTGAATATGCTTATACACATCAGTTTTCCCATACATTTGGGACTGTCCCTGGAGTTCTTGAGCACATCGTGGAAGGCAGTTTTCAAAGCCTTTCTGCAAAGGCAATGAACGGGTGACAACCCCAAGTGATACGGAGCATCCCACCTGTTGAGGCTACAACCAGTGAATATATCCCTATGACGTTCACAATACAAATGATCCAACTGTTTCCAAAAGGCAGCTTCTCATCTACGTGAATTCCTTTCGGATGGTTGCAGCTGATGCTGGCACAAACTGACAGTTTTGTGTGAGGGGGGCCTTCTATTATGTCATGCAGTGTTGGGTGGTTTGGGTTCGTTCGTATTTTTTGTGACTGGTAGGAAGTAAAGCACACCACTGAATGGAGTTGGCACTCTGCAAATGTGCTGAAGAGGACTGTTGCTCTGAAAGTGGATACAAAGTACTGCATTAAGTTCCCTCAGTCTATAGCATTACTACCCTGTGTCCTTGCGGTGTGAAAATGTTTGACATACTTCAGTGTTCAACTTCTTATCCAGTTCAAAAGTGGGAAAGCAGAAACACAACACTTTGCACAATGTCAAAAATAAACCTGTTGTTTGACAAGTTGACGTGATTTATTTGTAATGTAAAAGTTGTCAGTATTCATTGATTTTATTTCATATTTTAGACAAAGCTAACTGCAAAAAATATATAATTCTGTATCTCATTATCAGCTCGTGGTTCAGTATTGAGAAAGGTAATTTTTAAAACCCTGAAATGATCATTTTTACCCCAATAAACACGTTCAAGATAGGCCTGAAGTTTGCCAAAACTAAACACAGAAATGGGCCAGTTGGAAATGGAAAGTCCAGCCTAAAATTTTCGTCAAGTAAATCCCTCTCCCCGCCCTCCTCCCTCTCCCCGCCCGCCACCTCAACCCCATTCAGGGAAACCCATCAACAAACGAGAGAAATCATAGTAAGCCCTACAGTGCAGGAGGGGGCCATTCGATTCATCGAGTCTGCACTGACAATAATCCCATCCAGGCCCTTTTCCTGTAACTCCACATGCTTACCCCGCTAATTCCTCAAGCCTACGCATCTTGGGACGCACCTAACCGCATATCTTTGGACTGTGGGAGGAAACCAGAGCAGCCAGATGAAACACACAGAAACGGGGAGAATGTGCGAACTCCACACAGGCAGTGACCCAAGCTGGGTATTGAACCCTCGAGCTGTGAGGAAGCAGTGCTAGCTACTGTGCCATCCCCACCAGAGATGTGAAAGGCTGAATGCATTAACAAAGTGCCTTTACTGCACTGCTTGTGGATCAGGAGGAGCATCCCCCTCTGGCATATCAAGTTAATTTTCAAACTGTTATCTGACCCACTCCCCAACTGTGCGTCTGTGCAATGTTACCTCCTGCCGCTGCTGTTGCGATGACCATTTCCCATTCCTGATAACTTGGTCCTCTCTGTGACTTGGAGTTGCAGACCCATCCATCGTACAACTTTTAACCTGGCTGGCTGTGAACAGTAAGCAGAAGATTTTAAAAAATGTGTTTCCTAGCTCCTAAATCTCACCCCCACTTACCACCTTCTCCTTATTGTCAGGTTAGTTGTTGATTAAATCTTTGACATTAAACTCTGACCGGCGATGACTTCTGCATCGACCTTTGTGAGCAGGAAGCTAGATGAAAAACGGGGGCAGCCAAAAGGACAATTAAATGACAAAGGAAAGGCGAGAAGCCATGGACATATAACATTTTCTTCCATTAGTAAGGCAAATTTGACCCATTATAGGCATGAGGTTTGTCGATGGGAAAGGTAGGATTAGAGAGCCGTGGATTACAGGGGGTATCGAAGACTTGGTCAGGAAGAAGAGGGAGGCGTATGTTAGGTCGAAACGACTGGGTACGGAGAGTGCGCTGGAGGAATATAGAGAGAGTAGGAGGGAGCTAAAAAGGGGAATTAGAAGGGAGAAGAGAGGGCATGAAATGGCTTTGGCTGGTAGGATTAAGGAGAATCCAAAGGCATTTTATTCCTATATTAGGAGCAAGAGAGTAGTTAGAGGGAAAATTGGTCCTCTTAGGGACAAAAGCGGGGAGTTATGTATTGAGTCGGAGGGAATGGGGGAGCTCCTGAATGAATACTTTGCGTCGGTATTCACGAAGGAGAGGCGTTCGGAATCGTGCGGTCTGTTAGAGGGAGCTGAGGATCAGCTGCAGGAAATATCTATCACGAGGGAGGAAGTGCTAGGGCTTTTAGGTAGCGTAAGGATGGATAAAGCTCCGGGGCCTGATGGTATTTATCCCAGGCTGCTTAGGGAGGTGAAAGATGAAATTGCTGGGCCTCTGGCGCAAATCTTTGTCTCTTCTTTGGACACAGGTGAGGTCCCAGAAGACTGGAGGGTGGCAAATGTGGTACCGCTGTTCAAAAAAGGTAGTAGGGATAACCCTGGGAATTATAGGCCGGTGAGTTTGACATCGGTGGTAGGGAAATTAATGGAAAAAGTACTTAGGGGTAGGATGTATAAGCATTTGGAGCGTTGCGGTCTGATTGGGGATACGCAACATGGCTTTGTTAGAGGGAGGTCTTGCCTTACGAATCTGGTGGAATTCTTTGAGGAGGTGACAAAAACGGTTGACGATGGGCAAGCCGTTGATGTCATCTGTATGGATTTCAGTAAGGCGTTTGACAAAGTCCCT
Source organism: Carcharhinus amblyrhynchos (assembly GCF_965287045.1). Taxonomy (NCBI): domain Eukaryota; kingdom Metazoa; phylum Chordata; class Chondrichthyes; order Carcharhiniformes; family Carcharhinidae; genus Carcharhinus; species Carcharhinus amblyrhynchos. The sequence goes on along the minus strand of NC_137332.1, from coordinate 85,911,735 downwards.
CATGGTAGGCTGGTAGAAAAGGTTAAGGCGCATGGGATATGGGGTCAGGTAGCTAGGTGGATTGAGAACTGGCTGGGCAATAGGAGACAGAGGGTAGTTGTGGAGGGGACTTTGTCCAGCTGGAGGCCAGTGACCAGTGGTGTGCCGCAGGGCTCGGTACTGGGACCCCTCTCTTTGTAGTCTACATAAATGACTTGGAAGAGAGCGTAGGTGGTGTGATCAGCAAGTTTGCTGATGACACCAAGATAGCAGGGTTGGCGGGTACTGAAGTGGATTGTCAGGTGATACAACAGGATATAGATAGGTTGGTGCATTGGGCAGATAGGTGGCAGATGGAATTTAATCCTGACAAATGCGAGGTGATGCATTTTGGAAGGAATAATGTAGAGAGGAGCTATGTGATTAAAGGTAGACAAATTAGGAGTATAGAAACACAGAGGGACCTGGGAGTGCAGGTTCACAAATCCATGAAGGTTGTGACACAAGTGGAGAAAGTTGTCGGGAAGGCTTATGGAATGCTAGCCTTTATAGGAAGAGGTATAGAGTTTAAAAGCTGCCGTCTAATGCTTCAGTTGTATAGAACGTTGGTTAGACCGCATTTGGAGTACTGCGTCCAGTTCTGGTCACCTTACTACCGGAAGGACGTGGAGGCTCTGGAAAGGGTGCAGAGGAGGTTTACCAGGATGTTGCCTGGCATGGAGGGGTTGGGTTACGAGGAAAGGTTGGACAAACTGGGACTGTTCTCTTTGGAAAGACGGAGATTGAGGGGTGACATGATAGAGGTATATAAGATACTGAAGGGAATAGACAGGGTCAATAGTGAGAGACTGCTCCCTAGATTGGTTACGAATACAAGAGGACATGATTTAAGGGTGAGGGGGGAGAGGTATAATTTGGATATGAGAGGAAGGTTCTTTATGCAGAGAGTAGTGGGGGTATGGAACACGCTACCGAGTGGGGTGGTGGAGGCGGGAACGTTGGACTCGTTTAAGGTTCAGTTAGATAGGCACATGAGTGAAACGAGGATGGAGGGTTATGGTAGGGGTTATTGAATAAGGGTTAGAACCTCGGGAGACACCGGAAACGCAGGCTTGTGATTAACGTTTTTGTCTTTTCACTCCGCAGGTGGAGGTCCACCTCGTTGTCAAACGAGGGGCATGCACACGGTGGGTTGTGCGTGGGCTGCTCCTGGAAGTTCCGGGAGTGGCCTAGTACTTCGTGTCGGTGTGTGTGCTTGATCCTGGACCGGTAGACGGGCGCCGCAACAGCTCGGTGACTAGCACTGCTAGCTGTGCAGATACATGGATTTGGGCCTGTGTCTGTGGGAGTTTGTGCATTCTCCCTGTGGTTGCGTGGGTTTCCTCCGGGCGCTCCGGTTTCCTCCCACACCCCAAAGATGTGCTCTTAGGCTGATTGGTTTTACCAGATTGACACTATTCTCCCCTGAGTCTGGCTAAGTCAGGGGTTCTATTTGTAGATACGCAGGGTAGAATAGGTGTAGGGTGATGCGGCGGCGCGGGCTTGTTGGGCCGAAGGGCCTGTTTCCCATGCTGGGTTGTTCTTTGTTCTTTGTTGTTGTTCTTTGATGCAATCATTAGAAAATTAAGATTGGATAGTTTCGATTATTTGAATAAAATTGAATTAAGTCAACACTGAAGGTTTGTTGATTTAGTGTGAAAGCTAATCAGAATAGGAATTTCACTGGTTTATTACTTTGTTCTGGAAAGTGAATTGGTTAATAACTGATTTCCTCATGTACTTAAAAAAAATGGTATTTCTGTTGATTTCTTATCAAATACCAGTCCTGAGACTGGTATAAATGTAAGTATCACCATAGTCCCAGATGGCCGTACGTTGGCAGGTTATGATTTTAACCTGAGGAACACCACACTCGGGTGAGGGCCAAGGCTGAGAGGGTGGGGCCTTCAGGAATAACCTCAGCTGGTACAGCGCTGCTGGTGTCACTCCACATCACAAACCAGCATCTGAGCTTACTGACTCCCAATATTGGATATACAACACAGAAGCAGGTTATTCAGTCCATACTAGTGTTTATGCTCCACTCAAGTCTTCTCCCATCTTTTCTCATCTAAATCCATTTTCATAACCCTCCATGTCGATGCACTGCTCCCTCATGTGCTTATTAATTTTTCACTTAAATACATGTATGCTATTCACTTCAACTACTCCCTGCGGGAACGAGTCTCACATTCTCACCACTCTTTGGATAAAAAAGTTTTTTTCCTGAATTTCCCATTGGATTTCTTGGTGACTATTTTATAATTATGCTCTCTAATTAGCCTCTTGCAGGAAACGTTCCATCTGTATCCCCTCTGTAAAAAAAAAACTTTCAGAATTCTAAAGACCTTGATTGGATCACTCCTCAGCCTTTTTTAAAAGTGACACCCAGCCCATCAATCCTTTTCTGATGTATAAACCCACACATTTCTGGTACCATCATTGTAAATCCTGTCTGCATCCCTCAGAACCCTCTATATTCTTTTGGTAACCAGTATGGTGGTCTAACCAAGGTTTGATTCAGATTCAGCATAACTTTCGTACTTCGCAATCTGTCCTTCTAGAAATAGAGAAAAAACATTTTATATGGCGCACTTTTTAGTGATTGATGCATTTGTATTCTGAGATCCCTTTGTCCCTCTACTTAGCTAAGTGTCCACCTAGACATGCACCTTCCAAATAATAGATGATCTCACTATCCTTCCTGTCAGAATGGACTACCTCACATCTGTGTTCCTGTCTTTCGCAATCGGTCTACCTCTAATTTGCTACCGTCGTCCTCAGTGCTGTCTAACCCAACCTCCACTTGGTGTCATCTGCAAATTTAAAAAATATGTTGTTCTGCTTCAGAGTCTAAATAGCAAATGTAAATTGTGGAAAGTAGTGTTCCCAGCACTGATCCTTGCGGAATTCCACTTCCCATCTCGTGTCACTCGGAATAATGACCCTTTACTCCCACTCTGTGCTTTGTGTCTTAAAGCCAGCTAGCAATCCATTCTGTCACTTGTCCTCTGACTGTACATTCTCTGCCCTTATTCATTAGTCTGTTCTGGGGCATTTTATCAAAGGCCCTTTAAAAATCCAGATATATTACATCTATTGCATTACCAGTGTCTACTCTGTCATTGCAAAAAAATTGATAAGTTTGTTTAAGGAAGATGTTCATTTTTGAAATATTACATTATTCATCCCCCCGCCCCCCTCCCCGATTTTTCTCCAAATTTACCGGGTTTTTGGGTCTAGATTTTCTTCCCCTTGATTTTCTCCCCATTTTTAAAACCCTAAGTTTAAAAATTGAGATGAAGACGCACAAAACTGGGTATTTGAATTTCCAATAAGAAACTTGTACTGTCTTTGAACTGGGAAGTCTGTCTTTCATACATTGAAAACATGCTTGCTGCACCTCTGTGTTCTTTAATCACGCTTTCTCCACCAGTGGCTGAACAAATGCCCATCTTTCACATCGGCTGGTTGTCTCAAAGCTATTGAATTACTTTTGAGCTGTTATCGTATTGAGTGTCACTTTTTCATGCAGCAAGGTCTCGCAAACAACAGCGAGATAAATAGCCAGTTCATTCGGTTTTAGAGCTAATGGCTTTGGAGTGAAAGTTGGCATTTAGAGAAAACTACTCATCTCTTCTTCAGATAGCTCTGTGGGACATATTATGCCTGCCTGAGAGGTCAAGTTGGACTAGTACAGCAGTGGATGAACTTAGGACATTCTGATTCAGTGTCACCAAATCAAAATTTTTTCCAGACTCTAATTGTTCATCCCTTAGCTGTTTTTTGGTGTTAAGTGCCCTGGTCTGTCCAATCATTCCTGATAGTTTTAACCTTTCCGTAACAAATGAGTAATTTATTGTTGCAGATATGTTGGCCCAGCTTTTGTGGTCAGTGATGAAGAAATTTGCTGTTTACCTTGAAAAAGCTACACGCACGTTATTAGTGGTGTGCAGACTTCCACTACTCCAATGACAGAAGATATCAAATTAAAACTATGGGAGAATCTGTGCATTTGTGAACAAGGCAAGCAGAATGGGAAATGATAAATTAGACATTGTGAAGAATGCTCATAGATGACAAAGCAGGATATATAAGTTACATTTAAATAATTGTGCCAAGAGCAAAATGAAGATTGGGGCATGCACATGGGCTTAAGGGAAAAACTTAAACAGAAATGCACAACTTTTGTTGAATATATATTTCAAAATTTTCTTCAGAGGGAATGCAATTCCATACTTGTAAAATTATTTTTTCAGGGCCATAGATATTTTTAAATTTATCTTACTGGCCTTTATAGTGAGGGGGATAGAATATAAAAGCAGGGAGGTCTTGCTGCAACTGTACAGGGCACTGGTGAGGCTGCCGCTGGAGTACTGTGTGCAGTTTTGGTTGCTGCACTTGCGCAAGGATATTTTGGCCTTGGAGGGAGTGCAGAGGAGGTTCACTAGGCTGATACCGGAGATGAGGGGGTTGGACTCTGAAGAGAGACTAAATAGACTGGGTCTGTACTCGTTGAGTTTAGAAGGATGAGAGGGGATCTTATAGAGACGTATAAGATAATGAAAGGGATGGATAGGGTAGAGGTAGAGAGATTCTTTCCGCTTAGAAAGGATAGCAGGACTAGAGGACACAGCCTCAAGATAAGGGGGGACGGGGGCAGTTTAGATCAGAGTTGAGGAGGAACTTCTTCACTCAAAGGGTGGTGAATCTCTGGAATTCTCTGCCTGTTGAAGTGGTGGAGGCTACCTCGCTAAATATATTTAAGTCACCGGTAGATAGGTTTTTGACAGACAAGGGAATTAAGGGTAATGGGGAGAAAGCGGGAAAGTGGAACTGATCCATTTCAGATCAGCCATGATCTTATTGAATGGCGGGGCAGGCTCGAAGGGCTAGATGGCCTACTCCTGCTCCTATTTCTTATGTTCTTTCTTACTATTCTGTTAAAAGTTCAGTTATTCCATATTGAACAAGCTTTTAATTCATCTTTAGTGCAATAAAAGCAGTTTAAGTTTGTCTTAAGAGCAATTTTTGTGTGTGTTCCATTGATAAAGAAGACGAGAGAGCATTCTATGAAGGAGCAGGGAATCTTTGACATCAAACCCCAGATTACCATGCTTGATGCCAGAAATTCTTGCCAGTTTCACAAATAATGCAGGTGTTGATAGTCTTTTTGTTATACTTCAACAAATTCTGGCTCATACTGTACAGCACACATAGTAGGTTGCAACACTTGCATGCAATATGAAAGTTCAATGACTTCCATCAACATTTAACATGACAGCCTTGTCATCTTTAAGCCAACAGTTTAAAAATGCCAATCTGTTAAAACCAGATTCCTTGCCAATAGGCAGCAAGATCTAGAGGCTTTAAGGTTTTGAGGCTTGGGCTAATGAGTGATATTTAACCGTCACACCAGATAAGTGCTGGGCAATGATCATTTCCAACAAGAGAGAATCTAACCATCTCCTTGACATTCAGTATTACCACTGTTGGATCCCTTACTATCAACATCCTGAGGGTTACCATTGATCAGAAACTGCACTGGATAAACCATATAAATAATGTGGCTACAGGAGTAGGGCAAAGGGTGGGAATTCTGAAACAAGTAACTCACCTTCTGACTCCCCAAAGCCTGTGAATCATCTGCAAAGCACAGGTCAGGATGGAATAATCTTCAATTGAATGCAGTTCTAATAACATTCAAAAAGCTGGCACCATCCATGACAAAGTGACCCTCTTGATTGGCACTGCATCCACCAACTTAAACATCCACTCGCTCCACTGCTGACACGCAGTGGCTGCAGTGTGTACTATCTACAGATACACTGCAGCAACTTGCCAAGGCTCACTTAAAAGTACCTTCCAAACTCTCAACTCTACTACCTACAAGGACAAGGTGAGCAGATGCAAGGGAACACCACCACTTACAAGTTCCTGGTCAAGCTGCTCACCATCCTGACTTGAAAACATCTTGCTGTTCCTTTGCTGATTCAAAATCCTTGCGTTCTCTCCCGAACAGTACTAGGTGTGGATGGACCTACAACATATGGACTGCAGCAGTTCAAGAATGCAGCTCACAACCACCTTCCAATGAGAGATGAGCAATAAATGCTGACCTTGTCAACGATGCCCACACACTGTAAAGGAAAGAAAAAAATAGAGATATGCTAGCTGTTACAGTATCCAAAAATCTGGGTTTTCAATTGATATTTTAAAGCCAATTTGGCAATGTATGTTTTTGTTTCACACCCCTAATGTATTTATCTGACAAAGTGAATTAACTAACAATGTGATTCAGAAGTATTATCCATGAAACAGGAATAGAGTGCTCAAATCTAATTAATCCTTCAAAGAAAATAGGATTTACAATTTTATAGTATCTCCATGACACTCCAAAATGTTTTTTTGGTTACTGAGTTTTTTAAAAATTGAGCCAGCATATCTTTTGCAAAATCTTCACCACTACCACTGGCTCTTTGAATGATATGATCCTCACTCCAAAAACTTAATCGCTGCAGCATTCATTGACATTGTGCTGCTCCTACCTACCCCGCTTTGGGCAGTCTGCCATATGTAGCTGGCTCTACCTGCTGGAAATTAGCTATTAACATTGCAGTAGCTCATTAGCCTGCTGTTTCTGATCCACCTATCTGCATGCTGCTCCACAGTCTCATGTTGGATCAGTTTATTGAGCTTCTACCAGTCGCACATGGCTTGCACTTCCTGATTCCCCTCAACGGCTGACAACGGAGTGACCTTTTACAAGGAACTTGCTCTCTTTCCATATATTTCTTCTTTGCTTCGAGTTTCTGCCAAAGGTATTCTCCCTGTTGATGTTCTGACATGTGGATATGATTTAAGTCAGAGGAAACCCCCATTCCTGAAGACTGCTCACCAAGGTCTGCTGCAGTTGCTAGGTGAACTTTGTCTTGGTTTGGCTTTAGTTTCTACCCCTCCCTGCACTCATATTGGAAAGACAGAATCATACAAAACACAGAAGACTAAATGGCCCATCATGCCTGCACCAACCAGTTGAAAGACCTATCCAATTAATCTCACTCTCCTGATCTTAAACAATAGTCCTGCGTGCACTCATTTACAAATTCATTAACAATGCATCAGACTTGAATATGAATTTGTATTTCTTGTTTCTTATAAAATGAAAAATCAGTCTTTATTTTTCCAAAAGCACATAATTTGCCACCAAATACCTGATGTCCAAGCATTTTTACTATTTATAAACTAATAGGGTGCTCATCTCTTGCATATCAAGAAACCACAGTTTATATCATGAGAGCCTTTTACTGGCTACTCATTCATTGACTGATTTAAATGTTGTGTTATGGCTATCATGGTACAAAGTTCAAAATGCTCAAGTTTGATGACAGCTCTTGGCCTCTGGATTTCCTCTTGGATCAGCAGCTGCTCACTATCATTTCACTATACCAGTGACTACACTCCTAAATATCTCTCATGCACCACATGCAAAGGACAAAGGCAGTCTAATTCTGAAGCCTAGGGTAACACAGACTATAGTTTCAACAGGCCAAGTGATTCATTCTCAAACAGTATGTGTCTCTGATTTGAAAAGGATTGAAATTAGCAGGGTGTGACACACATGATGAACTGAAACTGGCTATTCTGTCACTATTTGGCAAACCTGGACAGTTGACTTCTTAATTGGCTGGTTTAATTTTCACTAGCAGTGCCCAATCTGCACCCAATTATATAGATACATCCACCAGGCAATTGATTTAATGATCCAGTTTGCATTTAGATGATATATCATGAAGAAATTCGGATCCTGTGTATTGAACAGATTACTCGGTCTTCTTCCACGTGCTTATATTATGAGATTTTCATTTTCTATATCAGACACAGCTCTGAGTAAATTCATTCTGCATGCTGTCAGATTCAATCTTGGATGAAAGAACTGCATGATCAGCGAGCGGGCTCATTTCCCAAATACTGATAGCAATCTGCAAAGCAATCACAACTCGGTGCTTGCAAATGAAATCAGTTAATAGCATCTTTTCTTCTGCAGGCTGAGAGGGTGCTTGAGATTACAAGGGGGCTCCATTTCTAGCTCTTTAACAAAGGCAGAAGCAGTCAAGCAAGGTCAAACAATGAGTAACTGGGTAATGTTATCTAACATCTGGACACATTTCAGAACAGTAACCTGTATATAGGACGTAAATATTTCTTTTTAGTATTGAGCCTTCAAGAGAAAAAGGAGGTGATGCTTTGTGAAAAGATGAATTGTGTTAAGGAATATAAACAGCAGTCTATTATTACAAATGGCTTAGCTGAATTGGCAGGACAGCTGGTTCGTGATGCAGAGCGATGCCAACAGTGCAGGTTCAATTCCTGTGGTTATTCATTAAGGCTGGGCTTTTCAACCTTGCCCCTAGCCTGAGGTATGGTGATCCTCAGATTAAATCAGTAACAGTCAGCTCTCCCCCTAAAGGGGAGCCTATGGTCATCTGGGACAGTGGTGACTTTACCTTTTATTACAAACACAATTGGCCAACATGAACTAATTTTCGTAGAACCTAGGAGTAGCCCATTTGGCTCCTTGAGCCCTGCTCTGCCATTCAGTCAGATTGTGGCAGATCCTTGATCTCGGTGCCATTTTCCTGCTTTCTCTCTATGCCCTGAGATGCTATTAAAATAAAAAAAATTATCTATCCCTTTCTTGAATACATTCAGTGACTTGGCCTCCACAGCCTTCATGGTAGAGAGTTCGACAGATTCACCATCTTTTGAGTGAAATGTTTCACAACCTAAATAGTCTACCCTGTATCCTGAGACCATGTCCCTTGGTTCCAGATTCCCCAACCAGGGAAAACATACTCCCTGCATCTAGTCTGTCCAGCCCTGTTAGAATTTTACATATTTCAATCAGATCTCTTTTCATCCTTTAGTGAATACAGGCCCAGTCAAACTGATCTCTCCTCATAGGACAGCCCCATCAACCCCAGTATCAGCCTGGTGAACCGCTGCTGCACTCCTCTTTGGTAGGTATATCATAAAACCATAAGACGTAGGAGCAGGATTAGGCTACTTGGCCCATCGAGCCTGCTCTGCCATTCAATCATGGCTGATATTTTTCTCATCCCCATTCTCCTGTCTTTTCCCCATAACCCCTTACCCCCTTGATTAATCAAGAACCTATCTATCTCTCTCTTAAAGACACTCAATGACCTGGCCTCCACAGCCTTTTGTGGCAGAGTTCCACAGGTTCACCACTCTCTGGCTGAAGAAATTCCTCCTCATCTCTGTTTTAAAGGATCGTCCTTTTAGTCTGAGGTTGTGCCCTCTGGTTGTGGTTTTTCCTACCAGTGGAAACATCCTCTCCACGTCCACTGAATCCAGGCCATGCAGTATCCTGTAAGTTTCAATAAGATCCCCCCTCATCCTTCTAAACTCCAATGAGTACAGACCAAGAGTCCTCAATCGTTCCTCATATGACAAGCTGTTCATTTCAGGAATCATTCTTGCGAATCTCCTCTGGATCCTTTCCAAGGCCAGCACATCCTATCTTAGATAATGGGGCCCAAACCTGCTCACAATACTCCAAATGGGGTCTGACCAGAGCCTTGTACAGTCTCAGAAGTACACCCCTGCTCTTGTATTCGAGCTCTCTCGACATGATGCCAGCATTGCATTTGCTTTCCCAACTGCTGACTGAACCTACACGTTAACCTTCAGAGAATATGAATAAGGAGTTCCAAGTCCCTTTGTGCTTCTGATTTCCTAAGCATTTCCCCATTTAAAAAGTAGTTTATGCCTCCATATCTCTTTCCAAAGTGCATAACCCACACTTTTCCATTTTATTCATATGCCACTTCTTTGCCCACTCTCCTAACCTGTCCAAGTCCTTCAGCAGCCACACTCCCCACCCCCACCTCCCCGGGCTTCCTCAAAACTACCCATTCCTCTACATATTTTTGTATTATCTGCAAACTTAACAACTTCTTCCAAATCGTTAATGTATATTGTGAAAAATTGTGGCCCTAGTACCGACCCCTGAGGCACATCACTAGTTACTGGCTGCCATCCTGAAAAAGACCTCTTTATCCCCACTCTCTGCCTTCTGCCAGTCAGCCAATGCTCTATTCATGCCAGTATCTTATCCTTAACTCCATGGGCTCTTACTTAACAGTCTCCTATGCAGCACCTTGTCAAAGGCCTTCTGGAAATCTAAATAGATCACATCCACCAGTTCTACTTTATCTAACTTACTTGTTACCTCCTCAAAGAACTCTTAACATATTTGTCAGCCATGACCTCCCTTTGATGAAGCCATGCTGACTCAGTCCTTTCTTAAGTAGGGAGGCCAAAACTGCTAGCAATGCCCCAGTTGTGGTCTTTCCTTTCTAAATTATTGAACCTTTCTCTCCTTTTTCCCCATGTCATGCACCTCCCCAATCCTCCACCTGTAATGTTTTACAATACATAAGAACATGAGGAATAGGAGCAGGACTAGGCCAGTTGACTATGCTGTTTCAGTGTTATAGCTGGCCTACTTCAGCTACACTATCCTGCACTCTCTCCATACCTCTTAAGAATCTTAGCATCCAAAAAGCTGAAGCATCCACTGCTTTCTGAGATAAAGAATTCCAAAGGTTTAAGTGCAGAAAGTTATCATCCCTTCTTTCCAAGTGGCCAGACAATGAAGGAGCGAAATGGGGACTAATCTTTACACATTTTATAAGCTTTTATTTACGGAGACGCATGACAAGCATTTACCTCCGAACCCAACAATCATGGTTTAAGTCTTTTTTTAAACCCTTGTTTTTAAGGATGTGGGTTTGCTAATAGGGACAACATTTGTTGCATCCTTAATTGCCTAATAAGGATGACAGATTTCCTTCCCGAAAAGACATTAGTGAATCAGACAATCTATGGTCACCATTATTGAGATGAGCTTTATATTCTAGATTTATTAGTTGAATTTAAAATCCTCCAGAAGCAGTGGTAGGATCTGAACTCATGTCTTCTGGCATTAGCCTGGGCCTCTGGGTTACTAGTTTGGTAACATTCCCACCATATCACCATTGCCTCTGTCTGCTACCTACATATCTTATGCTTTTTAAAGTTTTACTTGTTTGTGTCACAAGTAGGCTAACATTAGCCTGCAGTGAAGTTACTGTGAAAATCCCCTAGTCATCAAACTCCAGCAGCTGTTTGGGTACACAGAGAATTTAGGATGACCAGTGACCTAACCAGCATGTCTTTCAGACTGTGGGAGGAAACTGGTGCACCCGGAGGAAACATACACACATTGGGAGAATGTGCAAACTCCGCACAGATAGTGACTCAAGCCATGAATGGAATTGAGTCCCTATTGCTGTGAGGTAGCAGTGCTAAATACTGTGCCACTGTGCTGCCATATATATTTTAATATAAGCATAAGTTAATATCTACCAACTGAATATAATTAAACATTCAATCAAGTTTACAGTCTCAGTCTACAAGTAGCTAACTCATATTCTTAAACTATAATCTCTAGTTCTAGATCCCTTCAGAGCCGAGGGAAACACCCTCCAGGCTTTGCTCTGTCAAACTTGTTAAAATTGACCTATGTTTCAATGAGATCACCTCATTCTTCTTAACTCTTAACCTCTAATAAGGCATTCTAAGCATCTGCCTCCTGAAACCTCATTGCACTCTTGTGAAGACAAGCGTATCCTCCTTCATTTAAGGAAACTAAACTGCACATGGTACTCCAGGTGTCCCAACAAGGTTCTGCACAGTTGCTGTCGTCTTCTTTCATATGGCTGGATGCAAAGCAGCAAATATAATTTTACAGATCTGGTTGCAGGGTGCAATGCTGTAATACCCCCTTCGTATTTATGAGTCGGACATTGAGTTGTGTTCTGTGGTCTGTTTTGAATAACCACAATTGCATACAGGAGAGTTTTTAGTTTTCCATTTATATATCAGGTATTACCATTTGCCAGTGCTTGTTTAGATGTGGTTTAGGGATGCCCATGAACATCATGGGGATCACAAACCAGGGATCTTCTGTATTCCATCTTTCATGATGACCGTGCTGTTGATGAATATGGTGGTCATTAGTCCTGCCAGCTGCAGGATCTGTAGCAAATTGACAGTTGATTTATTTTTTCACAACACCCAGTCTTCTATCTACTGAAGTTCATAGAATCAGAGAACCCTACAGTGCAGAAGGAGGCCATTCAGCCCATCGAGTCTGCACCAAGCACAGTTCCACCCAGTCCCTATCCCACAACCCCACGCATTTACTCTAGCTAGTCCCTCTGACTAAGGGGCAATTTAGCATGGCCAATCTACCTACCCCACACATCTTTGGACTGAGAACAATGCTTCGCACTCATGGTCTCACCAGGTCTCAACATTGCTCTCACATGGTTTGAAATTGAAGATCTTGCCAATGTTTTCCAAATCATGGAAAATAAAGACCTGGGTGAAAAATAGCTGCCAGTTTGCAGTGAGCCTGTTTTATACTGCAAATTAATTTTATTCACCTGCCTGTGCCTGGAAGTGTTCACAGTATGCAAAGTTGGATGTAATCAAGATTTGATACAAGTTTGTTAACTTCTCTGCTTTTCAATTTTGTATACTAAAAATCTTGTTAGGCAATTAAAAGAACATTGGTTAATTAGTTTGATTACAAGTCCTTCCTTACCTATTTAGCTGATGGACGGCACGGTAGCACAGTGGTTAGCTCTGCTGCTTCACAGTTCCAGGGACCTGGGTTCAATTCCCAGCTCGGGTCACTGTCTGTGTGGAGTTTGCACATTCTCCTTGTGTCTGCGTGGCTTTTCTCCAGGTGCTCTGGTTTCCTCCCACAGTCCAAAGCTGTGCGGGTTAGGTTGACTGGCCATGCTAAAATTGCCCCTTAGTGTACTAGGATGCTTAGGTTAGAGGGACTAGTGGGTAAAATATGCAGGGATATGGGGGTAGGGCCTGGGTGGGATTGTGGTCGGTGCAGTCTCGATGGGCTGAAGGACCTCTTTCTGCACTGTAGGGTTCTATGATTAATAAGTTGTAGGAACAAAAGGGTTAATTATGAAAAATATTGAATATTGAAATTCTGTGGAGCTTTCAGCATCTTCTGAGCTTTCCATTTTGGATGGATTGTAACTGGTGTGTGAGATGAGTAGCAAACTTTTATGTAGAATAAAATTTGAATCAGTTAAAACAAGTTGCCGACATCTCTGCAAGTGAACCTTCCCCTCACTAGCAGCACAAATTGTTTTCCTCACTGACTTGTGTTTTGGAAAAGAGATCTTAGTCAGCACTAGTAAGGACTCAGCACTTTCCCTGGAATATGTTATTTGATGCAGTCATCACTACTGAGTGGAACTGTACAAGGGTCCCATATCTGGAGTTCTTTCATTACAACTCTGTGGACTGCTGATCATAACCCATCTGTAGAACTCAACAATTTCTTAGTGCACATATGCATAATGTTACTATCAGCCTGGTAACAAAGTGAACATTCACTATTTTTGTAGAGAGGGTTGGGGGAGTGTGAGTGAGGATGGAGCTAAAAATTTCCAATTGGTTACAGACCACAAGTTTAAAAAAGGAATCTTTTTTCAGACAATGCTGGCTAAAGTGGGGCTGGTATTTGTGCTGTAAGAGTCATGCTGCAATGTTCACTGCTACTGAAGAGTTCCAAGAAATGGTTGAAGATACTGGGTACTGCAAAGACTTTGGGCCCAACATAGAATAGAATCATAGAATTCCTATAGTGCAGAATGAGGCCATATGGCCCATTGAGCTTGCACCAACAACAATCCCATCCAGCCCCTATCCCTGTAACTCCACATGTTTATCCTGTTAATCCCCCTGACACGATGGGGCAATTTAGCATGGCCAAACAATCCAAGTCCCACGCCTTTGGACTGGAGCACCTGGAGGAAGCCCACGCAACAAACTCAACAGAGACAGTTACTGAAGGCTGGAATTGAATCCCGATCCCTGGCATTGTGAGGCAGTAATGCATGCCTCTTGCCATCCCAAATTCTGAAAATAGTACTGAAAATGTGTACTCCAGAACTAACCGCACCCGTAGCAAACTGTTCCAGTACAGCTTCAACACAGGCATCTACCTGACAATGTGGAAAATTGTCCAGTATGTCCTGTGCACACAAAGCAAGACAAATCCAATTACCTCCCCATCAGTTAACTCTCAATCATGAGTAATGGGATGGAAGGGATCATCAGCAGTGCTGTCATGGGGCACTTACTCAGCAATAACCTGGTCACTGACAATCAGATTGGGTTGCACCAGGGTGACTCAGTCCCTGACCTTATTACAGTCTTGGTTCAAATGTGGACAAAAGAGATGAGGTGAGGGAGCATTTGACTGAGTGTGGCATTGAAGCCCAAACAAAACTGGGGAAAAGTCTCCAATGATTGGAGCCATAACTAGCCCAAAAGGAAGATTGTTTGGTTGTTGGAAGTCAATCATCTCAGTCCCAAGAGTAAATCAGGGTAGGGTCCTCGGCCCAATCATCTTCAGCTGCTTCATCAATGACCTTCCCTCCATCATGAGGTCAGAAATGGAGATGTTCGCTGAAGACTGCACTATGTTCAACAACATTCATGATTCCTCAGATGCAGAAGCAGTCCATGTCCAAAAGCAGCAAACCTGGACAGTATCCAGGCTTGGGCTGATCAATGGCAAGTAACATTAGTTTACAAATGCCAGGCAATGATAGTCTCCAACCAGAGAGGGCATTATTATTGCTAACCCATTGGGAATATGGGATATTTACCTTTACTAGCTGAAGCATTAAACACAAGAGCAGGGTCATTATGATGAAACTTTATAAAATGCTGATCAGGCCACAGCTGGAGTACTGAGTACGGTTCAGGTCACCACACAATATGCTGGATGTGATTGCACTAGAGAGAGTGCAGAGGAAATTTATCAGGATGTTACCTGGACTGGACAGTTTTCGAGATGAAAAGAGAATGAATAGGCTGGGATTGTTTTCCTTGGAACAGAGAAGGCTGAGGGGGACCTGATTGAGGTATACAGAATTATGAAGAGTGTAGATAGGGTGGAAAGGAAGGAATTTTTCCCTTTAACAGAAGGGTCAATAACCAGGGGGCGTAGATGTAAGGTAAGGGGCAGGAGGTTTATAGGAAATGTGAGGAAAAGCTTTTTCACCCAATGAGAGGTGGGAATTTGGAACTCACTGTCTGAAAGGGTGGTAGAAGCAAGAACCCGCAACAATTAATAAGTATTTAGATGAGCACTTGAAACGTCATGGCATTCAATTGCTGGAAAGTGAAATTAGAATATATCGGTGCTTGAAGGCTGATGATTGTTTTAGAACGTTACAGATTGTTTCAGCTGCTGTGCTAGAGTCTGTCACAGCTATGAGCAGTGTTTTCAGAGAAGATTGTTGGGTATGGATTCGTGTGAAACCCCATGAGTGAGATGGAAGCTTCTTTTTTCAGCTTTGCCAATTAAGAGAAACAGAGTAAATGTTTCAAGTCTGTATGAAAAAGAATCGTATCAGATTTGAAACATTTCCCTCTCCAGCAGATCTGCTGACAATTCCTAGGGCTTTCTTTTTTATTTATTTCCAATTTCCAGCCTCTGCAGCATTCTGCCTTGCACTCAGTTTCCTTCCTTTCCTGAAAAGGGGCATTACGTTTGTGGTTTTCCAAAATCTGGGGAATTTTGGAAAATTACAGTCAGTTTATATTGCCTCTCCAATATTGTCTTATTACAATTAAGGCAGGAGGTCATGGCGGCAGTGGAAGCAACAGTTCCCAGTGGAAGGTGGTGGGCAAGCAACGTTGTGGTCAGTGCAGGCCCAAGCTTCCATTCTGGTGCCTGGACGAAACATTCCTCCTTCTCTCCTTGGACTCTTAGGAGTGGAGGGGATGTTAAAAGCAAAGTGTTGGAATTATTCATCTGGGCCTGTAGGGTCTTATTTTCTGTGACTTTACCTCTGCTTCCCTCAGGCCACCATTTTAAAATAGAGAAGAAGACCTGATTATCTCATCTTATTGAATTCAGTTGCATTCTGTCTGCATTGCAGGTTAGAACTGAACTGGGTGGAAGATGATGCGAGTCAGACTCTCAGCTCATCTGAAGAGCTCACTCAATTTGTGCTAGGCTGGCAGGGGTAAAATTGCCCTTACTGTACCAGCTATGTCGAAGAAAGGTTTTATTGAGGAAAGTTTGTGCAATTAATTATTGTATGTAGCAACAACAGGTACCAAATACAGAAACCATTGAATCTGGTGCTCTCGGCATCCTCCTTGACATTCTAAAGCTTCCTTGGTTTCAAAATTTACGTGGAGTTTAATGATACAGAGCTGAGCATGCCCTCTCTTTCTGCTTCCTTACAGACAGTGATAACGAACTGTCAAGTGGCACGGGCGATGTATCCAAGGAGTGTCCTGAAAAGATCCTGGAATCGTGGGGGGAATTGCTGCACAGATGGTGAGTACCATAGTTCTCCACAAGGAAGTGAATCTGCATTTTACTGCAGCCGGCATTTATTGTATGTCGACAACCCAAGACCTTCCTTTTTGCTGACTTATGGTTGGTAAAAGAGGTATTGATTTCTAGTGGTGTCACTATTTGGCATAGTTGCTGCTTGATAAATGCCTGAGTCTCAACTCTCTCTTTCTCTTGCCCTCTGTCTCTTTTCCTTTCTCTCACATACTCCTTCCCCCTTCCTTTCGCATGATCTTGCTTTTAATGCTGCCTTCTTTCTCACATACCTCCTTTGTCCCTTGCTTACCCAGTTGCACCCAATGTTCTCCCTCTGCATATTCTCCACCATTGTCCCCAGCAAAAGACCCCATTCTCTCCATCTCCTGTGCTCTCTGAGCATTCTTGCCCTCTCTCTCCACTTGAATGTCTTGTCAAGAGGAAAAAGGAAACATATGTAAGGATGAAAAGACAAGGTTCAGTTGGGTCACTTGAGTGTTGCAAGGTAGCTCGGAATGAGTTGAAGAAAGGGCTTAGGAGAGCTAGGAGGGGGCATGAGAAGTCCTTGGGTCAGATTAAAGAAAACCCCAAGGCTATATACTCTTATGTGGGAAATTAAAGAATGACCAGAGTGAGGTTAGGGCCAGTCAAGGATAGTAGTGGGAACTTGTGCATGGAGTCAGACGAGATAGGTGAGGCATTGAATGAATTCTTTTCTTCAGTGTTCACTAAGGAGAAGGGCCATGTTTTTGATGATGAGTGTGTGATGCAGGCTGATCGGATGAAGGAGGTAGAGGTTCTGAGGGAAGATGTATCAGCAATTTTGAAAAACCTGAGGGTGGATAAGTCCCCTGGGCCAGATGGGATACATCCTAGGATACTTTGGGAGGCAAGGGATGAGATTGTGGAGCCTTTAGCTTTGATCTTTGGGTCCCCACTGTCCATGGGGATTGTAAAAAGTCTGACAACACCAGGTTTTAGTCCAACCTAAAACCTGGTGTTGTCAGACTTTTTACTGTGTTTACGCCAGTCCAACGCCGGCATACCCACATCATGGGGATTGTGCCAGAGGACTGGAGAGTGGCAAATGTTGTTCCTCTTTTCAAGAAAGGAAATAGGAGTGACCCTGGTAATTATAGGTCAGTTAGTCTTACTTTGGTGGTCAGTAAATTAATGGAAAGGGTCCTGAGAGATAGGATTTATGACCATTTGGAAAGATTCAGTTTAATCCGGGATAGTCAGCACGGTTTCATAAGGGTAAGTCCTGCCTCACAAATTTGATTGAATTCTTTGAGGAGGTAACTAAGCGTGTGGATGAAGGTGGAGCAGTTGATGTCGTATACGTGGATTTTAGTAAGGCGTTTGATAAGGTTCCCTAGGCTCATGAAGAAGATAAGGAGGTGTGGGATAGAAGGAAATTTGGCGAATTGGATAAGAAACTGGCTGTGTCATAGAAGACAGAGGGTGGTGATGGAGGGAAAATTTTCAAACTGGAGGCCAGTTACCAGTGGTGTACCACAGGGGTCAGTGCTGGGTCCTCTGCTTTTTGTGATTTTTATCAATGACTTGGAAAAGGGGGCTGAAGGGTGGGTTAGTAAATTTGCTGATGATACCAAGATTGGTGGAGTAGTGGATGAGCTGGAGAGCTCTTGTAGGCTGCAAAGAGACATTGATAGGATGCAGAGCTGGGCCAAAAAGTGGCAGATGGAGTTTAACCCTGAAAAGTGCGAGGTGATTCATTTTGGTAGGACAAACTTGAATGCAGATTACAGGGTCAACGGCAGGGTTAAGAACATAAGAAATAGGAGCAGGAGTAGGCCATCTAGCCCTTCGAGCATGACCCGCCATTCAATAAGATCATGGCTGATCTGAAGTGGATCAGTTCCGCTTTCCCACTTTCTCCCCATAACCCTTAATTCCCCTGTCTATCAGAAACCTATCTACCCGTGACTTAAATATATTTAGCGAGGTAGCCTCCACCACTTCAGTGGGCAGAGAATTCCAGAGATTCACCACCCTTTGATTGAAGAAGTTCCTCCTCAACTCTGATCTAAACTGCCCCCCCCCCCTTATCTTGAGGCTGTGTCCTCTAGTCCTGCTATCCTTTCTAAGCGGGAAGAATCTCTGGGTTCCGAGGAATGTGGAGGAACAGAGAGATCTTGGGGTTCATATCCACAGATCACTCAAGTGGATAGAGCCATGAAGAAGGCTTATAGTGTGTTAGCGTTTATTAACAGGGGGTTTGAGTTTAAGAGCCATGGGGTTATGCTGCAACTATACCGGACGTTGGTGAGACCACATTTGGAATATTGTGTTCAGTTCTGGTCACCTCACTACAATGTGGAAGCATTGGAGAGAGTGCAGAGGAGATTTACTGGGATGCTGCCTGGTTTGGACGGTAGGTCTTATGAGGAAAGGCTGAGGGAACTGGGGCTCTTCTCTTTGGAGCGGAGGAAGATGAGAGACAACTCAATAGAGGTTTATAGGATGATGAGAGGGATTGATAGAGTGAACGTGCAGAGAATATTTCCTTGGGGGAAATAGCTGTTACTAGGGGACATAACCATAAGGTTCATGGTGGGAAATATAAGTGGGATGTCTAAGGTAGATTCTTCACTCAGAGAGTGGTTGGGGTGTGCAATAGACTGCCTGCTGTGATAGAGAAGTTGGACACTTTAAGAACTTCCAAGCGGTTATTGGATAGTCACATGGAGCACTCCAGAATTATAGGGAGGGGATAGCTTGATCTTAGGATTGGACATAGCTCAGCACAACATTGAGGGCCGAAGGGCCTGTATTGTGCTATAATGTTCTATGTTTCTATGTTTGTCTTCCCCCTTGTGTTCTCCTGTTCTCTCTCTCACTTACCTTCCATTGCTCTCCTGTTTGTTCTGCTGGCTTCTTGTGCTTGTTGCCTTGCCCTCCCTCACCTGCTCCCTTGTTCTCTCAGCCTCCCTCTCCTCCTCATCTCCAGTCTCTCGCCCTCTCTTTCACTCCCTCCATCTCCCAACCTTGCATGCCCTCTCTATTGGCCCCTCTCATATCTCACTGTCACACACTAGCTCTTTCTGTCTCTCACACTCTCTCTTCTGCAATCATGCTCTTTCCTTAATGCTTTCCCCTCTCGTTTGGCCATGCATTCTAATCTAGTTCTACTTTCAGTACTTTTCACCGTCACTGTCCTTTGCATTTAGAACATAGAACAGTACAGACCCTTTGGCCCTTGATGTCGTGCCGAGCTATGTCCAAACCCAAGATCAAGATATCCCACTCCACATGGCGTGCTCCATGTGCCTTTGTAATAACCGCTTGAAAGTTCCTAAAGTATCCGACTCCACTATCACATCCCAACCACTCTCTGAGTAAAGAATCTACCTCAGACATCCCTCCTGTATCTCCCAACATGAACCTTATAATTATGCCTCCTAGTAATAGCTACATCCACCCAAGGAAATAGTCTCTGCACGTCCACTCTATCTATCCCCCTCATCATCTTATAAACCTCTATTTAGTCGCCTCTCATCCTCCTCCGCTCTAAAGAGAAAAGATTTCTTTTGTTTCTTTGTGAGCTTGCTTTCTCCTTCGTGATTCATTCATTGTCTCCTTTGTTCTTTGTCCCTTGCCTGTGCTCTGAGCACTTTCACTCCCTTTCTTATTTTCATGCTGTCCCTCTCTCTCACCCATGCTCTCTCTGCCTATCTCTTTCTCTCTCTCCTTTACTCTCTCATCTACAGCTGTTTCAAAACCAAAGAATTTGAGGTCTATCTTTTTCCAGATATAAAATTTGTTTGTTTTCAGAAATGCAGATTAGTTTAAAAGAAAGTCAGTATCAGCTTTTTGCAATAGCTGAGCTGCTACCTATGACTCACTGATCACAGTGCGCTAATACCCAGCTAGACTGAGACCCTGAGATATCAAACATCGCAGTAATCCTCAAAATGGTTTATCAGAATTATTCTCAGCAATATTGGTGATTTCTGGAGGCTCCTCTGCCTTGAGGATTGAAAGTTGTGTTCCCGATATGTTGTTAGAGGAGTCATTTAGAAGGTGCTGTCAGTGTTCTGACCATTCCCTGTTCATTCATTATGAAGTCACTTGTTGAAGTAGGAAATATTTTACTTCATATTAGATTTATTATGGAATGCAACATTACAAATGTCTGCCTCTTCCCTAGCCCATTCTGTGTCCCAAATGTCTCACTATGTAACTCAATAGAAAGAAAATAAATGATCAACTCCTTAGAATGGAGCACTGTAATGTCTCCCTTTTAAATGTGCTCAGATTACCTAGTACCTGGATATTCTTAATCTTAATAATACAATTAACTTACTATTAATATCCCCTTCAATACAATGTGCTGGTTTTTGATCTTTAAAGACACAAAGTCAATGTCAGACATTGTTCTTCACCCAGACTCCAGCTGATTTAAAAACAGGCTTGTAGCAGCACAGCAGGCCAGCCAGTCCTTCTCACCTCTCTGAATGCAGACTGTTTACAAGAGCCGATTTTAAATTATTCTAACTCTCTGCTTTCTCCCCAACCTAGCCTCATACTGCTGCACATCCCCTATTTCCCCAGCCCCTGTCGTATGATTGCCTGTGAGTCAGCAAGTCTTGGATTGAAGTCCCACTGCAGTGATTTGAACTGCAATTCAGTGCTGTAGGGAGAGAGCGCTGCACTGCCAGAGGTCCTGATTTCCCACAGCAATATTTGAAGACGAACAATAGAGTCTTCCCGGGGTCCTAGCCAATGTTTATTCTTCAAACTGTAATGGTACTGGAGAATTTCTTTAATGTCCACATGGAAGAGCAGACAGAATCTCAATTCACTGCCTCAGCAGAAGGATGGCCTGTCGAATTGCAGCACTTCTCCAGTACTGCACTAGAATGGGCCAGCTGGATTGGGATGTGGCTTGAACCTTCAACTTTATAACCCAAAGGCAGGACTGCAACCTGCATAACCATCACTGACTCATGTAGCAGAATATGGTAGCCATGTGTTATGAAGGAGAGGTTGATCCCCTCTCTGAGAACTAACACCAACATGTTGAAAGAGAAGTACTTTACCCCATAATCTGTGAAAAAATGAGTGTGAAGTGGTATGATCTGCTCTCCAGCAACTTTTAGTGATTAGATCAAAATAACTCCCTGATACACTCTGTAAAATCAATAAATAACTCTTTATTTATCTAACTGACAGTGAACAGATTAACTAAACTATTAACAAATCGAATAAAACATTATTCTACTGGTATGTTGTTCAGATAAATACAATTCCCACATATTAACAAGAGAAATAGAAATTTAATCCTCTCCCAATTACAGTCAGGTTCTGTGCCTTCTCTGTTGATTCTTCTGTCTGGACTTCGTTCTTATTTCTTCTTTGCTATCTAGATGAGGCCTTGAGCTAAGAGCTGTGAGCTGTGGCAGTTGCTCCCTGCCCTTGTCCCACTGCCCTCTTGTTTTATACCTGTGATGATGTGTCAATATCCCCCACAATAGGTTTGGTCCTGGTTGTCAACACCACCAAATTTAAATTTAATAGGTTCTTGGTTTCTAAGTACCTGATTCAGATTGATTGGCTGCATTCAAAAAATTCAAAAGGCTGAAAGCCTGTTGCCTTGGTGACACTGCTGCTTGGCTTTTCGATACAAATGTTTCATTTTGGGCCCCCTATGTACTTGTATTCTTTTTAAAATTCCAAGCACAGACCATGCAACGTTTTTCATTCTAGCATTTTACAAACACCAAATTCTAACTTCCTAAACTTCCAATTTACAATCAGTTTGGCAGAGGTATGGTGATTTCAGGGGCAAGACGGCGGGAAAATCCAGTGTGCAAATTAAAATAGGAGGTGCCGGAAAGCAGGCAACATTTTAATTCAATTTCTTATCTGATTGTTCCTCCGTCGATCCTTTTCTTAATGTTTTATGAGGATTGAATGACAAAGGAAAGTTTTATCCTAAATGTGTATGCCTGTCTCTTCTCTCAGGCACAGCAATTTGACTGCCAGGCCCAAAGGGCTGCCTGCCCTTGTCAGAAATGGTGTTCCAGAAGCACTCAGAGCGGAGGTTTGGCAACTGCTGTCAGGTTGTCATGACAATCAAGCGATGCTGGAAAAGTACAGAAACCTGATCACTAAGGTAGGACAAGGCTGGGTTTGATGTTACTGTTGAAGATAAAAGACAGTTGTCTCTAGTGATTGAGGTGCCAGAAGCTATGGTGCCATTATACTATATCCATGTGTGTAGCCTATGTACTGTGTCCACAGGTGTGAAGCTGGTTGCACTCTGTCCACACATGTAAAGCTGGTTGTACTGTGTCCACAGGTATGAAGCCAGTTGCACTGTGTCCACACGTGTAAAGCTGATTGCACTGTGTCCATACGTGTAAAGCAAATTGTACTGTGTCCACACATGTGAACTGTTTCTACTGTGTCCACACGTGTAAAGCTGGTTGTACTGTGTCTACACGTGTAAAGCTGGTTCTACTGTGTCCACGTGTGTGAAGTTGGTTGTACTGTGTCTGCGCGTGTGAAGCTGGTTGTACTGTGTCCGCGCGTGTGAAGCTGGTTGTACTGTGTCCACATGTGTGAAGCTGGTTGTACTGTGTCTGCGCGTGTGAAGCTGGTTGTACTGTGTCTGCGCGTGTGAAGCTGGTTGTACTGTGTCCGCGCGTGTGAAGCTGGTTGTACTGTGTCCACACGTGTGAAGCTGGTTGTACTGTGTCCACGTGTGTGAAGCCCGTTGTATTGTGTCCACGCGTGTGAAGCCTGTTGTATTGTGTCCACGCGTGTGAAGCCTGTTGTACTGTGTCCACGCGTGTGAAGCCTGTTGTACTGTGTCCACGCGTGTGAAGCCAGTTGTACTGTGTCCACGCGTGTGAAGCCAGTTGTACTGTGTCCACGCGTGTGAAGCCAGTTGTACTGTGTCCACGCGTGTGAAGCCAGTTGTACTGTGTCCACGCGTGTGAAGCCAGTTGTACTGTGTCCACGCGTGTGAAGCCAGTTGTACTGTGTCCACGCGTGTGAAGCCAGTTGTACTGTGTCCACGCGTGTGAAGCCAGTTGTACTGTGTCCACGCGTGTGAAGCCGGTTGTACTGTGTCCACGCGTGTGAAGCCGGTTGTACTGTGTCCA
This sequence comes from Carcharhinus amblyrhynchos, assembly GCF_965287045.1. Classification (NCBI taxonomy): domain Eukaryota; kingdom Metazoa; phylum Chordata; class Chondrichthyes; order Carcharhiniformes; family Carcharhinidae; genus Carcharhinus; species Carcharhinus amblyrhynchos. The sequence goes on along the minus strand of NC_137332.1, from coordinate 85,888,122 downwards.
CACTGTGATGCTGATTGCACTGTGTCCACGTGTGTGAAGCTGGTTGTACTGTGTCCACGCGTGTGACGCCGGTTGTACTGTATCCACGCGTGTGAAGCCGGTTGTACTGTATCCACGCGTGTGAAGCCCATTGTACTGTGTCCACACGTGTGAAGCCGGTTGTACTGTATCCACGCGTGTGAAGCCCATTGTACTGTGTCCACACGTGTGAAGCTGGTTGTACTGTGTCCACGCGTGTGAACCCCATTGTACTGTGTTCACACATGTGAAGCTGGTTGTATGTATCCACACATGTGAAGCTAGTTGTATTGTGTTGACATGTAGGCAGATTTGCTCTGACCTTGATGCGAGCTGAAATCAACTTGTGTTTGATGCCTTTCTTGTTTCTCTGCTCTCCCAACTTATCATCTTCCAGCAGTTTACCTTCATGATGGAAAATGCTAATGTTGCAAAACCCCAGACAGGCACAGCAGTGCCGAACAGAGACACTAGTTATGGTGTGTATCTTGGTCAGGTATTGAATGGGCAGGAAGCAGGCGTGACTGATTTTGGTTGTACGGTGGGAGAGTTTGTGAAGGATAGGAGGCCTTTTTTGGCTTTGATTTGATTTGGTCTGAGTGGATCTAAGTGTAGAGCTCTTGCCACTCCAGCTGCTGATGTCTTCATTAGTGAATTGGCAGCAACAATAAGAAACATTGTTCTCACCAAGCTGCTGTTCTGCTCTTCTTTGTGTTAATGATCAGTACTGAACGTGTGCAGACTACAAATGTTCACATGGAGGCATTTCCCGTGTATGTTGTAATTTGCTACACAAAAGAGAGAAGAATTATTTAAAATGAGTGTACCGGAAATCAAGGGAGCAGATGATGAGCTCTGTTGACACTTTGCTTGTTTAACAGGACAGTGTTTGTTCAGGAAGGGGTGCTCCTGTTCAAATGTGCTCACAAACAGGCTTAAACGTAAACAGTGATGCAAATACTGTTTGTATTTGATTAGTATTGTATAGTGGAAACGTAAGGAATCGTGTGTTGTTTGCACTGCTTTGTTTGATGGTGCGAGTGGGCTTTTCAGCCATGTTAGATTTGCTTTCTCTAGGGCTGCAACACCAATGATATGAATGCGCTCAGGCGGTGTGGCATGCTTTTGTTTCATGGAGGCTGTTATAGCATTGGTTGGGTGGTCTGTCCTTCCCCTTCCTCCCAGAATGTTGGTTCTGCCTCTGTCCTGGGGGCATGTTTGCACTGCTATGGTTATGATATTGAGAATTGGCCTTTCTCACCCTTACACCCTATTTGTCCTTTATGAACAGCTGTCATATATTTGCAACCTCCTCTCCCTCACTTGTGTTTTTCTGGGCATTGATTCGCCGTGGAGTTGATGACGGGGCACAGGAGAGAAGATGGTTATTGGTGCAGAGTGTAACAAGATATTCTTGCTTGATTGTGAAGATGGTGTTGTTCTTTATGTAGCATGGGGTACAGTTTGTTTGCTAATTGGTCTAAGGGTTGTGTACATGCGCAGTCTTGACTTGCAGTCCTTTCCTTTGGCAGTTGCATGTGGCAGACTGCAAGTCATTCACTGATTGTGACCATCCTGATGATTGGCTTTAGCTTCCAGTTCATTGACTGTAACACATGAGGAAGGTAATGCTTAACATGTTCGTCGGGAGAGCCCTCCTTTGTGCATTGAGTTGGATTCGTTAATCCTTGGACCCATTTCTTTGGAGCTGCTGTTTCAATGCTGCACTCACAAACTGTGAAACTGAAATTAGCAGCAGTCTTATTGTAATAAAACTGTCAACAGACACTTTGCAAACTCCACTGTGCTCTTACTGTGTCTCTGCCTTTCAGAATTATTTTTGGAATCATTTGTTTTTCAGTTGATCCTTTGAACCTTTCCTCATCATTGTCACTATGTTATCTGATCCTTTCCCTGTTAATTTGTCCTTGGTAAGTGCATTCCATCCACATTGAGCATCTCTATTGACCAGCTTATCTATCTTGATAAGGATTGAATTCTTGAACCTATATACCTGGATGGTCCATTTCACTGTCTAAAATACATTTGCCATCATTCAGCATTGAAGTGGGGCCTGCTTTTATAACAGGTTTGGATGTTAGTGAGATCTGTTCCAGCTTGCCTTTGTTTCTGTATCTGGACTTGGCTTTGAGAATTGAGCCAGGAGAAACTTGATTCTTGTGAGATTGGATTGGGCCCAAATGTGCAATGTGTTAACTTCCGCAACACAGTGGTATTCCAGATTGAGACTGGCACCCCTTCTCGTGTTTAGGGATTTATTCTTCGCTTTTAATGCTGGTCTAGTTGGTTAACTAATCTGTTTTTCAGGAAAAATCTATGAATATAGCTTCTGCAAGTATATGACTGAGCATTAAGCTCCATTGTCTGTCAATCCCAATTTAATTGGAGTATTAAATCTTAAATATATTTTTGTGCTGATCGGTTTGAAGGGTAAGTATCATTAGAATGAACACTATTCAGCATACAACTTTACTTCAGGTTATTTGATCGTTATTATATTGCTGTTTGTGAGATTTTGCTGTGTGCAAAATGGCAACCATGTCTCCTCAATCAGACAATGAACAGGAGAGACCCTCAATAGAACCATATCAGACTACCATTCTGGAAAACTGTCCTTCACTCCTCCTTTTCTGTTTCCTTCCTTCTATGGTGTAGAGATGTCGGCATTGGACTGGGGTAAACACAGTAAGAAGTATCACAACATCAGGTTAAAGTCCAACAGGTTTATTTGGTAGCACAAGCCACTAGCTTTTGGAGCGCTGCCCCTTCATCAGGTGAGTGGGAGAAGGGGCAGTGCTCCGAAAGCTAGTAGCTTGTGCTACCAAATAAACCTGTTAGACTTTAACTTGGTGTTGTGAGACTTCTTACTGCTCTTCCTTCTAACCATGTTTTAATTCAGTTCGCTAACCTTCCCCTAATTCCATATCCCGGCTGGATCTCATGCACAATGTCAGAGGCTTCTCTGAAGTCTATATCAATAATTTCCTGTATATTAAATAATCAGTGCACCTTTTTAAAGGAATTCTAACTTTTGTTTTATACAGAATATCTCACACTACATCTGTTACCTCCTCAAAGAATTCTGATGTTCGTCAAATGTGGTCATCCTTTTTGAAATCTGTGTTGGTGTCTGATGTTGGGTAAAAAGTAAAATGTAATAAATCTGCGTCATGCAGATGATTTTTCATAAAAACACTTAAATTAGCCTGCAGGTTGTAGATGGTGAATATCTAGCTATCATTAGGAGGGGTAGCAACCACATATTCACACTGCTTATCTTCTAATTACCATAATGGATGTGCTGGACTTCATTTAATTTTCTTTTAATAAGCTGACATATTGTAATAATGCTCATTTACCAGTTTAAGGAAAATGCAACTCATTTATTTACAGGTTAAAACTATAAAGGCTTGAAGACTTGTGGCTGAAATCAGCTCCCAAGATGATTCTGAGTACAGAAGCCCATGCCTGCCAGGGTGATCCACCCTGCTCCCCATTTGGTTCTTTGGGTTATGTGACCCTCACTCTTCAGATTGATCTTAAAGGGACAATCATCACATCCCTCCCCCTCTAAGTACTTTTATACAAATGTCAATAGTCAATTTGCACAATTCAAAGTAATTAAATATGAATTGAGTCAATTATAAATAAAGTCTTTCAGTTAGTTTCTGAATCCTTGTGAGACAGCGTAACTCTTCTATCTGGGATTGCTGTCAGCCAAAACCACAATGACGGGCGCCTCGTCAGGCACAGACAGATCAATCTTATCTGTTTCCATGGAGATCTTGATTGTGCCTGCCACAGAACCATCAGATACTTCGGTGTTGAAACAGTCGGCAACATTTCCTGATGGTAATATACTTCCTGTTTGCAAAGCTGGCTGCTGAAGCAATTTGCCTTTTCTCAAATGGTCTACATGTTTTGGGATGATCCTTCCGTCTACATCCACTTGATAAGACAGAGCTCCATTTTAGAGACAATGATTTCAGGGACTGAATTCCACCCACTGCCAAAATCTTTCACATACATGCCATCATCCTCCAAAATAGACTGTGTTAACTGACATGAGTCATGATTTACCTTCTGATTGCTTGGCTGCCCTGTACCCTCTCTGGCAAATTTTCCAAACATGATGTTCATTCTCATTTTGAGACTATACATTCATTAACAACTCTGCATGTTGTCCCACCTCAAGTGGTCATACAAACGAGAAGGAATCATGACATTCTGGTCTCCTGGGTTCCTCTTTACTGTTTCTTAGGCCAGACTTAAAAGTTTGGACAGATCATTCAGTCAGTCCATTGGATGTTGGATGGTAAGGCGCAGTTCTAATGTGCTTTAAACCATTGAGTGTGGTGAAGACTGTTAAATACTTTCAGGATGGTTAATAAATACTGGCCCAGCCTATAACTCCAACATCCCATTATTGACTTTTTAAAAACGTTTTGAAACTCAGCACTTGTGAATACGGTTCCATTGTCAGACACTATGAATTCACTTATTCTGTGGGTGGAAAACATTGGTATAATCTTTCAATGGTAACGTTCAGTATAGGAGCTGGCACCTCAAAAACGTCCATTCACTTAGAGTGTGCATTGACAATTGAGCAGAAACACTGTGCCCATGAATAGACCAACATATGGACTTCTACCCATGGCCAGCCAGGCCATATTGGCATCAGTGCTAGATCATCACACGTAACTTCTGGTAAGCATCTTGAACTTTGAGATACCAGAATGAGCACTGTGTAATTTCATTAGAAGTGGCTGTTTGCCTAGTACAGGGATGATGGGGTGGCACAGTGGCATAGTGGTTAGCACTGCTGCCTTGTAGCACCAGGGATCCAGGTTCGATTCCCGGCTTGGGCCACTGTCTGTATACATAGAACATAGAACATTACAGCGCAGAACAGGCCCTTCGGCCCACGATGTTGCGCCGACCAGTTAAAAAGCAATGACCCTCTAACCTAAACCAATCCCTTTTCATCCATAAACCTATCCACGGATCTCTTAAACGCCCCCAAACTAGGCACATTTACAACTGCAGCAGGCAGGGCATTCCAATCCCTCACCACCCTCTGGGTAAAGAACTTACCCCTGACATCCGTCCTATAACTACCCCCCCTTAATTTAAAGCCATGCCCCCTCGTGCTAGCTTTCTCCATCTGAGGAAAAAGGCTATCCACCCTATCTAAACCTCTAATCATCTTATATGTTTCAATAAGATCCCCGCTTAGCCGCCTTCTTTCTAGCGAAAACAACCCCAAATCCCTCAGTCTCTCCTCATAGGACCTCCCCTCCATACCAGGCAACATCCTGGTAAACCTCCTCTGCACCCTCTCCAAAGCCTCCACATCCTTCCTATAATGTGGGGACCAGAACTGCACACAATACTCCAAGTGCGGCCGCACCAGAGTTGTGTACAGTTGCAACATGACGCTGCGACTCCTAAATTCAGTCCCCCTACCAATAAACGCCAAGACACCGTACGCCTTCTTAACAACCTTATCTACTTGATTCCCTACTTTCAGGGATCTATGTACACATACACCTAGATCCCTCTGTTCATCCACACTATTCAGAGTCCTCCCATTAGCCGACACATATACTCGACACATCTGTTATTCCTACCAAAGTGAATTACCTCACACTTCTCCGCATTAAACTCCATCCGCCACCTCTCGGCCCAGCTCTGCAACCTGTCTAAGTCACCCTGCAAACTACGACACCCTTCCTCACAATCTACCACACCTCCGACTTTGGTGTCATCAGCAAATTTACTAATCCACCCAACTATACCCTCATCCAGATCATTAATAATGTAGAGTTTGCACATTCTCCCTGTGTCTGCGTGGGATTCCTCCAGGTGCTCTGGTTTCTCCCACAGTCCAAAGATGTGCAGTTTAGGTAGATTGGCCATGCTAAATTGCCCCTTAGTGTCAGGGCAACCAGGTAGGGTAAATGCATGGGATTATGGGGATAAGGCCTGATTGGGATTGTGGTTGGTGCTGCCTCAATGTCCCAAATGGCTTCCTTCTGCACTGTAGGATTCTATGATGACTATTCTTGCTCTCCAGAGTATAATGCCATTCTCAATTCACCATTGTGGGTAACAAATCATCTCAAATGGGGAAGACCGAAGTGGCAGAGATGGTAAATCAATACTTTGCCTGAATTTTCACAGTGCAAGACATTAGGACCATTCATAAGAACATAAGGACTAGGAGCAGGAGTAGGCCATCTGGCCCCTCAAACCTGCTCCACCATTCACTAATTCATGGCTGATCTTTTTGTGGACTCAGCTCCATTTACCCGCCTGCTCACCATAACATTTAATTTATTGACTTCAAAAATTTATCTCTCCTTGCCTTAAAAACATTCAATGAGGTAGCCTCAACTGCTTCACTGGGCAGGGAATTCCACGGATTCACGACCCTTTGTGTGAAGAAGTTCCTCCTCAACTCAGTCCTAAATCTGCTTCCCCATATTTTGAGGCCATGCCCCCTAATTCTAGTTTCACCCAGCAGTGGAAACAACCTCCCCGTGTCTATCCTATCTATTCCCTTCATAATCTTATATGTTTCTATAAGATCTCCCCTCATTCTTCTGAATTCCTATGAGTATAGCCTCAGTCTACTCAGTCTCTCCTTGTAAGCCAACCCTCTCAACTCTGGAATCAACCTGGTGAATCTCCTCTGCACCCCCTGCAGTGCCAGTATATCCTTTCTCAAGTAAGGAGCCCAAAACTGTACACAGTACTCCAGGTGTGGCCTCACCAGCACCTTATACAGCTGCAACATAATCTTGCTCTTTTTAAACTCCATCCCTCTAGCAATGAAGGACAAAATTGCATTTGCCTTTTTAATTACCTGCTGCACCTGCAAACCAACTCCTTGACATTCCTGCACAAGGACACCCAGGTCTCCCTGCTCAGCAGCATGCTGCAATTTTTTTTACCATTTAAATAATAGTCTATTTTGCTGTTATTCCTACCAAAATGGATGACCTCACATTTACCAACAGTGTACTCCATCTGCCAGACCCTCGCCCAGTCTCTTTCATTATCGACATCCCTTTGCTTGATAAATGTGTACCTGTCAGGCAGAGAGGAAGTGGTCGAGCGAGGGAACCGTGGTGTACTAAGGAATCTCTGGTAAAGAGGAAGAAGGAGACTTATGTAAAGATGAGACGTGAAGGCTCAGTTAGGGCACTGGAGAGTTACAAATTAGCCAGGAAGGAGCCGAAGAGAGAGTTAAGAAGAGCTAGAAGAGGACATGAGAAGACTTTGGCAGGTAGGATCAAGGAGAACCCTAAAGCTTTCTATAGGTATGTCAGGAATAAAAGATTGATTAGGGCAAGATTAGGGCCAGTCCGGGACAGTAGTGGGAAGTTGTGCGTGGAGTCTGAAGAGATAGGAGAGGCACTAAATGAATATTTTTCGTCAGTATCGGCGCAGGAAAATGTCAGTGTAGTTGAGGAGAATACTGAGATACAGGCTTTTAGACTAGATGGGATTGAGATACATAAGGAGGAGGTGTTAGTAATTCTTGAGAGTATGAAAATAGATAAGTCCCCTGGGCCGGATGGGATTTATCCTAGGATTCTTTGGGAGGTTAGGGAGGAGATTGCAGAGCCTTTGGCTTTATGTCGTCATTGGCTACAGGTATAGTGCTAGAAGACTGGAGGATAGCAAATGTTGTCCCCTTGTTCACGAAGGGGAGTAGAGACCATCCTGGGAATCATAGACCAGTGAGCCTTACTTCTGTTGTGGGCAAAGTTTTGGAAAGGATTATAAGAGATAGGATTTATAATCATCTGGAGAGAAATAATTTGATTCGGGATAGTCATTACGGTTTTGTGAAGGGTAGGTTGTGCCTCACAAACCTCATCAAGTTTTTTGGGAAGGTGGCAAAAGAGGTGGATACAGGTAAAGCAGTTGACGTGGTGTATATGGATTTTAGCAAAGCATTTTGTAAGGTTCCCCATGGTAAGCTACTGCAGAAAATATGGATGCATGGGATTGAGGGTGATTTAGCAATTTGGATCAGGAATTGGCTAGCTGATAAAAGACAGAGGGTGGTGATTGATGGGAAATATTCAACCTGGAGTTCAGTTACAAGTGGTATACCGCAGGGATCTGTTTTGGGGCCACTGCTGTTTGTCATTTTTATAAATGACCCAGATGAGCGTGTAGAAGGATGGGTTAGTAAATTTGTGGATGACACTAAAGTCGGAGGAGTTGTAGACAGTGAGGATGGATGTTACAGTTTGCAGAGGGACATAGATAAGCTGCAGAGCTGGGCTGAGAGATGGCAAATGGAGTTTAATGTAAAAAAGTGTGAGGTGATTCAATATCAGGACATTTGGAAAGTCAAATTGCTATCCATTAGAGTCAACGTGGTTTCATGAAGGGCAAAACATATTTGGCTAATTTGCTGGAGTTCTTTGAGAATGTAATAAGCAAAGTGGATAATGTAGATGTAATATATCTGGACTTCCGGAAGGCATTTGATAAGGTGCTGCACAAAAGGTTCATTCACAAGGTTAGATCGCACGTGATCAGGTGTAATTTATTAGTTTGGATAGGTGACTGGCCGATGGACAGAAGACAGTCTGGATAAATGGGTTGATCTCTGGATAGCAAAAAAGGAGCTAATGGGATGCCACAGGGTTCAGTGCTTGACCCCCAGCTATTTACAATCTAATGTCTTGGATACAGGGATAGAAGGCTCTATAGCCAAATTTGCAGATGACACAAAAATAGGCAGGACAGTAAGATGCAATGAGGAAATAAGAATCCTACAAATGGATATAGATAGGTTAGGAGAGAGGGCCAAAAGGTGGCAGATGGAGTTTAACATGGATAAGCATGAGGTCATGCATTTTGGTCGTAAAAATGGTAACGCGACTTATTATCTAAATGGGGAGAGACTTCAGGGTGCTCCAGTGCAGAGAGGTCTGGTAGTTCTTCTTTATGAGATACAGAAAACTAGCTTGGAGGTACAGTGGAAAGCAAATGGAATGTTGGCATTTATAGCAAAAGGAATAGAATATAAAGTAAGGAACTACTGTTGCATCTACACTAATGTTCTCTAAGGTGGCTTTCACAACACATGACAACGTAGAACCACTGAGCAGAAATTGATAGCCAAGTTCCGCACACGTGAGGACGGCCTCAACTGGGATCTTGAGTTCTTGTCACACTATCTGTAACCCTGTGACTTGCCTGGGCTTGCAAAATCTCGCTAACTGTCCTGGCTGGAGACAATTTACACCTCTTTAACCTGTGCTTAACTCTCTCTCCACTCACATTGTCTGTACCTGTAAAGACTTCGTTACCTGTAAGGGCTCGCATTCCAACCATTATCTTGTAAATGAGTCTGTGTCTATGTATGCCCTGTTTGTAAACACAACTCTTCACTCACCAGAAGGAGGAGCAATGCTCTGAAAGCTTGTGCTACCAAATAAACCTGTTGGACTTTAACCTGACGTTGTGAGACTTCTCACTGTACTTACCCTAGTCCAACACCAGCATCTCCATATCATGGCATCTATACAAGGCATTGGTGTGACCGCACCTGGAGTATTGAGCACAGTTTTGGTCCTCTTATTTGAGGAAAGATGTAGTGACATTGGAGGCAATTCAGAGGAGGTTCACCAGATTGATTCCAGAGATGAGAGGTTTGTCGTTTGAAGTGAGATTAAACAGTTTTGGCTTATACTCTCTGGAATTTAAAAGAATGAGGGGAGATCAAATTGAAGTATATGAGATGATAAAAGATATGGATAAAGTAGATGTGAAGCTGATGCTTCGTCTTGTGGGGCATGCTAAGATGAGAAGTCATAGTCTTAGGAAAAGGGTAGTAAATTTAAAATAGAGTTGAGGAGAAACTACTTCTCCCAAAGGGTTGTGAATCTGTGTAATTCGCTACCCCAAAGTGCCGTGGATGCTGGGGCAGTGAGTAAATTTAAGGAGGAGTTAGACAGATTTTTAATTGGTAATGGGTTGATGGGTTATGGGAAGAAGGCAGGAAAATGAGAATGAGGAACATATCAGCCATGACTGAATGGCAGAGTAGACCCAGTGGGCCGAATGGCCTAATTCTGCAACTATATCTTATCCATGACACTGGCTCATGGGCCTAACCTGTAAGCATCTTGTGTTTCATTTTGGACAGACGTGGATTCCAACTGGTCCAGTACAGATTTGCTTCTCTGAGACTGGCAACTTGTCCAAATAATTCAATGCATTGACCATTTACTGTGGTATTGGAGCAGCTGAAACACTTCCTTGTGAAGATAGGCAGCTAAGTGCATCCGGATTCACCATGTGTGTTCCAAGTCAATGCTTATGTTTCTTCGTAGGCAGACAGAATTAATGCCAACATTGAATTCTTGCCAATGTGATTGGCAGAATAGACATGTTTTCTTTAAAAAAACCCAAGAGCGGTTTGTGGTCAGAAACGATGGTAAAGTGCCTACCGTAAAATACTGGTGGAATTTCTTGACACCATAATCTATTAATAATTCTCCTTTCTGTTTGTGATTCCCAAAAATAACTTGAGTTCAGGTGTGTTTTGGGGTTGGTGCCTCCTTTGTGACTCTGACCTTGTTTTCCATGCGGAGTAAGCCTTGTGCATCTGCACAATACCTGAGGTAGGTTACCTCAGTTGTCTCAAAAGTACATTTCTCCTTCTTGAGGTGAACTTGAAATCTCCTCACCTCCTCCTGTAAGTTAGCTAGATGAGAACACCATCAAGGTGTATCACAGCTCATGGCAGACCCTGCAGCAGATACTCCATTAGCCCTCGAAAATTGCAATGCTGAAGGCATATCAAAAGGCAGGCGTGTATAATAGAAAATCCTGTATGGACCTCGGGAAATGTTGCCTAATTCGAGTTGCTGATATCCGTGTCTCATATCCAGCTTCGTATAAGATTGACCTCCAGTCAGCTTTGCATGCAAGTATTCAACTTTGGGATTGGATATTTACCCGGTTACCTGTTAACCTGTTTCAGCCCAAGTACAGAATGTCTTGTCCAGTTTCAATACAGGAACAATGGGTGCTGCCTATTCTGAGAAATGAACTGGACTAGATAATGTCCAGTTCTTCCAGTCGCCTTAGTTCAGTATCTCTTCATAAAGCCGATGGTTCTGGTCTCACCCTAAGGAATTGAGAGATCCCCTCTGGGGGCAGCATGGTGGCACAGTGGCTAGCATTGCTGTCTCACAGCGCCAGGGACCTGGGTTTGATTCCTGGCTTGGATCACTGTCTGTGTGGAGTTTGCACGTTTTCCTTGTGTCTGCGTGGATTTCCTCCGGGTGCTCTGGTTTTTTCCCACACTTCAAAGATGTGCAGGTTAGGTTAATTGGCCATGCTAAACTTTCCCTTGGTGTACCTGAACAGGCACCGGAGTCTGGCGACCAGGGGATTTTCACAGTAACTTCATTGCAGTGTGAATGTAAGCCTACTTGTAATTAATAAATAAATAAACTGGGTCCGCATAGATCTTCGCTTTCAGACCCTTTAATTTGCCTAATTCATCCTTCAAACTTCATCAGTTTGAGCAGTCCTTCTTCCCATGCTTGGAAAACACAATTTAATGTGATTTCCTTAAGCCAACCGCGATCGAGAAAGCTTCGTCCTACGTCTGTCACTATCATCACTGGCGGTAGTGCAGACTGTTGCCCGTAACTTACAGGTACCATTGCAGTGCCCACTAATTTTATCGCTCCTCCAGTATAAGTTGTCAACTTGGTTGCAGTACTCTTCAGTTCAGTGGTTGAGCTCCTCTCAAGTACCAATTTGTATACTCACTTATCACGATAGCTGATGCTCTTATATCAACTTCTATCTTAAGAGGCTTCCCATTTACCTGGAGCATTACAGTAATAGGTGCTATCTTGCCCACTTTTATATTAAACAGTGAGTGAATGAATATTTATCGTTGGTACTCGACTCTTCCATATTGTGTACTGGTGATGCATTATTTAATTGGCTTCCCGGTAGACTTGGCTCTGTAGCTATGCCTTAATGTGGCCTCTCCTATTACAAAAAAAGTCAGCCTCCTTATATCTGCAGCATTCAGGGGAGTAGTTACCTCCACATCAGTAGCATTCCCCTTCAAACTTTGCTGATTGATTTCCTCTTCTAAATCTTCTTGTCTTATTTGTGGCTGAACTTGTTTCCCTCCTCGTAGTTACTCCTCCAGTTTTGGTGCTACTGCTGACTGCAGGTTCCCACCCTAACTGGAGAACAGCACCTCTCTTGTGCACCTTTTTCAGCGCTTTCCATTCCCAAATGGGGGGTGTGTGCGTGTGTGTGTGTGTGTGTGTGTGTGTTGGTGGCCGGGGAGGTGGGGGGGCAGGTATGGTATCTTTGACTGGGGGAAACTGCAGTGCAGCATCTATTAAAATGGGTTCAAGAGCAGGCACAGGCCAATGCTCAGTACTTCTCTCTCTTCAGTCAAGGTGTTCAGCTGCCCTTTCTGATGAAATATTAATTGAGATGCCTGTTCTACAGATGGTGAACATTGTTCATTGCTAGCAGGCAGTATTGCTGCCCTTAGTTGACTTTGACAAGTACTGAAGGTGCAAGTACTGATGAAAAGAGACAATTTTCACATCTATGTATTATTGCTGATTTTGTTGGACGGTAATTTGCTGCCAATAGTGTAATGGTGTAAATAACTGGTGATAGACCATAACCATAAGACATAGGAGCAGAATTAGGCCATTCAGCTCATCATGTCTGCTCCGCCATTCAATCATGGCTGATGTTTTTCTCATCCCCATTCTCCAGCCTTTTCCCCATAACCCTTGACGCCCCCACCCCCCACCCCCCACCCCCCACCCCCCACCCCCCACCCCCCACCCCCCACCCCCCACCCCCCACCCCCCACCCCCCACCCCCCACCCCGGTTCTAGTTTCTCCTCTTAGTGGAAACATTCTGTCCTTGTCCACTCTATTCAGGCCTCACAGTATCCTGTAAATTTCAGGAAGATTCCCCTTCATTCTTCTCAACTCCAACGAATACAGACCCAGAGTCCTCAATCGTCCCTCACATGACAAACTCTTCATTCCAGGGATCATTCTTCTGAACATCCTCTGGACCCTTTCCAAGGCCAGCACACCCTTCCTTAGATACAGGGCCCAAATTTGCTCATAATACTCCAAATGGGGTTTGACCAGAGCCTATACAGTCTCAGAAGTACATCCCTGCTCTTGTATTCTAGCTCTCTCGACATGAATGCTAACATTGCATTTGCCTTCCTAACTGCCGACTGAACATGCACGTTAACTTTAAGAGAATCTTGAACAATGACTCCCAAGTCCCTTTGCGTTTCTGATTTCCTAAGCATTTTCCAGTTTAGAAAATAGTTTATGCCTCCATTCTGCCTTCCAAAGTGCATAACCTCACACCTTTCCACATTGTATTCCATCTGTCATTTCTTTGCCCACTCTCCTAACCTGTCCAAGTCCTCCTGCAGCCCTCCGCCTCCTCAATAATACCTGTCCCTCTACATATCTTTGTATCATCTGCAAACTTAGCATCAGCACCTTCAGTTACTTGCTCCAAATCATTAATGTATATTGTGAAAAGTTGCAGTCCCAGCACTGACCCCTGAGGCAGATCACTAGTCACTGGCTGCCATCCTGAAAAAGACCCCTTTATCCTCTATCCATGCGAGGCTCTTACCCTTAACATCATGGGCGCTTAACCTATTTAACAGTCACCTATACGACACTTTGTCAAAGTCTTCTGGAAATCTAAACAAATCATGCCCATTGGCTCTCCTTTATCCAACTACCTTGTTACCTCCTCAAAGAATTCTAACAGATTTGTCAGACATGACCTCCCCTTGACAAAACTGTGCTGACTCAGTCCTACTTTATCATGCATCAAGTGTGATCAGGTGTGACCCTAATTATTACAAAGGCAACTCTGCACTGTGCCTGGAACAAAGGTAGATAATTAAACTATGTGAGTGACATGACTGGGTGTGGCCTTGCTCAACTTTGAATTCCCTGGGCTCTCAAGTATGGAATGACTTGGACAAGACTCTGGAAAGATGTTTATTGCCCATGCAACTGTGCCATAGGGATTTCATGTGAAAGAGAGGAATAAAATCACTTCCATTTCTGTAGCACCTTTCATAACATCAGGATGTGCCAAAGCACTTTCCAGCCAATGGAGTACATTCTGAGGTGTAAGCACTGATGACATATAGGACTTTGTGCACAGCAAGCTCCCATATATATATGGCCATCATTGGTGACGTTTCTGAAAGGATAAGTATCAGTCAGGACACCAGGAGAACTTGCCAGTTGTGTTATAAAATAATACCATGGGATCTTTTCATATCCACCACTGGGGCCTCGGTTTTTAACATTTTGTCTGAAAGACAGCATCTCTGACAGTGTAACACTCCCTCAGTACTGCACTGGAGACTCAGCCTGGATTATGTGCTCAACTCTCTGGATTGAGGCTTGAACCCACAACCTTCTGACTCTGAGATGGGAATGCTACCCACTGAATCATAGCAGGAAGGAATGAAAAAAAAGAATTTGGGTTGGGTGGGGGCTTGGTACTGTAGGAACTTGCCAAATCCATTGAAGGGAAAGATTTTAGGCAGTTTGTTGCATGGTGAATTCCTGTGCTTTGTGGTTAGAAGAAAAATGGATGAAAGAATTGAGGAAATTGGGGAAAAAGACAAATTAAAGATTGGATATTTCTCAATTACAAGGTTTATAACATTGATTTTATAGAGGATTTATTTGTTTGCATCCCACTTCAAGCAGTTCAAACTTAATTGACCTGTGACGAAGCTTGAGTTTGGAAAGAGAATTTGGATTGCAGGGTGCAGACGCAGAAGGAGTCCTGTTGGAAGTTTACACATACACATGCTCCAAGTGCCAAATCCTCTAAGCCAGTATGTGGATTGTTATCGTTCAGCGAGGCTGTGTTTGTGTTACTTTGACAGTTTTATTGCCACATTCATCACTCCCAGGAGGGGAGAGGAGTGCACCATTCTGTTAGAGGAACTGCTGCAACCTTGGTGTTTGAGTTATGAGGGGCAGACGGGAATAATGATGAGTGTGATATGAACACTGTGATGAATATACTTACAAGTGATGTTTGTTAGATTTTACGGCAGTTTTCTGTGGTATATCTTAACTTGTATAATGCAAGTAACCCTCAATTCATGTTCTGAGTGACTCTGGATGCAGTTCGACAAGAATCTTATCACTTTCTGTTAGTCAGGGGAATTGAACGTAATTTAATTTTTTAAAAATAAACTATCCTTTAAACTAAAGTTTTGATCAAGTAAGAGCCTTTTGTTTTATATACAAAATAATGTAGCCAGGAGCTCACCCAGTGATACAGATCTCAGTGAGTTGGAATTTATCTGTTCTAAACAGTGCTGTTGTGTGAGGGGCTAAGGCTGGAACACACATATCCAGTGGAAGCAGTCTTTGAATATCTTTAAGGCAGAGGTAGATAGATTACTGATAAATATGGGGGGCAAGATGGAGGGGGGGGGTTAGTGGGGGGAAGGTTATTGAGAGTAAGAGGGAACGTGGGGTTGAGGTTACAATCAGATCAGCCATGATCGCATTGATGGTGGAGCAGGCTTGAGGGGCCAAGTGGCCTACTCTTTTTGTATGAAAGGATTTTTTACAAAGAAGCTGTGAGAGGTTCCCTTAGAAAGATCAGCAAATAGGAACACTCACATTAAACAGCACATTTCACAATCTCAGGACATCTGAAAGTGTTTTAAGGTTTTGAAATAAGAACATAAGAACATAAGAAATAGGAGCAGGAGTAGGCCATCTAGCCCTTCGAGCCTGCCCCACCATTCAGTAAGATCATGGCTGATCTGTCGTGGCTCAGTTCCACCTTCCCGCCCTCTCCCCATAACCCTTAATCCCCTCTCTTATCAAAAACCCATCAACCCGCGTCTTAAAAATATTTAGCGAGGTAGCCTCCACCACTTCAACGGGCAGAGAATTCCAGAGATTCACCACCCTTTGAGTGAAGAAGTTCCTCCTCAACTCCGTTCTAAACCGCCCCCCCTTTATCTTGAGGCTGTGCCCCCTAGTCCTACTGTCTTTTTTGAGCGGGAAGAGTCTCTCCACCTCTATCCTATCCATCCCATTCATCATCTTATACGTCTCAATGAGACCTCCCCTCATTCTTCTAAACTCTAACGAGTACAAGCCTAGTTTATTCAGCCTCTCCTCATAGCTCAACCCCCTCAACTCCGGTATCAGCCTAGTAAACCTCCTCTGCACTCCCTCCAAGGCCAAAATATCTTTGCGCAGGTGCGGCGCCCTTGAAGAGTAGCTACTTGTACAATTTAGGAATGCCAGGCAAATTATTTGCTTTTGTGCTGTTGCTCGAGGGATAAATATCAGCTAGGAGAATGAATAACTCCTCTGATAACTGGTGCGTTAGAAATTTTTACATCCGCCTGAAGGGACCAGTGAGCCTCAGTTTAACATCTCTCTCTGAGAGAATAGCACCTCTGACGGTGCTGTGTTTCCTCAGTACTGCACTCAAAGTGTTAGCCTGGATTATGTGTTCAAATCTCGAGAATAAAATTTGAACTTACAATTTTCTGACTCCAAAGCAAGAATGCTACCCACTGACAATACAATTACAGTCTTCTAGCTCAAAAATTGTGGTTTGCGCCATAATGGCCAGCTTTGCATTTAGCATCACTTGGTGTGGCTCAGGAACTCATTCTCATGTGGCAGTTTCAATGACAGTGGTCTTAGAAGAAGGTGTATGATCACTGGCCTCTTTTTTTCTGGACTATCTTCTTGGCCAGCTGAGCATTTCATTTTTGCTCACTTCTTCTAAACAGTCAGCCTCCTGGGGTCATAGTTGTTAGCGACTGTCTCCCAATATCGTTGTCTGTCATCTTCATATCTCGCTTGTAGGTATCTTTGCAGTGGAGAGACGGACACCCAAGAGGTCATGACCCAGTGACCACTTCACTGTAAAGAAGGTCTTGGGGTGTATGGCCACCTAACTAACATGACTGGAAGAGCGCAGTCGTCATTGGATTAGTAATGAGTGTATACTGGTGGCATTATGTCACTCCAGAACCTCTGAGTGGGTGACCTTCTCCTGCCAAGAGGTGCCAATGATTTCAGTGAGACAGAAAAGGTGGAAAGTCTTCAGCACGTTCTTGTCTTTGCAGTTCATCACCCATGTTTCACCATTGTAGAGGAGTACACTGAGGACACAGGCTTGGTAGACTTGCAGTTTGGTGTTCTTAGTCAGGTTGCTGTTGTTGCACATTTCCTAACTCAGCTTGGACATAACACCACCAGCTGCTTTTGTGATGTGTGTGTTGATTTCAGCACCAAGTGTCAGATCGTTAGTGATTGTGGAGCTGAGATGTAAAGCTCTCAACAACCTTCAATGTCACATTGTCAGTGCTGGTGAATGGTTGCGGTATGGCAATATCCTGGACTATGACATTTGTCTTCCTGATGTTGATGGTCAAACCAAACTCTTTACAGAGAGTCTGTCCACTTGCTGCTGAAGGTGTTCCTTGGTGTGCAATGCTAGTGCGGCATCATCACTCTCTGATATGACCTTGTCAAACCTTTGTCTTGGATCTCAGGTGAACAAGGTTGAATAACGTCCTGTCAGCTCTGGTGTGTAAGTAGACACCCTCTGTAGATGACCTGCGGGTGTTTGACAGCAGCAAAGAGAAGAATATGCCAAGAAATGCAGTGCCAGAATCTGGTTTGACCCCACTGTGGATCTCCAAGAATTCTGATGTTGCCCATCATGGCTGATCTGGTCCATCATATTATCATGGGAAGAGAAGATCACACTGAGCAGCTTTGGTGAACAGCCAGTTTTCTCCAGCAGTTTAAATAGACCAACTCTGACACCACACTGGGATGTGAGATAGATGTGTCAGTCAGGATCTGTAGTCTGACCAGGGCAACCTGGGCAAATACTCACAATGCTCAGCAGGGAGATGCCTCAATTGTTCTTGCTGTCACTGTTCTTGTAAGAATAATAATAGTCACATGGACTTGAAACGTTAACTCTGTTTCTCTCTCCACTGATGCTATTAGCCTTGCTGAGTTTATCCAGCATTTCTGTTTTTATTTCAGATTTCCAGCATCTGCATATTTTGTTTCTATTTTGGTGTTCCATTGTCTTACCAACCCTTGCAGTTGGTGATGATGTCCCCTAATTCTATTAGGAGAGGTTTTCTTTGCTGATGGACCTGTTGCCTTTTGATCTCATTGTGCCGCCAGCGCACCACATCAGGATATTCTGGCTAAGTTCTAACCAGTAGCACAGTCTGCTAGGCTTTGGTGGTGCTCAATGTATTCAGAGCCTTCACACTTGTAATTAATAAGAGCAGACTCTTTGAGCTTTGACAAAGGGTCATCTGGACTCGAAATGTCAGCTCTTTTCTCTCCTTACAGATGCTGTCAGACCTGCTGAGATTTTCCAACATTTTCTCTTTTGGTTTCAGATTCCAGTATCCGCAGTAATTTGCTTTTAACTATTGGTTTATATCTGGGTTGGCAGTACGGCTGACTTTGGTAGAGGTGACATTTCTGCTTTGAAAGATTTAAGACCCACTTGAAGAAGACATTTATCCCCATTTCTGTCTTTGTTTTAAACTGAATGGAGTAAATTAAAGTAAATGGAGAGAACATATGTTCTGAACCATTTGTGGGGACATGGTGGGGGGGGAGGGGGAGGAGGATAAGTTCTGAAGTAGTAATTTCTTTACAGTGAATCCTACACCTCGTTCACACATTTCTTCTGACTTCTTTCCCTGCGAGTTGAACGTGTGATATTTTTCTTTCAGCAAGCTCTCGGGAAGCTATATCAATGTTTAGAACATAGAACATTATAGCGCAGTACAGGCCCTTCGGCCCTCGCTGTTGCGCCGACCAGTGGAACCAATCTAATCTAATGACCTCTAACCTAAACTATTCCAATGTTATCCATATGCCTATCCACTGACCATTTGAATGCCCTTAAAGTTGGCGAGTCCACAACTGCTGCAGGCAGGGCTTTCCACGACCATACCACCCTATGAGTAAAGAACCTACCTCTGACATCTGTCCTATAATTACCACCTCTTAATTTAAAGCTATGTCCCCTCGTGTTAGCCATCACCATCTGAGGTAAAAGGCTCTCACTGTCCACCCTATCCAATCCTTTGATCATCTTGTATGCCTCAATTAGGTCACCTCATAACCTTCTTCTCTCCAATGGAAATAACCTCAAGTCCCTCAGCCTTTCCTCATAAGACCTTCCCACCATACCAGGCAACATCCTGGTAAACCTCCTCTGCACCCTTTCCAGTGCCTCCACATCCTTCTTATAATGCGGCGACCAGAACTGTACGCAACAAGTGCGGCCGCACCAGAGTTTTGTACAGTTGTAACATGACCTCATGGCTCCGAAATTCAATCCCTTTACCAATAAAAGCTAACACACCGTACGCCTTCTTAACAACCTTATCAACCTGGGTGCCAACTTTCAGGGAGCTATGCACATGTGGCCCGAGATCTCTCTGCTCATCAACACTACTAAGAGTCCTTCCATTAGCCCTATATTCTGTACTCCTGTTACTCTTACCAAAGTGAATCACCTCACACTTTTCCATATTAAACTCCATCTGCCACCTCTCGGCCCAGCTCTGCAGCTTACCTATGTTCCGCTGCAAACTGTAACATCCATCCTCACTGTCTACAACTCCTCCAACTTTGGTGTCGTCAGCAAATTTACTAATCCATCCTTCTACACCCTCATCTAGGTCATTTGTAAAAATGACAAACAGCAGTGGCCCCAAAACAGATCCTTGAGGTACACCACTTTAGCCTATCAAGTTCCATGTTGATCACAGTTGTCTTCTGCACATTTTTGCCCATAGAATCTAGGAGCAGGGATCAGGACCATTTGGCCTTTCGAGCCTGCTCCACCATTCATTATGATCTTGGCTGATCCTCAACCTCAATGCCATATTCCTGCTTTATCTCCATATCCCTTGATGCCATTAAAATCTAAAAAAAAATCTCTTTCTTGAATACATTTAGTGACTTGGCCTCCACAGCTTTCTGTGGTAGAGAATTCCACAGATTCTCCATTCTTTGAATGAAGAAATGTTTCCTCAACTCAATCCTAAATGGTCTACCCCATACCCTGAGACTGTATTCCCTGGTTCTAGATTCCCCGACAGGGAAACTATCCTCCCTGCATCTCAACTGATCAGCCCAATTAGAATTTTATACATTTCAATCAGACCAGCTGAATGTCATCTGTCAATTCTGTGCACATGGCCCTTGCGCTCCATTTAACCAATTTTCTTCTACTTTGTTTTGAGTGTCTGATACAATGGACTCTGTCCATCTGTTGAGCAAAGACTTGAAGTTCGTACTGCCATTAAAGCAGGTGGACTGTGGCGAGTCAGGACCTTACTGGTCGGGGGCTGCCTGCCCTGAGTTGGGTGGTGACTGATCAATGGGACACCGTGGTACCTCCTCATTGGCGACTGCCTGTAGCATCCATTCTCTACATCTGGTAATTGCTGCTTCCATATTGTGTTAACACTCTTCTGTGATTCTGAACGGTTTTCTCCAGAGTGCAAGCCTGGGCAGAATTTCTGGAGAGCCTGGGCTGCTCAAACATCAGGATCCCCTCTAAACTTCTCTAGTTATGTCCAAAGCACTACATTCCCACTGGCTTGGCTGCATGAAATGTTGGAAAGATGACATTTAGACATCAGTCTACCTTTGGGCTGCACCTGGAATTTTTTTTTGTCTGGGTTCAATCCCTTCAGCTCTCCCCAGGTATCCACAAGGCAGTTGAGTTATTCACCTGTGGTTTATGAGTGCCAGGTTGTGTCCATGTGTTGGTGGGATTGCACACTCGATGTCTGAGGGCCAAATCCTCACCCAGTTCCTCAGAAGCTTTAGCCTAGGATTGTGAGAGATCTCGTTTTCATCTGTCGCCAGGAAGAGGCATAGCTGAGGACTTGCCATTGGAGAGGCTGTGCACTGACAAGGAGAGACTTGTACATTTTACTCTTTCTCATATCACTGCTAGCCAATGGTATAAGCTGAAAGTGAGAAGCAAGCTCGCACGCAAAGATGGGAGTATGCTCACTCTCTTCACCCACATTCTAGGTGCATCACACTGATCTGTGGGACAATAGCCTTTGCACAGGGAAATATGTAGTATGTGATTCCTTGGACACCAACAACAGCACTGTTTAATGAACTCTTCATGTGTGTGGTAAACAAGATTTTCATCTAGAAAGGTCTGCCATTACATTGTTTATTCTTAATAAAATGTGTTTTTCGACAAATTGCTTTTGGTAAAAGAGCAAATTTTAAGCAATATTTCTTTAATACCACACTGTAAAATAAATCAAAAATAGATGCAGAAATAAGCACCCATTAAATCTAGTTAGGTTACTTCTCCATTTACCTCAGATAAAAGTTCATTTATTCATTCTTTCACAAAACCGAAATAAAATTCAACATGTAACTTCTCCTTTGTGGCCTTCATTACTAGTCATGGAGTCATAGAGTTTCAGAGCACAGAAAGAGGCCCCTTGGTCCATTGTGCCTGTGCCAGCCATCAAGCACCTATCTATTCTAATCCCAATGTCCGTAGCCTGGTATACTGTAGTGTTTCAAGTGTTCAGATAAATGCTTCTTAAACATTGTTTCTACCTCTGCCACCCTCTGGGTGAGTTCCAGATTCCCACCACCCTCTGGGTGAAAAAGGTTTTCCTCAAACCCCCTCTAAATCTTCCTTGCCTTAAATTTATGTTCCTCATAATTTTGTACATGTCAGTGAGGTCCACCTCCTCATCCTTCACTGCTCTAAAACCTAACTAGTTTCTTCTCATTAGCTGAAAAGCTCCAGCATAAGCAACATCCTGGTGAATCCCTTCTGCACCCTCTATAGTGTTAGTGAATGGGACTGGGCTGAGGTTTAAAAAAAGTTCCAGCATACTTTGTCAATGACCAATCTCGTCCATTCTCAGTGTTGTGTCGTCCCTCAAATGTGAATGAACACAGAGGCAGCCTCCACGCTGGACTTGAGGCTCACAGTATTAGACTCAAAATGCAAGCTGGCCTGAGGCTGCACTCTGGATATTCACACACCCTGATATGTTATGGGAGTTGTTGTTTGCTTTCTGGCTTAAGGTTCTGCATTCAGCTGTCTGTCTGCAAACCTTCAACTGAAAGCACAAGTTTCTCCAGTTGAGATGTATAACCTGGTGTTTTCCTATTTATTAGCTTTGTATGTTTGTATGTTAAATAGCTTGTTTTTACTTTTATCTTTGCTTTTTACCTGTTTACTGACAGGGGATCATATTCCCTATGACATTTTCACTGATAAAACATATCTTGTGTGTCATTCCGAATTACTAGGAATACAAAAAGGTCAACTTTTCATCTCATCTGCTCAACACTCTATAGACAAGCTTTGAGTGATTGTCCACAACTTCCAGAAGTATCCCAATACTTGACTAGCCTCATTGGTAACAGCTTCACACTGAGTGTAAAAATGTAACTGCATCCTTCCCAACTCTCAACTGTGTTTCATGCTTTCTGACCCATTGGCCTTGGCTTGGCAAAGTGTTATAGTATCCACATTACTTGCAAATAATGTGAATTACCTGGGCAGTGAGAATACTCACTGAGCTTAACCAGAGCTGCCAACGTTCTTGAACTCATTCTATAAATTTTAATCCATTTTTTTAAAAAAAGCTTTCCATATGGAACATCACCAAACACCTGGATATCCTGGTAAATTCATGTTTGTTATATTTCCCTTCCTTCCTTAGATTTGTCCCTGCCTCAATTAAATTCCATGGATGGTCCTTGTTAACTTGATTAATTACTCATCCAACTGGCCTTAGTCAGTTTGCCCAAACCAGTGAGACATGTTTCCTCTTCAGTCATGCTCCTGGGCTCTGTGTTATTTTGACAGCACTCTTTAAAATGTTCTTTGGACTTTTCCCTCATTGTTTATATTGAATATTGAAAATATTGAATATATTTCAGCAATGCTCATCTTATCCTTTTGCTGAACAGAGTTGAGGAGGAACTTCTTCACTGAAAGGGTGGTGAATCTCTGGAATTCTCTGCCCGTTGAAGTGGTGGAGGCTACCTCGCTAAATATATTTAAGATGTGGGTAGTTAGGTTTTTGGTAGGCAAGGGGATTAGGGGTTATGCGGAGAAAGCGGGAAGGTGGAACTGAGCCACTTCAGATCAGCCATGATCTTATTGAATGGCGGGGCAGGCTCAAAGGGCTAGGTGGCCTAGTCCTGCTCCTATTTCTTATGTTCTTATGTTCTGAGGAAGGTACCAGATTTTCAGTACATTTTTTAAAATGTTTTAAGGTTTATATTTTTGTGCATGTACATGTATAACCTTGTATGATATTGTGAATCTATAGATTTAGCCTGTAAGGCATTGTGTATCCGTACACCAACACATACAACCTTGTGAGGGACTATGTATCTGTACACCAACGCATACAACCTTGTGAGGGATTGTGTATCTGTACACCAACACACATACAATGTGTGAGGGATTGTGCATCTGTACACCAACACACCTAACTTTGTGAGGGCTCGTGTATCTGTAGTGATACACAGATAACCTTATGAGGCATTCTGGATCTATAGACCGAAACATGCAACAGTGTGAGAGATTGTGTATCTGTCAAACTGCATGCACAATGTGGTGAGAAATTGTGTATAGATTTACGTAGACTGGTTTTGAAGAACTGAAGAAAAAGCTTTGTGTCCCATTGAAAGACCTGGAAGAGATCACAATGTACTTACTACAGCGCTGGAAGTAGTGCGCACTGAGAGTTTGTAAAAGAAAGATTTGAAAGAAGATCTGAAATTGGAACAGATTGATTTACAGGAGTGGATGTACACAGTTGATTAATGAATGGAGAATGTCACTGGGTGGATGAGGGAGCAGAGTGCGAGATCAAAGAATGGACTGTCAGAGGATCAGCAGGATATTGGAGAATCATGGCCATAGTTGTTTATGATGATTAACCTTATGATGGATTGTGTATTCAGAGATCTGCACACACAATATTATGGGAAATTGTGTATCTGTTGATGTAAACACAACATTGTGATGGATTGTGTATTTGTAGATGTACACACACACCAATGTGGTAGATTGTGTATCTGTAGATACACACACGACAATGTCAAAGATTGTGTATCTGTAGGCCCACTCATATTTACATAAATTTTCAGTGTCTATCATCTCATAATAATTCCCTGAGTTACCAAAAGCAAAGTAGGCCTTCCTCAGTTAGTGAAACTCCTCTTTATCCGGAGTAGTGCTGCCCATATAAGTGAATAACTATTTTCCCACTGTTCTTGCTTTAAAATATCTTGTTCAGATTTAAAGATAAGTTTCATCTTATCAAATTATTAAATCACATTGAATTGTTTAACAGGTTCGGTGAAGTGCTGGGCAAGCTGTACACGTCAGCATCCTTTAAAAGTGCTGTTACAGTAATATTGCAGTCGTTAAAAGTTCCTGTTATTGCACTGCGGTAGAATGAGTCTGAAATTAGAACATAGAACATAGAACATAAAACATAGAACATTACGGTGCAGTACAGGGCCTTCAGCCCGTGATATTGCGCCGACCAGTGGAACCAATCTAATGGCCCTCTAACCTAAACTATTCCAATGTTATCCATATGCCTATCCACTGACCATTTGAACACCCTTAAAGTTGGCGAGTCCACAACTGCTGCAGGCAGGACATTCCACGCCCTTACTACCCTCTGAGTAAAGAACCTACCTCTGACATCTGTCCTATAACTACCACCCCTTAATTTAAAGCTATGTCCCCTCGTGTTAGCCATCACCATCCGAGGAAAAAGGCTCTCACTATCCACCCTATCAAACCCTCTGATCATCTTGTATGCCTTAATTAGGTCACCTCATAACCTTCTTCTCTCTAATGAAAATAACCTCAAGTCCCTCAGCCTTTCCTCATAAGACCTTCCCACCATACGAGGCAACATCCTGGTAAATTATCAAAGAATTTGATAATTTGATTGTTATTATGCTGAGTATCTTTTGTTCTCTTTGGATTTCTCTGCAAAGAGATCAAGTAGAACATCACCAATTTGTGCACAGAGTGAAGTAATGATTAAAACTTCTATTGATTTTGCTAGCATTGCCTAGCTGAGTGTCTGTTCTCATGGGTGAACAGTAATTACATGTCAAAGTCTCCAAGTCGTCTGCTTCATGCAACATGGTTGGTTCGCTAGTGCATTAGTTAATTGATGCTAATGAAAGGTAGGTGTTCTGCTGTCTCACCAATGCGGATGTTAAGCTAATTAAGTTCAAATTCCCGGGCGGCCAAATTCCCCAGGCAGCCAGTGTCTGGTCCATTCCCCACTTGCCTTTTGTACTGTATGGAAAACTACTTTCCTTGTAACTTTTACCTAAATTTAATTTGGGCCATGGGAAAGTTACGTAAAGGAAAACCAGGTTCAATATATTTGGATGTAAGATTAGATGTATACCCTGCAATAGGGAGAGATGGTAGTATAGTTTGCTTGAAAGAAATGCAATTTTTGATGGGGCAAAACCTTGAAAGAAGGATGCCTAAACCTGTTGTATCAGTATAAAATTTGATGGAGCTATGTTTAACTGTGGCTTCTTGGATGCTTTGATTTGTAATGAACGATCACTTGGTATGCATACAACTGAAAAAGTTGCAGATTTCTGACTTTAATTTTAGTATAGCTTTGTAAAGGGTTGAGTTGAATTCATCTTCTAAAATGTGGTCTTTAAAACTATTAGACACTTCTCTAGAATAATGGTAAGGGTAATATGGGAAAAGACATTGTTAATGAGATGAAAACTGTAATTATGAAATTAAAACAATTCCTATAAATACTCTACAATTCAGAAACGAGATATTTCAGGATCTTTCATCAGAATTGGAAAAGATTAGAAACGAGGCAGGGAAAGGTGGAGTAGGGAAAAACAAGGAGAAAGGAAGTGACAATGGGCGACAAAGTGGCCCATTGATTAGCACTGCTGCTGCACAGTGCCAGGGACCCAGGTTCAATTCCAGCCTAGGGTAACAGTCTGTGTGGAATTTGCACAATCTCCCTGTGACTGTGTGGGTCTCCTCTGGTTGCTCTGGTTTCCTCCCACAATCCAAAGATTTTTAGGTTAGGTTGATTGGCCGTGTTAATTTGCCCCTTAGTGTCGGGGGAATAGTAGTAAAATACTTGGCGTTACCCAGATGGGGCCTAGGTGGGATGTTGTTGGTGCAAGCTCAATGGGCCAAATGGCCTCCTTCTGTACTGTAGGGATTCTATGATTCTATAGTCACTGGACCGGTTATCCAGAGGCCCAAGCTGATGCTCTGAGGAAATGGCTTCAAAGCCCACCATGACAGCTCATGGAATTTAAATCCAAATAATTAATATAAAAATCTGGATATAAAACTAATCTCAGGAATGGAGACCATGAAACTATCATTGATTGTTGTAAAAACCCAATTAGACTAATGCTGTTACCCAGTCTGGCTGACATGTGACTCCAGGACCTCTTAACTGTGCTCTAAAATAGCCTAGCATCAGTTCAAGGACAATTAGGAATGGACAACAAAATGCATGCCTTGCCAGTGACAACCACATGTCATGAAAGAATAAAGGAAAACAAATTGCTTGATTTACTTGGTTAAGGCCTTTCTCAGAAGATTGCTTTTCATTTAGAAACACTGGTCAAAGCTCATCGATCACGCTGAGATATTGAAGATTGTCAGCTGGAGGCTGGGAGTTTTGTTGTCCTAGGAGATGAAGAAGTTAGAATGGAGACAGCACAATGTAATTGGCACAGTGAAATGCAGGACAAAGGAAGGATATGCAAGATGGATTGTTAATAATTTGGAAGGGACATGGATGAAAGTTAAGAGAAACTATAGCAGCACTGAATGAATAGAAACTAAGATTGTACCAAATGGGGGGGTGAAGGTTAGAAGCAAGAGAAGGATTCCATACCAAGCAGGATATATCTTGTATCCAGTCTGGGAGCATTAAAGTCTTCAAATCTTTCGCGTGTGTCAGCATGTAGGAAGCTGGAGAGACTTGAAAGTTGAGGGAAAAGTAGAAATTTAATAATGGAGGAGTTGTGAGAATTCAATTTAAGATCAGAGATAGTGAGACTCACAATGACAGTAGGTGACGAGGAGCTCAAGACACTCTATTAATGCTACAATCGTTCCTCCTTTGAACTTTCTTCAAAGGTGAGGAGCAGCATGTTGGTTAGAGTTACAAGAGACACGTACAGACTGGTTTTGAAGAACTGAAAGAAAGGCTTTCAGTGCTCCTTTGAAAGGTTTGGAGGAGATCACAATGTACTTATTACAATGCTGGAAGTAGTGTGCACCAAGAGTTTGTGAAAGAAAGATCTGAAAGAAGATCTGAAATTGGAGCAGATTGATTTGCAAGAGCAGATGTACACAGTTGCTTAATGAAGAGGGTCAATGGAGTGGATGAGGGAGCAGAGTGAGAGAGTCTATGCATCAGCTGGATATTGAAGAACCATTGTCATAGTTGTTTATGATGATTAAAGGGTCTGAAAGGGTAAAAGAGAACCTAATTCTTCTTGTGGGAGTCCAGAACACCCGGGAAAGATCACAGATAGAGTTAGTCATAGAGGTTTACAGCATGAAAACAGGCCCTTTGGCCCAACTTGTCCATGCTGCCCTTTTTTTTAAACCCCTAAGTTAATCCCAATTGCCTGCATTTGGCCCATTTCCCTCTATACCCATCGTACCCATGTAACTATCTAAATGCTTTTTAAAAGATAAAATTGTACCCGCCTCTACTACTACCTCCGGCAGCTTGTTCCAGACACTCAACACTCAGTGTGAAAAAATTGCTCCTCTGGACACTTCTGTATCTCTCCCGTCTCACCTTGACTATCTATCTTGTGTATGTCCCTCATTATTTTATAGCCCCCTATAAGGTCACCCTTCTACGCTACAGAGAAAAAAGTCCCGGTCTATTTAGCCTCTCCTTAAAGCTCAATCCATCAAGTCCCGGTAGCATCCTAGTAAATCTTTCCTGCCCTCTTTCTAGTTTAAAGATCTTAAAATTAGAGCTAGATGTTCAGCAATAATACAGCTTCACAGAAAAGATAGTGGAAATGTGGAGCTCATTAAACTGGGTGTTAATTAAAAATTCCAAAATTGTTAATAGATTGATGTCCAGCAAGGGTACTTTGAGTTGTGGAACCAATGGAGTTAAGATACTGATTGGAGATAATCTGATTGAACAGTGGCATAGACTTGATGGGTTGATGGCCAGCTCTTGTTCCTATCTTTCTAAGTTGTTCTGGTGGTCGAGCATATTCTGGTCACGTGTTTCAAAGCCCTGTCAAAGGTTTAGGAGAAATGAAAAATAAAAGGGAATCTAAAATTCTATGAATAGCAAATGGATAAGCTGAGGAGAGGTGAGCCCAATTAGACACCAAAAAAGGAACCCTTGCCAGGAGAAATAGGCCTGACTGAGCTAGTAAATGAGTACCCTGCATCTGTCATTACCAAGAAAAAACATTTTGCCAATGAAAGAAGAGTAAAAGAAGCAATAGTTGAGGTACGCAATGTGCTAAAACATGATAAATGACAGGTACTAGAAAGGCTGATGTTATGGACAGGGGAGAGAGTCAGCTCCATTACTTTTCTCACCACCTGTCCAAAAGCAGATGTGTTTTAATTTCTGAGAAAGGCTGAAGTGTGTTTCCCTAAACATCTGGCACCGATTGATCAGCAATAGTCAGCATGGTTTTGTTAGGGGAAAATTGTGTCTTACCAGCTTAATAAAATTTTTTGAGAAAGTAACAAATCAGGGTAGTGCAGTTAATGTTGTCCATGTGGGTTCCAAGGCATTTGACAAGGTCCCACATGTTAGCCTAGTTGGGAAAGTGAGATCCCACGGGATACAGGGGAAGGTGATAGTTGGATCCAAAATTGGCTCAATTTTGGCTCAATTGACTGGAAGCAAAGGGTTATGGCTGATGGATGTTGTTGTGAAAGGTAAGTAGTTTTCAGTAGTGCTCCACAGAGATCAGTATTGGGGTCCTTGTTGCCTGTTGTGTATATTAATGATTTAGACTGAAATGTGAGAGGCATGATTGGGAAATTTGCATTTGACACAAATTGTCGATGTAGTCGATAGTGAAGAGGAAAAGCTGTTGACTCCAGAACGATATCGAAGGTTTGGTTGAGTGAGCAGAGAAGTGGCAAATGGAATTCAATCTGGAAAAGTGAAAGGTAATGCATTTGGGGAGGGCAAACAAAGTTAGGGAATATTTAATAAATGGGAACTTAATGAGAGATGATGAAGAAATGAGAGACCTTGGAGTGCATGTCCACAGGTCCTTGAGTGTGGCAGGACAAGTGGATAAGGTGGTCAAGAAAGCATATGGAATTTTTCCTTTATTGTCCAAGGTATTGAATATAAAAGCAGGGATGTAATGCTGGAACTGTACAAAACACTAGCTAGAGCACAGTTCTAAAAATTTTAAATCTGATGTCAGATGAATCGCTGGTGTTCCCTGGTGTGGAATAACACTTGTTGGCACGGTGACACAGTGGTTAGCACTGTTGCCTCTCAACACCAGAGACCTGGGTTCGATCCTGGCTTGGATCAGTATCTGTGTGGAGTCTGCACGTTCTCTCTTTGTTTGCATGGGTTTCCTCCAAGTGCTCCAGTTTTCTCCCACAGTCTGAAAGATGTGCTGGTTAGGTGCATTGGCCGTGCAAAATTCTCCCTAAGTGTACCTGAACAGGTGTTGGACTGTGGCAACTAGGGGATTTTCACAGTAACTTTATTGCAGAGTTAATATAAGCCTATATGTGACATTAGTAAATAAACTTTAAACTGGTACCAAAGTCTGGAAAAACTGGAAAAGAGCAGCCAAAATTCTCTGAAGATGGTTAGGTTTAAAGATTAATTTTTTTGAGAATTGGCAGAATTACAAAGGACCAATGTCAGGCAATATATGAAAAGTTACAAGACATCATTTGTAAGGTTTAGTACATGCAAAGTTTTAAGGAGAAAGAAAGCTGCATTGGTTGTGTATTAGAGCAGGTGTGTAGTTATGATGCTCTGATATCAATAATATGTTGTTTATCGCTAAAAAGTATGTTTAGGATGTCCTCAATTTTGCTAATTACAACAAGAATTGAATTTCTCCTCCTCCCTGGGTATCCATGTCCTTTCAGAATTGCACTAACGTACCAAGATGAAAAGTGTCTGTGATGCATACATTACAGTAAATAAGATTCTTAAAAACGATATGTATTGCTATGATTGTGTTTCACAATCTCAGGGTGTTCCAAAAAACTCCATCACCAGTGTTCTAACCCAGTTAGGCAAATTAGTTGTAATGTATGAAATGTGTCAGCCAGTTTGCTTACAAACAACAATATGAGAATAAGCACATCATCTGCTATGCTTGGTAAATTCAAATGGTGTGAACATTCATTGCATCTGATGATTTTTGACACCAGCAAGCCTTTAACTGTAAAGGTTTTGCTGTGCTGACTTAGATTAAGGCATGTATGATTAACCCTCTCCATGGGCATATGACATGTAGTAATTTAGAATTTATTGTGTAAATAAAAACAATATGGAGTTGTCCACCTTCCCAATTATAAGTTCAATATGAATTATTCAGAATGGTTTTGAACTCGTTTGTGACACTACTGATGCATTCTAGATTAGACAGGTGTTTTCTGAAAGGCAGTTGATGAGTGTAAAATTTTCATTTGATTTTGATTTGGTTTGATTTGTAATTGTCACATGTATTAGTATACGGTGAAAAGTATTGTTTCTTGCACGCTGTGCAGACAAGGCATATGTTCATAGAGAAGGAAAGGAGAGAGTACAGAATGTAGTGTTACAGTCATAGCTAAGGTGTATTTACTGATGGATAGAACATTCCATTCCCCCATCCATCCAGATATTCTCATGTTCTGCTGCATTGTCCTGACTGATTTTCATGTCTGTCAATCTTGGCCATGGTGAAAGATTTATTCTTTTATTAACTCTGAGCTGCGATTCCTCTATAAATAGCCGAGGGTTGACAAGAGCACGACTTAATATTAGTGACAAGCACGATGCTCCCGGGGAGCTCTGGTTGTTTGCTGTAAAGCCAATGAAGCAGACTGAGCAACGGAGAGACATTTTTATTCAACAGTCTACCCTTCACTGTAAAATGTGACTCAACTCTGCAGCAGACCAGAAAAGTGGCTCAAAATCAACAAAGCAGTCTGTCAAAACACATTTACTCCTGCAGAAAGTCTATTAAAATATTCAAATAACCGACATAAAACAATTAGTGGACGTGGTAATTCTCACAATAGCTTGGAGCGGTTTAAAAGCATTACTTACTGGCCTAGAGAACAGAATCATGCATTTGGGGAGGTGTTGGTATTGTCACCGGAGATCCAGATTAAAGCTCTAGGGATCTTGGTTCGAATCCCACCACAGCAGATAGTGAGAAATGAATTTAGTAAAAATCTGTAATTACAGCCTAATAATGATCATGAAACCATTGTCAATTGTTGTAAAAACCCATTGTGTTCATCATTCCCCATTAGGGAAGGAAATCTGCCTCCTTTACCTGGTCTGGCCTACATTTAACACCAGATCTATGGTAATGTGGTTGGCTGTTAATGGATTCAATAATCATTTACAAAAGGAATTGGAAATATAATAGTATTGGAGAAATTTTTGGGACTAAGATTGAAAGAAGGGGAAATTGGATAAATTAGATAGGCATCGGGATGATGGACAGAATGGCGAACTCCTGTACTCCAAAAACTACTGAAATGAAAATCGCCATGAATGCTTTTTATTTTCAATTTTTCCTTCTGTGACTGTTGCTTGGTGCAGCTCCAAAGCTGCTCAACGAATCACCACTCATCATGTGTAAGACAAGTAGTAAATGTTGATAGACAATTCAAACATAAAGGGCATCACCTCTGACCTTCAACTCAGGGATATTTAAGCCAATTTTTATCCCCCATTTGAGATCAAGCATTGATTGGATTAGAACTGGGTATCCTTTATATGGCTTATGCCTTGACCCTCTGAATAACTTGGGGAGATGTGATTAATGTTTCCTGACCAGTTTGAGTAATGTTGGCTAGAACATCCACCTCACATTTAGCATGATTCAAGTACTGTCGCATAAACCATCACTTTTTTTTTAACTGCCCTTCCAGTCTGTTCTGATCAATTTCCCAATGTTTGCTTGTCTTTATGTGAGCTGATTGAATGCAGGCTTATGAAGAGCAGATAGGAAGATTTTGCATTTGAAGCAAAAAGACAGCTGTTTAAACAACATGGGCATGAGGGTCCACTATGGATAGCAAACTTCAAAGCCCGTTCATTTACTGATGGAAAGATAGAGGGAGCTGTGGCCAACAGGGACTCCTGGTACTGACCAGTTTGCTACATTATCTGAAGCTACGTAGCAACAATCATTGGATGTTCTCATTATTTACTATTGACTATTTCACAACTGACACACACACAGGATTTCATCTCTTCTGTTTGCTACTGGTTTGAGCCTGGCTGGCTTCTCACCTTGAACCCTCCCAGGTCTGGATCAACAATGCCCCCACCCCTCTCTTCTCTCTCTCTTAGACGCAAACCAAAAAAAAGGATTAATTGCCAAAGTAAAAACAAAAGTGTGGATGCTGGGAATCTGAACTCGAAACAGAAAAGGCTGGAAAAAGTCTCAAGTCTGGCGTCTGTGAAGAGAAAATTATTAGACTTGAAATGCGAATTGTTTCTCTTTCCACAGTGGTCCAAACACTTGGACATCAACTCATGTGAAAAATTGTATTGGTTCTAGTCCTTTTGTGAAGGCATGGTATAACAGAAGATCTTTTACATATCTGAGAACACGCTCCAAGTACAATTTAGAATAAAGTACTCTCAGATAAAATAGTCTAATCTGGGATGATTGAAGTGCAGTGAATTTTTGATACTGGGTTGGAGCTAATGCATTGTGAGGAGCTGACTCTTGTTGACAGAACACGGTTAATGGGTTACTGCTTCTCACAGCTTAGCTGTTCCAACACAGGGCTGGTTGTACTAAAATCAAAGAGTGCAGGGCAATAGCTGAACTGCAGATCTCCAGCTGGCTGTAAATCCTGCCAGCGGGAGCAGGTGGAGTCAGGAAGCCGTAATTGCTTTCCATCAAAGGGTCGTGCAGCAAGTGAGTCTGACTCTCCATGGGTAACCTGTTGAAGTTAGCTTTATTAGACTGTGAAATGAAAGTCCAACATTGTTGATTGAGGGCAGTGGATGCTCTCTGAGACAGAAGATCATTTTTCATTAGTTAATGCATCTTGGAGGAGAAAGTGCAAGCTACTTTTCACCAGTTTGTTTTTTATTCTAATAACTTTGCTCAGGTTTGTCTTTTGGTTGATCTGTTTTTTATTGTTAGAAGGCACCAATTCTTGATGGGGAATGATTTCATTGGTGCTGTCAGCTCTCCCTTTATTTTATGTGAGCCCAAAGGATAGTTCTATCACTCAGTGCATCCCAACCGAGCCTGATCATTTCCATTCCCTCACATCTGTGCCTCGTTGAGGAGCAGCAGCCATTCTCTGCTAATCAGGAAAACCAGTTGGTAAAGGATAGGACTGAATCCAATATTTGCACCCTTTAATATTCATTTATGTCGTTATACACCAAAGTGTACACCTCCTAACCAGACAGCAGTGTTAGTCTGTACCCACTCATAAGGCTCACACTATTATGCAGTTAACACCTATCCAGCTGCACCTAATTAATGCAATTAATATAAATCAACAGGTTCCCTTCTCTGTCTTTGAATCAAAGTCAGAGTTAATATGCACCATCAAAATTTCCCATTTTAAATCAAAAAGCTTATTTATTGTACAATGCATTACATCGAAAGATGCTCCTCTTGGATGCCACATATTTTTTAAAATTCTTACCTTGGATGTGGGTGTCACTGACTAGACTAGCATTTATTCCCCATCCCTACCTGCCCTCGAGAAGGTGACAGTGAGCAATCTTCTTGAACTGCTGCAGTCCATGTGCTGTAGATACACCCATTTTCTTCCTTTGGACTCGTGGTGAACAATCACTGAAACAAGTATATGATGACATCAACAAGTTCCATTCCACCAGCAGACTCACCATGGACTACTGTCCAGAATCGGTTGCATTCTTGGATACATGCACCTCCATTAAGAATGGTCACCTCAGCACCTCACTGTACCGCAAGCCCACCGATAACCTCACGATGCTCCACTTCTCCGGCTTCCACCCTAAACACGTTAAAGAGGCCATCCCCTATGGACAAGCCCTCCATATACACAGGACCTGATTAGGTGAGGAGAATTGCAACAGACACCTCCAGATGCTGCAAGTTGCCCTCCTAAGAACAGGATAGGGCATTCGATTCATCAGTTGTCAGTTCCGATGCGCCACAGCGAAAAACTACATTGACCTCCTCAGAAGACAAACACAGAACAGGACTTTGTTGTCCAGTACTTTCCAGGAGTGGAGAAGCTACGACATCCTCTCCGGAGTCTTCAACATATTATTGATGAAGACGAACATCTCACCAAAGCCATCCCCACACCCCCAGTTGTCTTCAAACAAACGCACAACCTCAAACAGACCATTGTCCGCAGCAAACTATCCTGCCTTCAGGAGAACAGTGACCACGACAACCCTGCTACAGCAACCTCTGCAAGACATGCCGGATTATCGACACAGATGCCATCATTTCTCGTGAGAACACCATTCACCAGGTACATGGTATATACTCCTACAACTCAGCCAATGTTGTTTACCTGACGTGTAGGAAAGGATGTCCCGAGGCAGGAGACCATGCAGACGCTACAACAATGGATGAATGAATACCGCTCGACAATCACCAAGCAAGACTGTTCTTTTCCTGTTGGCAAACACTTCAGCGGTCACAGGCATTCGGCCTGTTATCTTCTGGTAAGCATTCTCCAAGGTGGCCTTCACGACACATGACAGCGCAGAGTTGCTGAGCAGAGACTGATAGCCAAGTTCCGCACACATAAGGATGGCCTCAAACAGGATCTTGGTTTCATGTCACACTATTTGTAACCCCCATGACTTGTATGGGGTTGCAACATCTCACTTACTGTCCTGTCTGGAGACAATACACATCTCTTTAACCTGTGCTTAATGCTATCTCCACTCACATTGTCTGCACCTTTAAGACTTGATTAGCTGTAAAGACTTGCATTCTAATCAGTATTCTGTAAACTAAGTGTGTGCCTTTATATGCCCTGTTTGTGATCAGAACTCCCCACTCACCTGACAAAGGGGCAGAGCTCCAAAAGCTAGTGGCATTTGCTACCAAATAAACCTGTTGGACTTTAATCTGGTGTTGCCAGAGAAAACAACCCAAGCCTATCTTACATCTCTTTATGACTTAAGTTTTCCATCCCAGGCAAATCTGGTGAATCTCCTCTGCACCACCCGCCCCCCCCCCCCCCCCCCCCCCCCCCCAGTGCATTCACATCCTTCCTATAATGTGGCAACCAGAACTGCACACAATACTCCAGTTGTGGCCTCACCAAAGTTCTATACAGCTCTTTCATGACCTCTCTGCTTTTGTAATCTATACCCTGATTGATGAAGGTGCATGTACTATATGCCCTTTTCACCACCCTATTAACCTGCCTTTCCACCTTCAGACATCTACAGACAAACTTGCTAAAGTCCCTTTGTTCTTTGGAACTTCCCAGTGTCAGACTTTTCCTGTATAGTTTATTGTCAAATTACTCTTTCCAAAGTGCGATTTGGAAGGACCTCCTTGTCTGAGATCTAAACACCAGTTAGCGCCAAAGGACTGTGCAAATCTTAGTGCAGTTTAGCAATCTAAATGCTAATACTCATCCAGCGATTCCCAAATCAATTTTCATAGAACTTCATAGAATCATTGTATCCCAGTGGTGCAGAAAGAGGCCATTTAGCCCATCAAACCTGCATCGACAACAGTCTCACCCAGGCCCTATCCCCAAGCTCACATATTTACCCTCTTAATCCCTTTGACACTAAGGGACAATTTAGCTTGGCCAGTCAACCTAACCCACACATCTGTGGACAGTGGGAGGAAACCGGAGCCCCCGAGGAAACCCACGCAGGCACAGAGAATGTGCAAACTCTGCATAGTCACCTGAGGCTGAAGTTGAACCTGGGAGCCTGGTGCTGTGAGGCAGCAGTGCTAGCCACTATGTGGCACATCAATCTTTACACAATCTGTTAAAGCCCATGGTATGTTCTGCCATTGAATAAGCATCTTTTTATGATATCAGAGTCTGCAGAGGTTTGATAAGCTCATGTTTACAGAGCGTGCAAGATGGGGTGGACCAGTAAGGGAAGGATGTTGAACTATAGCCAAAACAGTAGACTATATGCGAGAGGAAGTTATAACTAAACTGCACCTTGCTCTGCAGTTTGAGTCTGACTTGTTAGCTTGGAAGAAAGGTGTTTGAGAGATGACCTTCTAGAGCTATTTCAGATGGCTAAGAGAATGGGAGAAATAAATTGAGTATATTACTTTAAATTAAAAACACGAGTTGGACAATGCATTTAAGCTTAATGGAAAGTAAATGTCAGCAAAGTTTTCACAAGAAATGATTGAGAAGTGAAATAAACATACCAGAAAGATAGTGCAGGATACTTTTTAAGAGGAAATAGGATGCAGAACTTCAACTGATGGATGAATTAAGATGAGCGGAATGACGCTCTCCTCAATGTTTTTCTTTGTATTAGAGAGAAAAGTGAGTGGAATAATTTGCCTGACAGGGTGGTGGTAACATATTAACAATGCAGCCAACCGTGGCTCTGACTGCAGGAAGCAGCAGCTCAGCCAAGCGAGGGATAGCTAGATCAGACGTGTGGTTGTCACCTTGGGTGGGTCAGGCCGTGAGGTGATCAGTGAGGGAAGATGGAGATGCGTGTAGAGAATTCACATGTAACGAGTTTGCATTATCTGAACTCAGCCAATGGAGATTCAAGAATAAAGAGGAAATTGAGAAAAGAGAGAAAGAAGAAAAGCAATAGTGAAAGAGGAAGAAAAGGACCAATTTAATGAGAAAAAACAAGGAAGAAAAAGCAGAGGCCCAAGGTGAAGAAGAAAATAGTGAGCTTTTTGTTCTATACAATATGATTTTTGAAAAACATGGCACGCATGATTGAGAGTGTAAAGTGCTAATAGAATCAGTAATTCCGTGCTGTTTTTCTCAATCCCTGTGTTCAAGTTTATCTTAGAGAGGAAGGAAATCAAAACTGTGAGCCGGTTCTGGCAATGACATGTTGTAAGAACCTGCAGACTTAGGTAGTACATTGGTCGCTCTCTGGATGCAGAGTGAAGCATCACATAGGTGTTTACAGGAAACCACGAAATGACTGCCACAAGAGCTGGATGTTTGAATTTTTCTCACAGTGAATAACTTTGTGCACGTTTTTACTTACAGGTAATTGATTGCATTATTTGACTGTGCATTGTAACAGAACAATTTATGTGATACAGAGAGAAAATTCTTTAATTACATAGATTGTCCCAACTTTCACTGCTCCCATCTTAAGCCTCTCTGCCTCTCTACTTCTACTCCTTAAAACCTACCTCTAACAGAACTTTTGGTAACTGGTCCAAACATACATACGTACAGTCAGACAGCACAGAATGGCCCATTTGAGTCTGCACTGACAATAGCTACCACTAAAGGTCGCGCTAATCCCCATTTTCCAGCACTTGTCTCATATTCCTGAATGTATTAAATATCCCCTTATGTAACTTGGTGTCAAATTTTGATAGCCTTGTATAAAAGGAAGTTGTTGTTGCTCATTTGATGAGAAATTTACTCGTCATCTGATTCCAGGTGTCAGATGTATTTTAACTATTAGGCAGAAGGAAAAGCAGACATTTTACTCTGATTCCACCCTCCCCCCGACCTGTAGTTGGAAATTGCTAGGTTAGTTCCAAATTCTGTGAACAAGCAATCAGCAGAGCAAAACAATTTCTGCACCGTACATTCATAAAGGGAGACAGTGGTGTTGTGGTAAAGTCACTGGACTGATAATCCAGAGACTTCAAGTAATGCAAAATAACAGCAAAACACTGCGGACGTTAGAGGTTTCAAATAAAAACAGAAAGTATTGGAAAAAACTCTGGGTCTGGCAGCGTCTATGGAGAGAGAAACAGAGTTAACATCATTGCGAGTCTGCACTTACTCCAAATATTAACTGTGTTTTTCTCTCCAGATCTGCTGATTACTTCCAGCATTTTCAGTTTTTACCCAGGCTAATGTTCTGGGCACATGAGTTCAAATCCCATCATGACAGCTGGTGGAATTTAAATTCCATTAGTAAATCTGTAATATGAAGCTAGTCCCAATAATGGTGACCGTGAAACTATTATTGTTGCAAAAACATTATCTGGTTTTAGGTCTTACTGAATTATTGTGTTTTTTAATTTTTCTAGTAAATTCATTAAAATGAGCTTTAATTGAAGATGTGTAGAATTAAGAATTTTTTTGGCTATTGATTCTCATGATTAAGAAATATCTTCTCATAGTACAATTAGAAAAGTTTATCATCTCAGCTATGTTAGAAACAATAATGATCGTAATCATAAAACTTGGTCCTCAAACCAAAGGCTTCATTTGTAACCGGGGTGCAGCTATACCACTGGAATAGATTTATTTGGAACAGAATATATTCTTTCGTTCAAATAATCATTTGAAACTGTTAGGTTCTGCATAATGATTAACCTTTCATCCCCGTGGTGAAAAACCTCCTCACTTTTTTTTTGGGGCTCATGTTAATTTGATCCACAACTGGAAAAGGCAGAGAGCCACAAGATTAAAGAGCTGCATGGAACTATAGGCTGCTGACCCCTATGTTAGGATATGCTTCACATTGTGATCAACCCCTAGATTGATCGTAGATAAGGTAGATCATTGAATTTGCGATTAAAGTGGAAGGCGGAATGGCAGTTCCTGTTCAATCTTCAGGAAAGTTGAGCTAGGATGTGCGACTGGTCTTCTTGAACCAGACCCACCTTGTGATATGCAAACTCCCTGCAGTAGGGAGCCCCTCTGTGGGTTGGATGTCCAGAGAATTATGTGACCCAATCGCCCAATGGGGTGAGTGCTCGCGAATCCCAGGGCTGAGTGCAGGTTTTTACCATCAAAATCAATCCTACAGCTAAATGGAGAAGACGCATGTTCAAGATCATAATTTGAGTTCACGGCAGCATGATAGCATAGTGGTTAACACTGCTGCTTCACAACGCCAGGGACTCAGGTTCAATTACTGACTTGGGTCATTGTCTTGTGCGGAGCCTACACATTCTCCCCATGTCTGCATGAGTTTCCTCCATGTACTCCAAATTCCTGCCACAGTCCAAAGATGTGCTGGTTAGGTGGATTGACCATGTTAAATTCTCCCTCAATGTACCTGAACCGGCGTCGATGTGTGACAGTTAGTGGATTTTCGCAATAGCTTTGTTGCAGTGTTAATGTAAGCCTATTTGTGATAGTAATAAATAAAATAAATTGGTTGTTGTTAATCTGGTGGTCACTAATCATTACAATTATCACACTTCCCTAACAAAGTGAATTAAACATTTGATAGGATGTGTTTATTTAGAACAATTAGATTTGATGGTCTTAAAGGGACAAGCCAAGTTAACCCACTTCCAGTTGGCTGAAAATTGGTCTGTTTTGAGTTAAGGGTGCACTAGTCTGCTGGCTATAAAGCAGTGTGCAAGTCCAGTTATTCTGGAAGGATTTACCAGGGAATGCACTACTGGATGTAAAATTCTTTATATTGGAGCAGGGAGGTAAGAGAGGAAGTATATGTGAAGTGGGACACTTGTCCAGTACACTGATCAGGAAGGAAGTAGAGGGTGAAAGTAGATGGATCTGTAGACTCAGCACAGTGCTTAGTTGTGTTAAAAAGGACATTAGGCAAGGGACAGTGTAAATTGAAAGAGATTGTATTGCTGCTGCATAAGGCACTGGCTAGATCCTATCTGTGGTACTGTATATAATCTGGTTATCTGATCATTGAAAGGCTGTTATGGCTATTAATCATCTTTGTCGCTGCACATTGCTATACCCCTACTCCTCACTGCTGCATTCTGTTAGGGTATGGAAAAGCAGCATGTGTTTGACCAAAGTGGTTAGCACTGCTGCCTCACAGTGCCAGGGGCTTGGGTTCAATTCCAGCCTCGGGTTACTGTCCATGTGGAGTTTGCACGTTCTCCCTGTGCCTGCGTGGGTTTTCTCTGGGTGCTCCGGTTTCCTCCCACACTCCAAAGATATGTGGGTTAGGTTGACTGGCTATGATAAATTGCCCCTTAGTGTCAGGGGGACTAATCATAGAAATCATAGAAACCCTATAGTGCAGAAAGAGACCATTTGGCCCATCGAGTCTGCACTGATCACAATCCCACCCAGGCCCTACCCCCATATCCCTACATATTGACCTGCCAATCCCTCTAACCTACGCATCTCAGGACACTAAGGGGCAATTTTAGCATGGCCAATCAACCTAATCTGCACATCTTTGGCCAGGAGGGTAAATATGTGGTATTACGGGGATAGGACCTGGTGGGATTGTTGTCGGTGCAGGCTCGAAGGGGCAAATGGCAGCCTCCTGCACTGTAGATTCTATGATTTATGATTATCTATACAGATTTTCATACAACTGCCTGTGACAGAGTCATTTAATTATGAATTCTTGCATATTCTGGGCCTGCGATGCAAAGAATAAACTGCTAGAATGAGGCCGGCTCTGAAGAAATGCACTTGTACAGGAGGCAGTGCTTCTTTCACCAATATATGAAGTGACAGTCTATTCCAGTGATGTATTGGGATAAAGTGGGCATATTATACTAATGTGGCATTGCGCTGTACTATATTGCGAAAGGGGAATGAACAGTTACCGCTCACATAGTCAACTGGTAGAGTTGCAGAAAGTGAAGAGGATTGTCAGAGGATACTGCAAAATATAGACCGATTGGAGGTTTGATGGAGAAATGGCGGATGGAATTTAATCCAGACAAGTGTGAGATAATGCATTTTGGAAGGTCCAATGAATGTAGGAATTATACTGTAAATGCTAGAACCCTTAGGAGTATTGACAGGCAGAGAAATCTGGACATACATGTTCACCAATCACTGAAAATGGCAACACAGGTGGATAAGGTCAAGAAAGCATATGGCATGCTTGCCTTCATCGGTCAGGACATTGAGTGTAAAGATTGGCAGGTCATGCTGCAGCTGTACAGAACCTTAGTTAGGCCTTATTTAGAATATTGTGCACAATTCTGGTCGCCACACTAATAGAAGGATGTGGACGCTTTGGAGAGGGTACAGAAGAGGTTTACCAGAATGTTGCCTGGTCTGGATGGCATTAGTTATGAGGAGAGGTTGGATAAATTCAGTTTGTTCTCACTGGAATGATGGAGGTGAAGGAGTGGCCTGACAGAGGTTTACAAGATTATGAGTGGCATAGACGGAGTGGATAATCAGATGCTCTTTCCTAGGGTAGAAAAGTCAAGTACGACGGGGCATAGGTTTAAGGTGCGTGGGGTAAAGTTCCGAGGAGACGTGCAAGGCAAGTTTTTTACACAGAAGGCGGTGAATGTCTGGAATGCGCTGCCTGGGAAGATGGCGGAAGTACAATAGTGGCATTTAAGGGGAAACTGGACGAGTACATGAATAGGACAGCAATGGAAGGATACAGACTCCGTAAGTACATATGGTTTTAGTTTACGCAGGCATCATGATTGGTGCAGGCTTGGGGGGGGCCAAAGAGTTGTTCCTCTGCTGTATTTTTCTTTGTTCTTATAATAGCAGCTGTCTGAACAACAACAACTTATATTTATATGGTGCCTTTAATGGAATGAAAAGGCACTTTACAGGAGCATTATAAAATGAAGTCTGAGAGCCACCAGTGTGTGGACAGGAAGTATAGGGAAAAAAAACTCAATGTCCTGGCCAATATACCTCAACCAACATCACTAAAAAAGATTATCTGATCATTATCAACATTACTGTTGGTGGGAGCTTGCTGCGGATGCATCAGTTGCTGGGTTTCCCACATTACAATGGTTGTTACACTTCAAAGGTACTTCATTGCTGAAAAGCACTTTGAGGCGTTCTGAGTTAGTGAAAGTGCTATATTAATACAGGTCTTTCTTTAGTCTGTGAGAGGGACAAGCTTTTTAAACAGAACTAGGCACTCCTAAGACCAGAACACAGACCCCAGGGTAGGCAATCTGGGCTTTTGGGAAAGATGGGGCCTGCATGATGTCTTGGATGGTAGGGCAGACGCAGTGAGATTATTTTGTAAAACACTTTGGTGTGTCCTGAGGTCATGAAAGACACAATGTAACTACCAGCCTTTCTTTTGTAATTTAAGAAGCCTTTGAAGGTCACAATCTCTCCTTCCTCTCCATTTGAACGGTTCAATTCATGACACAGACTCTCCTCACTCATTCAGAGTAGAGTCTCCCCCCTATCTTTCCCAGATCTTCCAGGAACCATTTAAGTATAGAATTTGACTTGTTACCTGGAGGAGTGAGTTTGTTTGCAAATCCTTTTAGCTGTAAGGAGCCAAGTTTATTTTTTGTTTGCACGATTGTCATTTAGTACAACAGTACTACCTTTAAACCAGGGAGTAACAGTTCTGAGTCATGATATGGGAGATGGTAGGGGAGGTTTAAAGGGGGGGAATCCATGACGAAATGGTGAGGAAGTGTGAGTTATTGCCTTTCAGGGTCTCTGTTCTGGCTGTTTGATCTAAACCACCAGCTGCTTTCTGTGAGGATGCTTCTCACGGATTAGGAACTTGATGCAATTTAAAGATCAGGATGACTTGTGATTAGAAAGGATAGCAACTATAGGGCAGCACCTTTCCCTGAAAGTATTTGCTCTTTTGTACACTAGAAAATTATGGCTTTATCTGAAAGCAATTTATTGTAGCTTTTTTAAAAAAAATGCCAATTTCACCATTGCTATGAAGAGCATGGGCTGAAACTAACTCCCTACCAGAGCACTGCAGTGAGTTCACCAAGCCAGGAATGTATTTGGGGAAGGTGCCTGCTATTAGCAGTGGGAGAAATGTGGGTGGAGGAGGGAGGAGGGGTATGTTATCAATTCAGACCTGCCCGGGAGTGGGAATTATTCCAGCCTTCACCAATTCTGGGCTCTTTCTCCCTCCCTTACACCCACCGTCATTCCCTCATTGCCCTCACCCTCATCCCTCCTCCTTGTTTGATCACTTCCTCCTCTTCCTCACTGATACTGCCCATTCACCCCCTCACTCCTTCCCTCACTCCTCCATCACTTACTCCTTTCATAGAATAGAATCCCTACGGTGCAGAAAGAGGCCATTTTGGCCCATTGAGTCTGCACCGACCACAATCCCACCCAGGCCCTGTCCCCATATCCCTACGTATTTACCCACTAATCCCTCTAACCTACACATCTCAGGACACTAAGGCACAATTTTAGCACGACCAATCAACTTAACCTGCACATCTTTGGACTGTGGGAGGAAACTGGAGCACCCGAGGGAAACCCACTCAGACACAAGGAGAATGTGCACACTTCACACATACAGTGACCCGAGCCAGGAATCGAACCCAGGTCCCTGGAGCTGTGTAGCAGCAGTGCTAACCACTGTGCTACCGTGCCACCCCACGCCCCACTCCTCTCAAAACACTCACTCCTCCACTCAAACACTCACTCCTTCTCTCCATCACCCACTCCGCCCTTTGATCGCTCACTCTTCATTTCAAACACTCACTCCTCTCCTCAAGCACACACTCCTCCTCTCCATTATTCAGTCTTCCTTTCAATCACTCCGTCACTCTTCCTCTCAATCACTCACTCACTGCTCCCCTCGATCACTCACTCCTCCCCTCGATCACTCACTCCTCCCCTCGATCACTCACTCCTCCCCTCGATCACTCACTCCTCCCCTCGATCACTCACTCCTCCCCTCGATCACTCACTCCTCCCCTCGATTACTCACTCCTCCCCTCAATCACTCATTCACTCCCCTCAATCACTCATTCACTCCTCTCAATCACTCACTCCTCCTCATGATCACTCCTTCTCCCCATCACTCTCGCCTCCTCTCCATCACTCACTCAC
Organism: Carcharhinus amblyrhynchos; assembly: GCF_965287045.1. Lineage (NCBI taxonomy): Eukaryota > Metazoa > Chordata > Chondrichthyes > Carcharhiniformes > Carcharhinidae > Carcharhinus > Carcharhinus amblyrhynchos. The sequence goes on along the minus strand of NC_137332.1, from coordinate 85,843,784 downwards.
TTCTCTCGATCATTACTCACTCTCCCTCTCCATCACTCGCTCGTTCTTCCTCTCCATCACTCGCTCGCTCTTCCTCTCCATCACTCGCTCGCTCTTCCTCTCCATGACTCGCTCGCTCCCCCTCTCCATGACTCGCTCGCTCCCCCTCTCCATGACTCGCTCGCTCCCCCTCTCCATGACTCGCTCGCTCCCCCTCTCCATGACTCGCTCGCTCCCCCTCTCCATGACTCGCTCGCTCCCCCTCTCCATGACTCGCTCGCTCCCCCTCTCCATGACTCGCTCGCTCCCCTTTCCTCTTGCAGTTGTTGAGAGGCCCTTTAGCTGACCTCTCTGGAGCTACCAGTGGGGAGGGGCTATCTGCCAACAAAACTTTGTGTGAACGTCATCATTTTGGCAGCATTTGGAGCAGGATATACTTTCTCTACACACCACAATTCCCTTCAATAACAGTCGGGGAGAAGCTTGTGCCTTGCCATGGTTATTGCTAACTTTGTTCAGCCTTTCCATTTGACCGACGGAATATCTCATTTGTGAGGCAGGCAGTCAGTAAGATTCTTGGTGTTTGCCATTGTCTTGGCTTGTTGATAATAGATGCAAATGTTATTAAGCAGGTAGGAAAGCAGCTGACTGGATTTTTGCACAGGAGGCTAAATTTATAATGAGATGTTTTCTTGGATTCCTTTTTGTGTGATTAATAATGAATGGAGCTTTGCTTTTCCTGATTGTATTACAGCTGACATTAGGGTGAGTGACATTAGGGAAAGTGTGGCTTTGTGTTGCGATTTTCCTTTTGTACAGACAACCTCTGCAAACTCTCTACTCCTGTCCTATTGTGCTCGGTTTGGACCTGTTTTTTCAACCTGTCTTAAGGGGCAGTACGGCTGTAAACTGGAGGGTCCCGTCACATTATCTCCATTTGTCACAGTCTAAGGCAGAATTACTGTGAGTGGCTGTGAGCCGACATGTGCTTGGCAACTGTTACCAAGCGACAAAAGAAGAAAAAAAGCAGCTCCGATGGCCATTGGTGCTGCTGCTGCTTGTTCAGGGGCAGGAAATCAAGGTAGCTGGAATTCTTCCGCATCAGTTGTGATGGAGCAAAGGCGAGGGGCTCAGGTGCAGCTGCTGGAAGATGAGGAACGAACATTAACAGCACAAATGTGGCACTGACAGAATTGTTTCTTCAGCACAATTGATGTACCAGACTCTTCCCGAAATCAGGAGATTGCTGCATTATACAGTTAGCCTCCCCTAGTGCAAAACCGAAAAATTGATGAGTGTTTTTGGCAGGCTACGAATTATCCGCGAATGCTGTCTGCATTGTCTTTTGTCTACTACCTTTTTACTTATTGGTCGATTTTGCAGTGCTTGAAGAGCTGACTGGATTTTTGCACAGGAGGCTAAAAGTGTTTCAAGAGACTTTTTATGAGGAAAGGAATATTCTTTACTATTGGCATCCAGTGAGGTTTGTGGATTTCTTCCTGGGCTCTTTTTTCCCCTCTCTCCTACTCTGCACACAATAGTTTAGGAGGAACAGCTGGAAGCAGCGTACTGGAGGGAGCTAGTCAGCAGCTTTGCAGTGCCGAGGGGTGTCAGCAGTCCTCTGATGCTGAGGAGGCATGTGCAGCTCTAAAGTGCTGGCTGCGGAGACCAACTGGAGCAGCAGTGAGTCTGCAGGAGCGGTGCGGAGAGGTGGGGGAGGAGAAGGGTGAGTCGGAGAAGTGGAGTGTGGCAGAGGAGGAGAGTGAACCAGAGCATACCAGAAGAGTAGAGTGAAGCGGCAGAGCAGCAAAGTGAGCTGCAGCAGGAACAAATGCCGTGCTGGCTGCTTCCAGTCACCGTGGTCAGTAGCCCACACTCATCTCTGCCATGAACCATTCCTCGGCCGAATGGAGAGCTGTGAGTGTGAACAGCACCTTGGTCAACCTGTCCAGTCACCACACTTGTCCACTGGGCTTTGGTTACTATGACGTGGTTGATGTTTGTGTTTTGGAGACAGTGATCATCGTGTTGCTGACGGTTTTGATCATAGTGGGAAATATGACGGTCATCTTTGTGTTTCACTGTGCCCCGCTCCTTCACCATTACACCACCAGCTACTTCATTCAGACTATGGCCTATGCTGACCTGCTTGTCGGGGTAAGCTGCTTGGTTCCTGCACTGTCCCTTCTTCACTATCCCACAGGCATGCAGGAATCTCTGACTTGTCAGGTATTTGGGTACGTCATTTCAGTCCTGAAGAGTGTGTCCATGGCCTGTCTGGCTTGTATCAGTATTGATCGCTACCTTGCCATAACAAAACCGCTCTCCTATAGCCAGCTGGTTACCCCATGTCGTCTTAGGATCTGTATTATTCTCATTTGGATATACTCCTGCACAGTGTTCTTGCCCTCATTCTTTGGATGGGAGAAGCCGGGCTATCATGGAGACATTTTTGAATGGTGTGCTACCTCCTGGGAAACCAATGCTTACTTCACAGGTTTCATTGTCTGTTTGCTGTACGCTCCAGCTGCCTTCATCGTTTGCTTCACCTATTTCCATATATTTAAAATCTGCCGGCAGCACACCAAAGAAATTAACGAACGGCGTGCCCGTTTCCCCAGTCAGGATATGGAAGCTGCTGAGGGTGGGCCCAGCCCCGACCGGCGCTACGCAATGGTCTTGTTTCGGATTACAAGTGTCTTCTATGTGCTGTGGCTTCCCTACATTCTTTATTTTCTTCTTGAGAGCTCCCGTGTGCTGGAAAGCCCCTCGCTGTCCTTCGTGACAACGTGGCTAGCCATTAGCAACAGCTTCTGCAACTGTGTCATTTATAACCTCTCCAACAGCGTCTTCAGGCTGGGTTTGAGGAGGCTGTCACAAACAGCCTGCTCACTGTGCATGCGCTCGGGAGATGATGCTACGAGAGATCCCAAACCCAGGAAACGGGCCAATTCCTGTTCCATCTGAAGTCCCAAGGGTTTTGAGGACACACAGCAGGTTTAGATGACTGCAATCCATACTGTCTTCCACCTTGGTGCGAAGTAGTCTCGGAGAATAGAGGAATTGATAACCAAAGGGCTGATTGGAATGATCTATCACAGAACTAGAGGAGGCCGTTCAGCCCCTTCAGTCTGTTCCACCATTAAGTTAGATTATGACTGATCTCTATCTTAACCCCGTCTACCTGCCTTCATTCTAAAACTCTTACTAACCTCATCTTACACAAATTTATCAACTTTTTTGAAATTCTCAATATTCACAGACCTCAACAGCTGTTAGGGGAGTATGCTCCTGATTTCTACTTGAGATACCTGAGCATTAAAGTTGGTCTGCGTTGTTCTGGTGGTTTGGAACAAAATGGAACACTTATTGTCATCAACATATTGACTAGCAAAAACCCTCACCTCTGTTCAGAGAGGAACAAGCTGGTTGGGGCAATGCATTCATTGCTTTGGAATAATGCAGTACAGAAGCTTTTGTAAAGTGCACATTGGGATACTGTGTTGACTGTATACCAACTGGTCTGGTCACTGAGAGCATGAGGCTGCTGTTTGTACAGCTTCTGCAGGAACATTAACACTTTCATTAGGTGTGCTGTCTTCTGTTGTAGACTGCAGTCCTTTACAACATTTCAGTGTAAGCTTGCACATATTGTATAAAATATTTTATGGAGTTTATTCCCTGTGTCTGTGCCTGATGTACTAACGCACATTTACTGTTTTGAGGAGTGCAGTTAAAGTGGGCAGGAGTTGAAGTTATATTTAAAGAAATAATAATTGAAAGCAAAAAAAAAAGTTAGTGCTGTTAATCAATATTTAGCCCAAAAGATGCTTCTGGTCGTTGCGTTTACTGTGACAGTGACTTGTCCTATCTGTGGTTCTGATACTGATGGGGTGAGGTTTTTGATGCAAACTTAAAGCAAGCAAGTGCCAAGCAGGCTTGACTAATGGCACCGGGATCATTAATGTATGGAGAGTGAAAATAAGCTAAGAGGGGGAGGAATCTTCAGATTCTGTTCACGTTGTCACGCTACTCAGGAATATGTTGCAAAAAAAGGGAAAACAGCAGTGAGTATTTGTATTTATTGCCCTCATTGTGAACGTTGCTGATTAACCCTTTGAGCCCTCCCAATCCTTTGCACCTGGCACTTCATTGTCCAGCACTGACCATATTGCAGTTTGTGGAATATTTTCTTCACTTCCAGCAACACACGATGAAACTCGCACCTCGATTATCTGCCAGGTGCAAAGATGTTTTAGTCCTTGAAGGGTTACGTATTGTGAGATATGGAAGAGTTAAGCTGTAAGAATGTAATGTTAAACTACTTAAGAAAAAATATTGATTTATTGTTAGTTGTTTTACATTTTAAAAAATGACTTTTTATATATATATATATATATATATATACACATACACACACATATATCTATACAATACATATTTGAAAAACCTGTACTGATGAGGTTTAATAAATGGATAGCCCTGAATTGAGCGAGTATGATTGTCTCTCAGTGCACTGCGACCTGGCACAGGCTTCCATTGCTGTTTTGTGAAGATTTGGTTTTGTGTCACCAATTATATAAGCATATGGGTTACTCAAGCAGGCCTTTTAAAATCATCTACTTTCCGTTTTCAAGGTTGGTGCAAGGTGCACTGTTTGCTACAGCCCCTTTGGAGTACATATTGTTCTGCAGTGTCCTTTGCCCTCTTGCAGCATAACCCTCCTCTGTAGCCTCCCTGCGATGGAGTTGCCCTCTAGAATCAACCCTCTAAAATCAGCCCCATGCAATGCTCCCAACTCTCCAAGTTGCACTCCTACTCGGGGAGTGGGGCAGGGGGGTGTGTGTGTTGGTGGGGGTCAGCCAATCACTGATCCTCAATTTACTTTGTCTTCTCCCGTATTTTGACTGTTAATGGTGCTCTGGCCTCAGTTTCTCAAAGAAAATGAGATGCCTCTACAACGCAGCTCTGATATAATGCAGCTCCTGGGCAACACTGTCCCCTGCACCCACCAGGCAACTCTTGTGCAAATGCAGTCCTTGTATAATGCTGCCCTCTGTCATGAAACCCTCCATGCAATGTAGTTTCCTCAGCAGAAACAGCAACTTGTATTTATACATCGGCTTTAATGTAATGAAACATCCCAAAGTGCTTCTTAGGAGCATTATCTAACAACAAACCGAGCCATGTAAGGAAATAATATAAAACAAGTTTCATTAAGGATTGCTTTTAAGGAACACCTTCATGAAGGAAAGTGAGGTGGGGGGGTTAGGGAGAGTAATGAGGATTTTACAGTCTAGGCAGCTGAAGGTTGTAAATACCAATGTTGGAATAAAATTGGGACTGATCAAGAGACCAGAATTGTAGATCACATATCTCAGTGGCTATGTGACTAGAAGAGGTTGCAGAGAAAGGGAGAGATGAAGTCATGGATGGATTTGAAATTAAGGAATGGAGTGTGAAAATTGAGATTTTTTTATTAATTCAAACATGTGGTGAGGTGAGGGGTGAATTGAACTTTTGCATTTTAGGGCTTGGGCAGCAGTATTGGATGTCAGACAAGCCATCTGATGATTTAGAGACAGCGGTTGGACGCAGTAGAACTGGTTGCCGTTAGAACCCATGTGGAAGTGACCCATTGTGATATAGCATCTTTCTAAATAGGTTGCAGTCAGATGTTCTATTTATTAGAGTTGATGTTCTCAACTCGCAGAGGGAGGTTTTAAGAAACATCTCAAAAGCTTTAAGGGATAGAGAGATGGGGTTATTTCAGAGCTTGAGACTAGGCGACTGAAGGCATAGCCAACAGTTTAAGTCAGGCCTGTTTAAGGGGCCGGAGTTAGATGACACTAACATCTCGGAGGGTTATGGTGTTGGAGAAGATTGCAGAGATTGGGAGGTGTTGAGGGATTTATAACCAAGGATGAAAGTTTTAGAATCAAGGCTTTTGTTTGACCAGGGGCCAATGTAAGGCAGCAGGATTTGATGCAAATTATTATGACAAAGTCCAAAGCGATGGATCAATTTCCCTCTTTTCTACTGCTGAGTTTGAATTTTTTAAAGAGTTGTCAATTTTCAATTCAGTATGCATTTGACTGTATCTAAAGCAATATGAAGAAATAAGCCATTCATATCTCTTGAATTAAAAAATAAGGAGTTAGTTTATTTGAAAACCCTCTTGGGTAGAAGTAAAAGATTTATTAAAAGCATGTCCCAAATCCTGCAACATACACATGCACCCACTAACATGCAGAACTGAATAAATTTCAGGGTGGAACTGATAAGAGTTAAAGTTTGTAAAAAAGTACACTTTGACATTTCTTTGGTCGTTTTGAAATTCCAGGGTAAGTTGGTTACTTTTCAGAAGACAGTGTTTTTTGAAAACAAGGATTCACTCTTTACCAAGTTGGATGCTGAGATACTTGAAGTTGCTTTTGATTTTTTTTCTCTGTTTGATCTATTTCAAAAATGTAACAGAGATAGGGTCCCAAACGTGAGAATTGCAGAAAGAGAAAGAGTGCTGATGTTACATTCTTCTTCTGGATGTTACAGGTGCCACCTGCAGACTCCATTTACGCTGTTACCAACAGACAAGCTTTTCACAGATGGGGTTCCAATGAGGCTATTGGCGCACAATGAAAGGCAATCTATATCAATGAAGGAATTTTGATCTGCAATTTTTAAAGATGTTAGAATGCCATCAAAACAGATAGGAGGTCCTTAGCACCCTCTTTGCATAATAAGTTGTCATTAGTCCTTCTTGGTTCCTGACAATTTCTGGATGCACAAAGTCTGGTGATTTATTGTCCTTATGTTTACAAATAGTTCAGACGAATACAGATGTGATTTCATCTGTGAACTGCCTGGACACATCCCATGCTAATCTATTTTCAGAGACTGCTAGAAACTTGACCAATTTCCAGGTCAGGTCTTCTGCAGTCATTTCAAAATAATGTCTTTGCAGATGTCACTATTTCTTTTCCTTTTAAAAAGCATTCCCAATCATTACTCCAGCCGATTAAACTAATGATTACCATTCCACATTATATATAGCACATCACTGTGACTAATTAAAGACATAGGTAGGAATGTTTTGCAAAAGTCAACTTAGAGATAACAAAAGTGTCAATGAAGGTTTCAATAACAGATGAGCTGAGGGAGGGGCAAGGTCAGGTGATGTTAGTAAGTGGAAGTAAGCAGTCTCTGTTAACACGAGAATAAATCAAAAACACATCTCGGGGTCAATTATGGCTCTGAGATCGTGAACACTGGTTTAGTTGCAGACAATGGCCAAGAGAGGGCTGGAGTAGGTAGTTAGAGAACAGAGTTTGAAGTGAGGACCTAAAATAATGGCTTCAGTCTTCCCAATATTTAATTAATCATTTGATAGTACAGAACTTGAGTATAGCTGAAATTAAGAGACAAGCTTTTTGTCTTCCACTCATCATGATACATTCATAAACATACCAAATCTAAAGCGAACAACAGTTACTATATACAGTATGTTTCTTCTTTTCAGCGCTACTCAAAAAATCTAATTGGAGGAAATTTCTGTTTATCCAGTACTGGCTGTGGGATAAGCTGTCAGATAATTTAGCAACAGTGGAGAGAAGTGGGGGTGAGGATGAGCTGGGGGTTTTCAGCATACATGTGAAAAGTAACTGTGTTTTCGGGTGATGTCACCAAGGGGCAATGTGTGGATGAGAAATAGGAGGGCCCAAGAATTGGTGCTTTGGGGGACAGCAAAGTTAATGGTGCAGGAACAGAAAAGGAAGACATTGCAAGTGATTCTCTGGCTACACTTAGATGGATAAGAATGGAAGCAGGGGAGAGCAGTCCCACCCAGCTGGATAATAATGGGGAAGTGTTGGAGGAGGGTGGTGTGGCTACCATGTCAAAGGCTGCAGATAGCTCGAGGAGAAGAAGGAAAAGTTTCCCCTTGTCACAGTCACACAGGGTGCATCTGTGAATTTGATAAGAGCTGTTTTGGGAATGTGACAGGGTCAGAAACCTGATTGAAGGGATTGAACCATGGAGTTCTGAGATTTGCAAATCAGAAAGTAGTGTAAGTTAATTAGCAAATTTAAACAAACATTGGGTTTATCTTCAGAGGAAGAAACATCTTTATATGCTCTGTCCGAGGCCAGAACTCTCCATTCACCTGACGAAGAGGGAGTCCCCTCGAAAGCTTGTGAGTTTACTATCAAATAAATCGGTTGGACTAAAATCTGGTGTTGTCAGACTTTTTACTGTGTTTACCCCAGTCCAACGCCAGCATATCCACATCATTATCTTCAGAGGAGCAGGGTACAAAAGCAGAGAAATTGCTCAACTTGTATAGTGTTCTGGTCACACCGGTGATATAGAAAGGACATGGGGGCATTGGACAAGGAGCAAAAAATTTGCAAGGGTGATAGCAGAATGGAGATGGTATAAAGAAAGGCTGAAAAAACTGAGGCATTTCGCTCTGGAAGAGAGAAGACGGAGGGACTTTTGTGCCTTTAAAATTTGAAACAGAAAGATATGTTTGTGGATGGACAAAGGATAGAACTTAATCTGGCATAGACCTATTGTGCCAAATAACTAGTTCCTGTGCCCTCCTTTCAACAATAGGACCCAGGATTAAAAGTCACTTCTTTACCACTCCCTCCTGTTGAAAAAGCGTCAAAAACATTTAGCTGTCTTGCTTTCTTTCAGTAATGGAAACTGCCTTTAGATCGGCCATAAAATTGAGTTGGACTGATCACTTTAACCATTACACTAATTGAATACCAGATGGGTTTTGGTTTTGGGCAGAAGATTATGATCATTCTGAGTGACTGATCACTACAGTGATCAGTATAACAGGATTCCTTCTGTGTTCCTTAATTGAATTTGTGGTGATTGCTGCATGAAATTATTAGGGCAGAATACCTATAATCATCAGCACTACGCAAGAGGAGGGAGAAATCTGTCAGAAAGCATTAAGTCGGTTAAAAAAAATGTCAGAGGAAATACCACTTTAATACGGGTGGTGCCACTTTCCATAAGATCACAGGCCACTTTTTCCAGTTTTGATTCTGTATCTATTTGCAGATTTGAGATGGCTGTTAGCATTATCCTCATGGCTGTCTGACCATATACTTACTACCCATTTCACCAGCTGAACGAGTGATAGGGTGTTACACTATTGAAAAATAGCTGGTAGATGTTTGTTTTCTGTGACATAGTGGGCAATAATACCTGGATGTCTTGCATATAACTCCCAAAAGATGACTTTTCTGTTTGTGGTGTATCTTCTGTTTGAAATCTGAAGGTGACAGTGATTCAGAACCTTGAAGAAATCCAATCACAGCATCTCTGTTAATTGTAAATGCAAATTATGGGAATAGAATTGTGCAATTGCAGTTTGCCCACTGTAACATTATAGCAAGGTCAGTCTTGTTAACTGTCTGTCACTCTGTCTGTCTTGATTATCCTCAATGCAGTCCAATCATTGGTTGTCTGCCTTCCTTGCTACAGCCCAATGCAGAATTTAGCTTCTGCACATTTATTCTCCTGTCATCAAAGGTGAAATAAAGAAAAGGCCTCCAGTTCTCTTCCAGTGATAGCTTGACAAAAGTTCTGTCCAGTTGTTCCCGAAGTATTGACACGCCAGAAGAAGAGGAGGGTTTTTGGATCCCGATCAATATCTAGGCCAAATGGGATTCGCTCCATATTCAAACCACCCACTCTAATCCAATTTTGTACTTCCTACTTAAACACAGGGAATGCAAGATTGTTCCCAGCTAGGGAGACAGTGGCATAGTGGTATTGTCACTGGATTAGTAATCCAGAGAACCAGGGTAACATTCTGGGGACTGGGTTCAAATCCCACCATGGTAAATGGTGAAATTTGAATTCAAAAATCTGGAACTAAAAGTCTAATGATTGTTGTAAAAATCCACCAGGCCACTAAATGTTCATCCCATGAGCAAATTTAAAAAAAACCCATCTACCCTCAGCATATCCACTTGGATCTGAGATAAAGTTCCACGTTGATCAGAATGAAGCGGAGATGTAATTCATTAAGTTGCCAAAAACCTGTTTCTTCCTGAATAGTCAGAGCATTTAAAATGCTGTAACCAGGAATTTTGACGTGTACATTAACAGAAGCATTAACAGAAGCTCCCTCCCGTTACTCGAGCCCCCTACCCTCACCCTTACTGCCTCCCCTCAGTCTTCCTCTCTCCCTTAATTCTTGCTTCCTCCCCTCACTCAAGTTTCCTCCCCTTCCTCTTCCTCCCTCCCCTCACTGTTCCCCCCATCTCACTTTCCCCTCTCTTTTTCCATATTGCTGTGGTCTTCTGTTTCTTACCCCTTCTTTATCCAATTGATATAATTCATATGAAGTACGTCTTGCTGTATCCATGATTTTTTTTTTGAGTGACCTGGCACTGAATTAAGATTAATGTAAACTTGGTCAGTTCTCCTGTTGTTCAACGTGTTTTCAGCCATTCTCTAGTGGGGTAGCAGTCTGGATACGATTGAACTCTTTCCAGCTTTATGGTGGTTTTGGCTGTAGGGTGCAGTTCTGCTGACTTCAAGGCCTCATGGCAGAATCAAGGACCCAAAATAGACTGTAAAATGAGTATGAAGAAGCACCATAGGGACTCAATACGTTAACTCTTGTTTCTCTCTCCACAGATGCTGTCAGACCTGCTAAGTCTTTCTAGCATTTTCTGTTTTATATGCGAGTATGTTTGTATTGAGAGGAGCAAGAAAAGGCTGTTAAGGAATACTATCGTATGCGCCATGTGGTTTGTAGGAAGTCCCTGTTCAGTCCCTCTGTCTCAGAAAAGAATTTGTACAACGTTTCTGAAAATAGCTTATCTAATGGCTTCAGAAACGTCTATTATAACGTGCAGAGCAATTAGACTAAGCTGATGTGTATGAAGATGGTGGCCCCACAGGTTATCGTAAGACAGGAGCCACTAAAGGCCAGTTGGGAAAAATGTGTTCTGTGCTAGAATGCAATTAATTAGTTCATCTTAATTATTTAACAGTGTGGGCTGTCCTGCAGGCGATCTGTCTAATTATTGGGTTTAAAAAATTCTCCCAAGAACAGAGTCAGCAGCCTGTTTCAGTACATTCTATCTTTGAGCAATCATCTTCAATTTTATTATATGAAGGTTCACACTGGGACCATAGTTTGTAAATACAGGAACTCCACAGGCTGCGCCATGAACTGAATAACCCTGCCTGTGGTCATTGAAAAATCTGTCTTGTATCTCTGTCTGCAAGCAGTGGTGATCCTATTGTTCCAGCTCTAACCCCGTCAAACAGGCGGGCCAGCTCGCAACACCTCTTGCCACAGTTTTGCTTGTTACCTCGTCCAAACGCCCCCTGGATGAAAAGGTTTTCTGTTCTGTCAACAATCCCATTGGTTATGCACTTGGCCCATGGGTCAGGCAGCAGAGATAATGCTCAGTATTGTACAAATTCTCATATTTTAGAACAATTCCTATTGGTTGGAAGGTAGCAAATGTTGCCCCATTGTTGCAGCAAAGGAGGGAGAGAGAAAATGAACTGCAGACCAGTTAGCCTGGCAACAATGTAAGGAAAATGCTAGATTAAATTAACTTAAGGAGTAGTAACTTATGAATTAAAGTTTAAAGTTTATTTTCTTAGTGTCACAAGTAGGCTTACATTAACACTGCAATGAAGTTACTGTGTAAATTCCCTAGTCGCCACATTTCAGTACCTGTTTAGATACACCGAAGGAGAATTTAGCATGGTCAATGCACCTAACCAGCACGCCTTTCGGTCTGTGCGAGAAAACTGGAGCACCTGGATGAAACCCATGCAGACATGGGAAGAATGTGCATACTCCACACAGACAGCCACCCAATGTCCCTGATGCTGTAAAGCAGCTATGCTAACCACTGAGCCATTGTGCTGCCCATAGGGTGAGTCTAGATAGGGTAGATGCAGGAAGAATGTTCCCGCTGACGAGGGAGTCCTGAACCAGGGCTCATAGTCTGAGAATATATGGAGTAAACCATTTAGGACTGAGATGAGGAGAAATTTCTTCACACAGAGAGTGATAAACCTGTGAAATATGTGACCATAGAAAACAGTTCAGGCCAAAACATAGTATTTTTCCAAGGAGTTAGATATAGCTCTTAAGGCTAAATGAATAATAGGATATTGGGAGAGGGGGAAGCGGAAGCAGGTTAGAATGAGGTCAGCCGGCCCGCTGGGTCAGCACTGACTCTCTGACAAAGCATCTTACCCAGTTCCACCACCCCTATCCTATCCCCGTAACACTAAGCACTTACCCCACTAATCCCCCAATCTACACATCTTAGGATGCGAAGGGGCAGTTTAGCATGGCCATTCCACCTAACCTGCACATCCTTGGGCTGTGGGACGACATCTGAGCACTAGGGGAAATCCACACAGGTGTGGGGAGAATGCGGAAACTCCACACAAACTTTCATCCAAGGCTGGAATCGAACTCTGGTGCCTGGCGATGTGAGGCAACAGTGATAACCACTGTGCCAATATGCCATCCAAGAATGGTGGAGCAGGCTCAAAGGGCCAAATAACCAACTCCTCCTATTTTCTATGTTTCTGTGTAAGATAAATTTATGCAAGTGATATATTGTTTAACAGTTTATTAGTGTTTTGGGGGGTTAGCAAGAAGGAAGGAGTGGATGTAATATATTTTGATTTGCTTTTCAAAGCGTATTCAATAGGTGCCACTCGATACCGAAGGTAATGGGTTGGGAGAATGTATTAACATAAATAGAGCTTTTGTTAAAGGGTGGAAAGCAAGAAATAAATGAACAATTGATGGATCAGCAGCCTGTAAACAATGGAGCGCCCAAAGATCAGTTCTTGGGCCTCAGTATTAATGAGATGAGGGGAGCAAGGGTAAGATCTCCAAAATGCTGGTTATACATATTAAGGTGGGAAAATAAGCTGGAAGGAGATTGCAAAAGGATACAAAGTGATTGAGAAAGCATAATGAGGGGAAATATGAAATTATCCACTTTGGTAGGAAGAATGGAAAAGCAGAATATTTTTTCAGAGATGAGGAATTAGTAAGTGTTGGTGGTCAATGACTTTTTGGAGTCCCTTTACACTAATTACAGCAGTGTGCAAGCAATATAGTAGCTCGCCCCTTTAAGGGATGTTCTTGGAGATAACACACTAGCCCAATCAAGAACACAGTTGAGGATCCATTGGGATTGTTGAGATTTGTCCCAGCAGTTGGATCCTGGAGCTGAGTATGGAAAGACCATTTTTTGCACTCTGTAAATAGTTGTAATAAATGATTGCTTTTATAGGTTAACTGGTGGAGCCCATCCTTGAAGTGATTACCATAAATAGTATGTTAGCCTTCATTGCAAGTGATTGGAATAAGAGTTCTTGGTCTTACTGTAATTACATAGGTATTTGTGAAACTACACCTGGAAATTGTGCACAGTTTTGTTTTCCTTACTTGCCATAGAGGAGGTGCAGCAATGGTTCACTAGATCGATGCCTGGGGTGAGAGAGAGTGCTGACCTATCATTAGAGATTGTGTGAAATTCTCTAGAGTTTAGAAAAATGAGAGGTGAGCTCATTGAAATTTTTAACTTTGTTAAGGGGCTTGACAGGGTAGATGCGCAGAGGCTGTTTCTCCTGGTTGGTAAGTTTGTCAATAATGAACGTCATCCAAACTGGTTGTAAGTACATGAAGGAATTTACTAAGAGTTGTGTTTTTTTAAAAAAAGGTGGCTGGCCTGTGGGGCTGAGTGACAAGAATGTAAGGGACAGATTTTGGCTATACATACTGAAGCCTGCTGGGCCCTGGCTCATCTTCTCTCTCAACTTCACTTTGCCATCATATCCCCATGTCCTTTTATTCTCTTGGAGTTCAGAATCTATCAGTTCTACCTTGAACATACTCTGATGGAGCATTCACAACTCTCTGCTGTGAAGAATTTCAAAGATTTACAACCTTCTGAATGAAGAAATTTCTTCTCCTAAATGGCCAACCTCTTATTCAGAGGATTAGATAGGGCTGCAGTTCTATTGTCTTAGTTGAAGAAGATACCTCTGACGGTGCAGCATTCCTTCAGTATTATACTGGTATGTTAGCCTAATTTGTGCTCAAATTCTGGAGTGAGATTTGAATTCACAATTTTTGGACTCAGATGTGAGTGCTAATAAGTGTCACATACAGAGAGCCCCTTGTTGATTATATCAGCCACCTTGTCTACAGGAACAGTGATATATTTCCAGGAGTTGAGGTGAAGGCTAGTGACTGTTGAACTGTAAAGCATTTATCTGAATCAGGGCATTTAGTTTAATCTCCTGCTTGCCTTCCCCTTACTAAACCTACCACGCAATGAGGGCCAGCTTCGTAGAACAGCCCCTCAGTTGTTTCTTGCATCTGCTCCATGGCAGATGTGGTTTGTGTTATCTGTCCATTGTTATCAGTAATGACTCATTTGTATTCCACGCACAGCCTACCCAGTTAGAAAAGGTGCCATAAATCAGGTGCAAAAATTACAAGTTCAAAGCAGGTCAGCCATTGTCTTCTCTGCTTATTTTGAAGATGGCTGCAACTCCAGGACAGGCTGCTTTTCAAGTAACCTGCTCATATATATTAATTAAAAGCAGATTCAAATAAATAAAATACCATATATAAAAGTAAAAGAGCAGATCATATAATACTCATTAGGAAGCTGCAGATCAGGTAATTAATTCTGCGCTCCTAGTATTTCACTGAGTTCTTTGTGCATGTCTCAATGCCTTTCATAGCTGGGTACCAGCACCTAATGAAAATAGTTTAGGATACAGTTAGACACAAGGCTTAAAAAATGTAATAATAGCTTAACTGTTTTTAGGCTAGGAAGGGGGATGCAGACTCAACAAGGAAAAATATCAATCCTTGCCAACTAATTTTCTCCTTTCATCCATTTCAGAACATTGAAAAGTACAGAAGGAGGCCAATCAGCCCATTGTATCTTTGATGGTTTGTTGACAGACCTGTCTAGTTAGTGCCACTCCCCCTAAACTTTCTCCATAGCATTGCAATTGTTTTCCTTTCCAAGTATTTATCCAACTACTATTCTAAATTTACTGTCGAATCTGCCTCCAACATCCTTTCATTCTGCGCATTCTATATTGTAGCAATAGTCTGCATAAAAATTTCTCATTGTCCCTCTGGGTCTTCTAATTGCTTCATATTTATATGCGCCTTCTAGCTATCGTCCCTTCTGCTTGGAGAAGCAGTTCCTCTCTAATTACTTTATCAAAAACCACCACCATTTTGAACAGCTCGATTAAATCTCACATTAACTTTCTCAGCTCCAAGGAGAACAATCCCAACTCCCCCAGAATTTCCACATCATTGAAGTTCATTATTCCTGATTCTATCCAAGGAAATCAAGCCTGTAAACAATTCTTGAAATGGCTGTTTGGTCACAATGAGTGTTTTGGCACTGATACTTATGGAATCGTTAATCATTGCAGTACAGAAACAGATCATTTATCCTAGCACATTTGTGCTGCAGTTTTTCTCTACATCAGCCACCTGGTCCAGTCACTCGTTTATTCCTCAAACCCCTTTACTATTGTTATTACTCCCTCAGGCTCAGTTAAACACTTTTATTAAGGATTTGAGGTTCAGAACAGTTTTCCGAGCAACTTACACATCAGAATCCCGTCTCCCAACCTTGAGAGTCGTTTTCGGAAGTAAGACAAAGCGAGGGCAACATCAAAGAGACTGGATGGATCATTTGCACTGCACTGCAACAGAATGAAACAGATTGAGCAGAGAGACACTTCAAAGAATGCTCATGTAGGCCATCCAGTCCCTGTAGAGAACTCGAAGACCCCTGAGCAGTCACTTTGCCAGAGATTAAAGATCAGACTGCTCAGAACTTCTGCTTGTTTTTATCAACAACAACACACCAGGATTAATATTAGTTGGTATCCAGGGCACTGCTAGCATTATAAATTCAGCTGTCTCCCTGAGTGCTGCCTGAATTTCTATCCCTGACTTAGTTATATTTATAAACTCCTTCATTTCTCTCAAATAATTTGGTGTGATATCATGCGACAACTTTCCAATTCATCCTCTGCTTTATTTAAATTCTTTGCAATTGGCATCCCCTCCCTTTCACTTCTTCCTTGAAGATGTGACTAACTCTGTGGGATTTCACCCAAATGAGCATTCTTTACATGCCAACATACTTTATGTGTGTGTGTGTGTCTGTAGCTTATTCAGCAGTGATCTTCACACTGGAACCTACTCTTGTTTCACTGCAGCTAGTCCATTCATATGTCAGCCTTCTCTCCAGGGTGCTCAGAAAACAATCTAGATGGAATAATCTGACCTGACCAGTGAGGTGAAGGCTCCCAATCATCCACAGTTTGGTTGGGGATGGCAAGGTCCTTGTTTGTGTGTGAACTGACAGTGTGGAGGGAATTGAGGGAGAAGAGATTGCTATTCTGGTGGTGGAGTCCAAAGGGCAGTGGCTGAGAAGCTGGAAACTTCAGCTCTTCAACTCTGCTGCTGGCCTCTTAGATTGACTCCCTGTTTCTCAACACCTTAAATATTGAATCATTATCCTTGTGTTCAAACCCCTTCACAGCCTCAATCCTCCCTATTTTGATAAACTCCTACCACCCTTCTCTTTCGATTTCTTTGTCCCAACAACTGTGGGCTTTTGTGCAACCTCTTCTTTCTTTCCTCTACCATTGGTGGCAATGGTTTCCAACACTTGTGTCCATTCTTCTGGAATTCCCCATCTTGACTCTTTTGTCTCTGCAGATCTGTCTCTCTCTGTCCACCGATAGTACCCTCCTTAAAACCCATCTCTTTAGTGGAGACTTTTTGTGACATCTCCTTTGCAGTAACATTTATCTACATATGGACATACAATTTAGGAGCAGGAGTAAGCCATTCTGTCCCTCAAGCTAGCTCTGCCATAAAAGATCATAGCTGCTCTGATTGCAACCCCAACTTCCATGTTTCCGTCGACCGCTGATTCTATCTCCCTTTGCCTTAACAAATATTTAAATACTCTGCTTCCTCATAAGACAGTAGAAGAAGACTTCCAAAGATTCATGACCCTCTGAGGGATGGCCAAAATATGTAACCTGACCTCATAGAATCATACAGTACAGAAGAGGCCCATTGGGTCTGCACCAATACACAAGAAACATAGTGGCACAGTAGTTAGCACTGCTGCCTCACCTGTGTGGATAATCTGTCTTAAATTGGTGACCCCTTATTTTCAAATAGTGACCCCTAGTACCAGATTCCATCTCAAGGAAACACCCTTCCCAAATCCACCCCTTACTTGTTTTGGTGAAATATATTTGGACGTGAGAAAACTTAATATAAGAAATAGGAGCAGAGTAGGCCACACCACTCCTCAAGCATATTCTGCTATTCAAAAGGATCTTGGCTGATCTTCTAGCTGAAGTTAGGGGCAGTACAGTGGTGCCTCACAGTGCCAAGCGCCCAGATTCAATTCTGGCCTTGGGTGACTGTGAAGAGTTTGCATGTTCTCCCTGTGCCTGCATTGGTTTCCCTTGGGTGCTCTGGTTTCCTCCCACAGTCCAAAGATGTGCAGGTCAGGTGGATTGGCCATGCTAAATTGTACCTTAGTGTCCCAAGATGTGTAGGTTTGGGGGATTAACAGGATAAACATATGAGTTTATGGGGATAGGGAAGGGAATGGGCCTGGGTCAGCTGCTCTGTCAGAATCGGTGCCAACTCGAGCTGAATGGCCTCCTTCTGCACTGTATGGATTCTATGAACCTTCTATACATCCACTTTCTACCTGCTTCCATACTGCATGAATAGAACGGAATAGAATACAAGTGCTGCAGTACAGAAGGAGGCCTTTTGGCTCATCAAGTCTGCACCACCAACGATCCCACCCAGGTCTTATCCCTGTAACCTCACATACTTGCCCTGCTAGTTCTCCTGATACTAAGGCGATTTTACCATGGCCAATCCACCAAACCCGCACATCTTTGGACTGTGGGAGGAAACAGGACACATGGAGGAAACCCAGACAGACTTGGGGAGAATATGCAAACTCCACACAGATAATAACCTGAGGCCGAAATTGAATTGTGTTGAGGCAGCAGCGCTAACCACTATGCCACTGTGTTTCTTATGCGTTGGTGCAGACCCAATGGGCCAAAGGGCTTCTTCTGCACTGTATGATTCTGAGGTCAGATTACGTAGTTTGGCCATACCTCCCGTTGCTATATGCAAATTTCACAAATCAACAGTGTACTCCCCAGCAGCAGGAATTATCTATTTAATGCAGGATTAAGAATATCTTTAATGTCTGATTGGCCTTAACAATCACAGTTGAAAGAAAAACACAGATAAAGAAAGGCAGGCATTTCATCCTGAACTGTCACCTGCAGTGTGACATTTGCAATTGGTAACTTCTATCAGCAATGCTTCAATGCCAACATTTGGTGTTTCACTTAATAATTAGACCTCATAGGCTTAAAGAGACCCAGCTTAACCTTAGTATAGGTGGTCTAATATTCCTATCCATATAAAACAGCATATTAATCATTTCAGTTTAGTACTAGCAATGCACTGGCAGATGTGCTAATATTTTAAACATAAACGGCACATGGGTTTCTGAAACCTTTGCGATTATAAAAGTGAG
Source organism: Carcharhinus amblyrhynchos (assembly GCF_965287045.1). Classification (NCBI taxonomy): domain Eukaryota; kingdom Metazoa; phylum Chordata; class Chondrichthyes; order Carcharhiniformes; family Carcharhinidae; genus Carcharhinus; species Carcharhinus amblyrhynchos. The sequence goes on along the minus strand of NC_137332.1, from coordinate 85,825,140 downwards.
TACAGGGAAGTTACATATTTATAGCTTTTCCACGTCAATTATTTTCTGCATTAATCAAACTGTCAGCCCTTTTGAATGTGGTAACCTTGTTCACAGAAGCAATCCCTGAAAGGCTTTTCTTCCTTTAAATTACACTCTGCCCTGGATTATAGTTTTCCTGTGATATCTGAGACTAACTGTCACTCATTCTTGTAAGAAATTAAGATCTGATCTCTTGATCACACGAGGTGCATTCTCACAGAAATTATTTATTTATGAGTTGCTTTCGCTTCAGGTTTGAATATATTCACTGGATGTTGAAGTCTCGTCAGATACATTTGACCAGCGCTTCCCACCTTCCAGTCCCTGTAACAAGTAATGGCACCGGCTGTATCGTCATCTTTGGAATTCCCCTCTTAAACCCTTCAACCTTTTCACCTCTTTGCTCTTAGCACTCACCCCATTGACCAGGCTTTTGATCATCCTTCCCTATATATCCTCTGTGACCCAGTACCAGTTTTTCACCCTGAGAAGCATATGCTCTGGAAGAAGGTCATTGAGCTCCTGCAACCAACTTTAAAAGTACATGTATGTTATCCTCACTACCAATATTAATTCTGCTGTCTGGCTGCATTTACCTCTGCAAGATTTCAGCATTGTTGAGAGGAATTACATTATGGCACTTTAAAACCATTAAATTGTCACCTTGCCACTGTTTCTTAAACATGGTCCTGTTGGGAACCATTAATATGAGCAATGCCAGAAATAAGTTATGGCTTAGTTTAATTCTCTGTTTCCTTATAAGAAAACAGGTACAATCTCCATGTCAGGCATCTGCAGTAATGTTCCGCCAGTACATTCATTCTCTTTATTACCAATCATCTACTGAGCTGTCACACTGGACACATGAATTAAGGCAACTAAAGAGAGGGATAAATATGTGTTTGTGTATTGCATACAACAATTTGTATTTCTGTGGAGCCTTTAACAGAATAAAGGATGCTTTATGAAACAGAATTTGACACAGGAATACTAGAGCAGGTGACCAGAGCTTGGTCAAAAAGCCAGAGTTTTAAAGGAGGAAACCAAGGTGGAGAGGGAGGAATAGAAAGTTTACAGCACAGAAAGAGGCCACTCGGCATATCTTGTTTGTGCCAACTGAGAAACAAATCTAGTCCCATTTTCCAGCATTTGGTCTGTAGCCCTGTAGCCCTGTACCCCAGTCCAACGCCGGCATCTCTACATCATTGCCCTGCAGTTTACCACACTTCAGGTCCATATCCAGATACTTTTTAAATCAGTTGAGAATTTCTGCCTGTAATGATCTTTCAGGCAGTGAGTTCACAATCCCTACAGCCCTCTGGGTGAAAAGATTTTTCCTCATTTCCCCTCTAAATCTTTGCCAGTGATGTTAGAACCTTTCAAGGGGAGAAATATAAACATATAGCTCCAGGGCCAACAAAAGCAAGAGTGGATTCAGGAAAGCTGGGAAAACATCCATTCACATTGACGAGTAAATGGGACTCTCAGAGATCTGTGGACATTCCTCTACACCTCTCAGTATCCTTCCATTTGTTGTGTAATCCTTTGCTTTGTTTGACCTCCCCAAGTGCACCTCCTCACATTTTTCTGGATTGAATTCCAATTGCCTCTTTTCAGCCCACCTGACCAGTCCATTGGTATCTCCTGCAGTCTACAGCAGTCTCTTGTGCTACTCACACATGGCAAATTTTTGTGTCATCTGCAAACTTCTTGATAAATTCCCCTACATTTCTGTCCAATGGAAGTTCCAAAACTTAGGGCTAGGCAACTGCCAGTGTAGTATGGAGCAAATAAAATCAGGGTATTGAGGCCAAAATTAGAGGTATACAGTAAGTCCTTACTTCAAACTGTTTCAACCACTATTAAAAGAAAACCTATCAGGAATATTCATTTTGTATCTCAACACTTTTTTTCTAACCCTCTCGTGCTCTCGTTAAGCCTGTCATTCCTTCGCTCCTGTCTATCAGTGTAATCGTACACGTTTTTAAACCAAAGTTCCTCCAAAGGGCCAGCATAGAAGAATGGCCTCTTCCTGTTGTATTGCTCTGTTTCTTTATTGATGTAGTCAATTCTTATAAAGGCCAAGGCATGCAGTAAGACAGCAGTCAATATGAACTGGGTTATCCGTTCAGATCAAAGGACATCTGGTAATTGAGGAAATGTGTGTGAATTTAGGATGGGAGGGAAATGTCAAACAAGGATTAGAGTTTAGCTTTAGAAATGAGCAATGAGGCCAACTTGAACTGGAGTCTAGCAGCCTGATAAGCTGTCTCTGGGAGCACTGATGTTGAAAACCCTATTAGGGGTTGTATTGCAGTTGAGAGTGACAATGATAGTGGGGGTTTGAACACCTGTATGTGGGAGCACCATGAGAGAACTGAGGATAATGTGGTAAGCTTGGGACCCTGAAAGATTACTACAGTGCCAAATATGAATTTTGGGGAGTTGAAATCTACTCTCTCCTCTAACTATCACAGAGTTGCCAAGTTGCAGACTGTATCCACCAACATAGCCCCCAGATATAGTGCAAAAGGAGCCAAAAGTACTTTTATAATTTTAAATTTGAACCAGGCTGTGTATTTGCTATTCCATGTGGCATATTAGAGGATGGGATTGACAAGAATGCAATGTGGTGGTAGCTTTGGCATTATGTGTTGGTGTTGTCACCAAAATTAGCTACGTAAATTCGGTTCCATCATCCAAATCATTGATATAGATTGTAAATAATTGAGGTCCCAGCACCAATCCCTGTGGCACTCCACTAGTTACAGCCTGCCAACTTGAAACTGACACCTTTATCTCCATGCTTTCTGTTAGCTAACCAAGTCTTTATCCATATGTTATGCCCTATGATGCAGTGAGTTTGAATTTTTTGGCTAAAAGTCAATTTTTAACAATTTTTACACATGATTGACCATTACTGGGATATACCTGGTACATTATTTTTATTATAAGGACATATATTAGAATATGATCCACTTAATTCCATGAAGTTTGAAAATATTGCAAACAAAGTACATCAAGTGCTGCAAAACGGAATTAAATTGTAGAATTACATAGAATATACAGCATAAGAACATAAGAAATAGGAGCAGGAGTAGGCCATCTAGCCCTTCGAGCCTGCCCCGCCATTCAATAAGATCGTGGCTGATCTGTCATGGTTCAGTTCCACATTCCCGCCCTCTCCCCATAACCCTTAATCCCCTCTCTTATCAAAAACCCATCAACCCGCGTCTTAAAAATATTTAGCGAGGGAGCCTCCACCACTTCAACGGGCAGAGAATTCCAGAGATTCACCACCCTTTGAGTGAAGAAGTTCCTCCTCAACTCCGTTCTAAACCGCCTCCCCTTTATCTTGAGGCTGTGCCCCCTAGTCCTATTCTCCTTTCTGAGCAGGAAGAGTCTCTCCACCTCTATCCTATCCATCCCATTCATCATCTTATACGTCTCAATGAGATCTCCCCTCATTCTTCTAAACTCTAACGAGTACAAGCCTAGTTTATTCAGCCTCTCCTCATAGCTCAACCCCCTCAACTCCGGTATCAGCCTAGTAAACCTCCTCTGCACTCCCTCCAAGGCCAAAATATCCTTGCGTAAGTACGGCGCCCAAAACTGCACACAGTACTCCAGCTGCGGCCTCACCAATGCCCTATACAGCCGCAGCAAGACCTCCCTACTTTTATACTCAATCTCCCTCGCTATGAAGGCCAGCATCCCATTTGCCTTCCTGACCACCTGCTGCACCTGCAAGCTGGGTTTTTGCGACTCATGCACAAGGACCCCAAGGTCCCTCTGCACCGTCGCCTGCTGCAGTTTTTCGCCACGTAAGTGATAATCCTCCCTACCATTATTCCTACCAAAGTGGACCACCTCGCACTTGCCAACATTAAATTCCATTTGCCATTTCCTGGCCCATTTGCCCAGCCTATCTAGATCCTTCTGCAGACTCTCCACACCCTCCGCACAATTTGCCTTTCCTCCAATCTTGGTGTCATCAGCAAATTTCGACACCATACACTCGGTTCCCTCCTCCAGATCATCTATATAAATGGTAAATAGCTGAGGCCCCAGCACCGACCCCTGAGGCACTCCACTAGTCACCATCCGCCAATCCGAATAGCACCCATTGACCCCCACTCTCTGCCTCCTATTTGACAACCAATCCTTTATCCACGCTAACGCCCTACCCCCAACTCCCTGTCCCCTGACCTTCTGCAGTAACCTCCTGTGAGGTACCTTGTCAAACGCCTTCTGAAAATCCAGAAAGACCACATCCACCGGCTCTCCTCTATCCACCGCCCTAGACACATCCTCATAGAACTCCAGTAAATTTGTCAGACACAACTTCCCTTTAAGGAAACCGTGCTGCGTCTGCTCTATCAAGCAATTCCTCTCAAGATGCCTCGCTATTTCGTCCTTGATGACAGATTCTAACATTTTACCTACAACAGACGTTAAACTAACCGGCCTATAATTCCCTGCCTTTTGCCTGGCACCCTTCTTAAACAATGGCGTAACATTAGCTGTTTTCCAATCTTCCAGCACTTCCCCGGAATCCAGCGACGTCTGGAAAATAACCACCAAGGCATCCACTATCGCCTCCGCCATTTCTTTCAGAACCCTCGGATGCATTCCATCCGGTCCTGGCGACTTGTCCACAATCAGTCCCTCCAGTCTGTTGAGCACCTCCTCTCTAGTAACAGTAATGTCATTAAGACCCTCCAGTCCTACCACCTTTCCATCTCTAACACCCGGCAAATTATTCACGTCCTCCTCCGTGAAGACAGAAACAAAAAAGTTATTCAGGACCTCAGCCATATCCCCATCCCCTACCACTAAGTCCCCCTTCTCATCCTCTAAGGGACCAACGTTCACCCTAGCCAGCCTCTTCCTTTTTATATATTTATAAAAACTCTTGCTATCCTTTTTTATACTAAGCGCTAGCCCAGCTTCATAGTTTCTCCTACCCTTCTTTATCATCTTCTTTGTCAATCTTTGTTGACATTTAAACCTCTCCCAATCCTCTTCTCGCCCACTACTCTTTGCTACTCTAAACGCCTCCGCTTTTAATTTAACACTTTCCTTCACCTCCTTCGTTATCCACGGCTTATTACCTCTCCTCCTACTGTCGTTTTTGACCATCGGAATAAATTTCCGCTGAGCACCAAGAAAGATCTCCTTAAAGATCCTCCACTGCTCCTCAGCAGACCTACCTTCCAACGCGCTCCCCCAGTCCACATTTGCCAATTCTTCTCTCATCCTACCGTACTCCCCTCTGTTCAAACAAAGGACGCGCGTCCGGGAACCCACTTTCTCCTCCTCCATCTGCACCAGAAACTCCACCATACAATGATCACTCTCCCCAAGAAGATCCTTCACCGCAAGGTCCCTAATTTTACCCACCTCATTACATAGCACCAGATCCAAGGTAGCTCGCTCCCTCGTCGGCTCCAACACACACTGTTCCAGGAAACTATCCCGGCAGCATTCCAAGAACTCCTCCTCGAGCCCACCGCGTCCGACATGGGTCGACCAATCTATATGTAGATTGAAATCCCCCATAACTACGGCTGTCCCATTCCTGCACGCCGCACTTATTTGCGCGTTAACAGCCCGCCCCACCTCCAGATCATTATTCGGGGGCCCATAGACGACACCCACTAGCGTCTTCCTCCCTTTGCTGTTCCTAATCTCTACCCACAACGATTCCGCTTTCTGCTCCTTGGCTCCAATATCATCCCTTGCTACCACCCTGATGCTATCCTTAATCAGCAGAGCTACACCCCCACCCTTTTCCCTCCTGCCTATCCTTCCTAAACACTTGATATCCCTGGACATTCAGCTCCCAGTCCCTGTCGCCTTGCAGCCACGTCTCTGTAATGGCCACCAGATCATATCCATTTGTGCTGATAGCAATAGGCCATTTGGTCTAACAGGTTGATACTAGTGTCTATGCTCCAATCATACCTTATCTCACCCGTCAACATTTTATCTACTCATTTTTTTTCTGCTCATTTACTTGCTTGAACCTCCGTTTAATGCCTCCATGCTAGTTACCTCAACTTCTCCCTGTTGTAGTCAGTTCCACCTTCACACCACACTCAATAAAGAGGTTTCTCCTGAATTCCCTTGATTAATGAATAGTAATTATAGTTTTTTAATTAGAGATCTTTCTATTGTCATAGAGTCATAGAGGTATGTAGCACAGAAAAATGCTCTTCGGTCCATCATCTCTACACCAATCAAAGACAAACCACTTAACTATTCTAATCCTACTTTCCAGCACTTGACTTGGCATCGCAAATGCACATCTAAATACTTCTTAAATGTTATGAGGGTCTCTGCCTCCTTCACTCTTTCAGGCAGAGTGCTCCAGACTCCTACCACCCTCTGGGTGAAAAAAGGTTTTCCTCACATCCCTACTAAACCCTCTGCCTGCCTGATGATTATTGCTCTGTTACTTGGCCACTATTCCATAATTCAGTTCAAACAGTCTCTGCTTGTTTGATATTTTAAAATAAAAGTGTTGCCCGGAACAATCAGTAATTAGAAAAGGAGCCACGGTATAAATCAAATCCTGTAAGGATGAGAGCTGATGCCAGCAGCACTGTCAGATCCCAGCTCACTGTGCCGTTTCGCAGCTCATTTGCTGGATCTTTTGTGCATCCTTCATAAAAATTTGCTGTTAACTAACTTTTACCATTTTATCAGGATTAAATCCTACATCGGATTTACTATCGGACAGAGGGAAAATACAGACAGTTTGAAGATTCCTTGTTCCATTGTTTTTGACTCAGACTTGATCAGTAAGCACTGGTGAAGTGTGAATGAGATGGCAGAATGCTGCTTGGCACAGCAGTGCTAAGGCAGGTGGCAGGCTGTGCTATTTTTAGCCAGAGCTAATCTGCCTGGGCTCATTCCATTGTAGTGCTTTTTGTCAGGAATGTTTGGAATGATTTAGAACTGTGCAAATTCAAAGCACTCTGTGAACCTGAGGCCTGAGAGGGAGTGAAAAAAATAGCTGAAATGCTGAGTATTGTTTAGCTCATGGTAATCGGAGCCCCTGCAGCCTTCGCTTCTCTCCAGGGCTTTGTCTCATTGTTTCATCAGCTGTGCCTTTATTAAAGTGAACTGTTTTCTTTGCTGACATGATTGAAGTTGTGTGTTTTATTATTGACAATCTTGAGACATTATGAATAATGACAACTTGGGTTGATTTGGCTGACACCTTTAATATCCTAAGCCACACAAGAACATAAGAAATAAGAGCAGAAATGGGCCATTCGGCCTCCTGAGCCTTTTAATAAGATCATGTCTGAGAGTATCAGCACCATTTTCCTTTTCTTCTCCCATAACCTTCAACTCCCTCATCAATCAGAAATCTGTCTAATCCAGCCTGGGATATACCCAGTGATCCACAGCCTTCACTGAACTCTGGAAGAGAGAATTCCAAACACTGACGACTCTGAGAGAAGTATTTCTTCCTTATTTTCATCTTAAATGGGAGATTCATTATCTTGAATCTGTGACCCCTCATTCTAGACTCCCCCATGAGGGGAAATATTCTCTAAGCATCCAACCTGTCAAGCTTCCTCAAAATCTTGTTTCACTAGGGTCACCTGTCACTCTTGTAAACTCCAGTGAGTACAGCCCCAACCTACTCAACGTTTCCACATAAAATAAAAGCCTTAATTCCAGAAAAATAGCCTAGAAATAGAACCTTCTCTCAACTGTTTTCAATGCAAGTGTATCCCTCCTTAAGTAAAGAGACTAAAACTGCACACAACTCTCTAGGTGTGGTCTCACCAATGCCCTGCACAAGATGTCCTGACTTTTATGCTCCATCCTTCTCGCAATAAAGGCCAACATTCTGTTTTCCTTTTTAATTGCTGTCTGTTTGACTAACGCTGAACTAAAGAAAGAGATATAAGGAAGACCGATGCCTAAGCTCCTTTAATTCTGGTCCATTGTGTATCACCGATTTTCCTCATTCCATTATTGGTAGGCATCTTTTCAACTGCCAAGGTCTTAAACTCTGAAATTCCATCCCTAATCTCCAGGTGCTCCAGTTACCTCACACAATCTAAAGACTTTCAGGTTAGGTGGATTGGCCATGCTAAATTGCCCTTTGGTGTCCAAGGATGTGTACCGAGGTGGATTAGCTTTGGTAAATATGAGGACTCATGGGGATAGGGTGGGTGGATGGGTCAGAGTAAGGTGCTTTTTTTGGAGAGTTAGCACAGACTTGATGGGCCAAGCGGCCTCTTTCTGCCCTATAGGAATTCAATGATTCTATGAACTCTCTCCCTTTACTACATGCCTTAAAAACTACTCCCTCTCTGACTTGCTCTTCATTTTCACTTCCTCAATCTCATTGTTTGCCCTGTGTCACTTATTTTCTGTTCATGTTTCATTCATTCTCCCTACCTGTCTCACTCGTTGTCTCTATCTCGGACCCTTTCCCTTCGTTTTTCTCTCTCGCTCCTCCCCTGGATTTTCTCTCTGTTTCTTTACCTCCCTCCCTCCCTCCCTCCCTCCCTGTGCCTCACAGTGCCAGAGACCTGGGTTCAATTCCCTGCTTGGGTAGCTGTCTGTGTGGAATTTGCACATTCTCCCCATGTCTGCATGTCCCTCCCTCCCTTCCTTCCATCCCTCCCTCCCTCCCTCCCCCTCCCTCCACCCTCTCCCTCCCATCCCTCCCTCCCTCCCCCTCCCTCCACCCTCTCCCTCCCATCCCTCCCTCCCTCCCCCTCCCTCCACCCTCTCCCTCCCATCCCTCCCTCCCTGTCTCTCTCCATCTTTCTCTTTTTCCTCACTTCTCTCTGTCACCATCCCTCTCTCTCCCTCCTATCCCTCACTTTCCCAGTCACTGCCCCCCACCTTCCAATTTCGCTCTTTAACACTCTGCATCTCCTTCTCCGTTGCAGTCTCTCTTTTTCCCTTTCCTTGCTTTCTCTCTCCTTGTTCCTCTTTCTTACTCTCTTCCTCCCCTCATATCTCTCTCTCTCCCTATCTATCCCTGGCTTTCTTTTTCCCTATTTTATCTCATTTTCTGTCTGTCTCACTCTGATTCAGGGCTTTCTCCATGTTTCCCATTCTCTCTAGCTCCAATCAATGTACACAGCAGCAACTTCGAATCGATACAGCTAGGTTACTTATTTCAATTCATCCAATATTTGCTCTGCCGGACTCGCTGATTGGTTGTTTCCATGGAAGATATACCTCACTAAACTGGCCACTATCCTTGGGTATGCCTAGACATTAGTATTAGCAGTTCGTCTGTGGGAGGCATCACAGCCACAATCTATTCTGCACACAACCAATGCCCATGCATGTGCATCTCCAGTAGGTGTCTGTGGCTGTTTTACAGCACATACGTACATCCTATATCTCATCTCTAGCTTAGGGGTGTCCGAGATCAGTTGCAACACTATCTGCTGCCTCAGATAGTACAGCACACATCAGGATGGCCCTGACGGCTTTCTGTCAGGAGTGCCACATTGTCAAAGATGCCATGGCTAAGATAGAATCCTACAGTTCAGAAGGAGGCTGTTTGGCCCATTGGTCAGCACCGACCACAATTCCATCCAGGCCCTCTCCCCATAACCCATGCATTTACCCTTGCTAATCTCACTAACACTAAGGGCTATTTCACTTGGCCAATCCACGTAACCTGCACATCTTTGGACATGGAAGGAAACTGGAGGAAACCCATGCAGACATGGGAAGAATGTGCAAATTCCACACAGACAGCTACCCAAGTGGGGAATTCAACCCCAGGTCTCTGGCACTGTGAGGCAGCGGTGCTAACTACTGTGCCAGCCCCAAATGATAAATGAGATAAAGTCATAGATTTTTATAGCACAGAATGAGGCTCTTTGACCCATTGTGTCTGTGCCAGCCATCATGCACCTATCTATTGTAATCCCATTTTCCAGCAACTGATCCATAGCCTTCCATGCTGTGGTGCTGTTAAACTGACAATTATGTCAGCCCTCTTAGATGAATGTAACTGATTCCATAGTACTATTTTGAAGAAGGGTTGGTCTTTCTGTTGTCCTGGTGGACATTTATTCCTCAATCAACATCAGTTAAGCAGATTATCATATTGCTAACATGTGAGATCTTGCTGTGCACACATTGGTGGCTGTGTCCCCTAATAACAACAGTGACCTCACCTCAAAGTAAACTATGTTTCATGGGCTGTGAAACATTTTGGGGCAGCATGGTGGCACAGTGGTTAGCACTGCTGTCTCAGAACACGAGGGACCTAGGTTCAATTCTGGCCTCAAGTCTGTGTGGAGTTTGCATGTTCTCCCTGAGTCTGTGTGGTTTCCTTTCACAATCCAAAGATATGTGGGTTAGGTGCATTGGCGATGCTAAATTGCCCCTTAGGTTACTGGGATGCATAGGTTAGAGGCATTCATAGCGAGGGGGATTGAATATAAAAGTGGGAAGGTCTTGCTGCAGCTGTATAGGGCATTGGTGAGGCCGCAGCTGGAGTAGTGTGTGCAGTTTTGTTCACTGCACTTACGCAAGGATATTTTGGCCTTGGAGGGAGTGCAGAGGAGGTTTACTAGGCTGATACCGGAGTTGAGGGGGTTGAGCTATGAGGAGAGGCTGAATAAACTAGGCTTGTACTCGTTAGAGTTTAGAAGAATGAGGGGAGATCTCATTGAGACGTATAAGATGATGAATGGGATGGATAGGATAGAGGTGGAGAGACTCTTCCCGCTCAGAAAGGACAGTAGGACTAGGGGGCACAGCCTCAAGATAAAGGGGGGGCGGTTTAGAACGGAGTTGAGGAGGAACTTCTTCACTCAAAGGGTGGTGAATCTCTGGAATTCTCTGCCCGTTGAAGTGGTGGAGGCTCCCTCGCTAAATATTTTTAAGACGCGGGTTGATGGGTTTTTGATAAGAGAGGGGATTAAGGGTTATGGGGAGAGGGTGGGAATGTGGAACTGAGCCATGACAGATCAGCCATGATCTTATTGAATGGCGGGGCAGGCTCGAAGGGCTAGATGGCCTACTCCTGCTCCTATTTCTTATGTTCTTATGTTCTCAAGATAAAGGGGGGGCGGTTTAGAACAGAGTTGAGGAGGAACTTCTTCACTCAAAGGGTGGTGAATCTCTGGAATTCTCTGCCCGTTGAAGTGGTGGAGGCTGCCTCGCTAAATATTTTTAAGACGCAGGTTGATGGGTTTTTGATAAGCGAGGGGATTAAGGGTTATGGGGAGAGGGCGGGAATGTGGAAGTGAGCCACGATAGATCAGCCATGATCTTATTGAATGGCAGGGCAGGCTCGAAGGGCTAGATGGCCTACTCCTGCTCCTATTTCTTATGTTCTTATGTTCTATTAGTGGGGTAAATGGGGAGAGTGATTAGGTGGGATTGCTGTCATGCAGACTCAATGGGTCGAATGGCCTCCTTCTGCATTGTAGGGATTCTTTGATTCTTCAACATCCTGAGGCCAGAAAAGTCACTAAATTGCAGCAGGCCTAGCTTTGTTTCTGTTGGCTGGTGTTTTTCCTGTTAAACTATTGAAGGAGCTGAGCCAAATTTCATGAGTGACTTCATTTAATCACACACTGTTCTTGTTCCTTACAGCAGACGTGATACAATCCATACATGTTGCATTTGTTTTCCATCTCACTTACTGTTGCCTATCCTTGATTTGCAACCTAGCTAGCATTGATATATTAACACAGTGCATCACACTGCACTGGTCATGCATGTTGGGATCTGTGAAAACTCAAGTACCGGCACTGGTTTGATCTAGTTTTATTTTAGCTGGAGATATTTCCAGCAGGAGCTTTCTGTGCATTGTTCTGTGAGGAGCATTGTTCTAGCACAGGTTTTTTTTTAAACTGAATGTTGGATGAAATATTGATGAGCACTGTGAGGGCCATTTTTGGAAATAAGGATTCTAAAGATTAGAAGGAATACTGTGTACAGGCGGAGTCACCAGCTTCTGTTATGACCTCTGTACCCTGAACTGCTGAGCAAAATGGCCATTAAGGTTTATCAGGTTGGACTGAAAAAAGAAACACTGTTACAACCTTTGGATTTTCCAAATTCATCCACAGCACTAAAAAGGGTCAAACTGAGCACATTTGATTTGTCAGAACTATTCTTTCCATCCCATGTACACTTTACCCTATCATAGACTCTACCCAACCTTTTAATCCCCTTCCACACGCCATATACACTCTACCTTATCTTACACTCTATCCATTTAATACCCTTCCTGTTGATGAGAGTTGGGCTTCGATGCCACATTCCTGATTCTGTACTTTAAGTGTATCTGAACAGTAACCTTGAACATCAGGAGATAATGTCGGTGCTGGAGCCGTGTAGCCTGGTGAGAATTCCAGCTGCCTTTTTGCTATTGCCAGGAGTTGTACCTTTCCAGCCAGCACATTAACCTTGACGCTGAGAATCTGCCTCACCTTGTGCTTTTTGTCAGCTGGTCTGAGCATTGACTTTTTTATACGTTCAATGGTGGATCGCTCAGGAGGATCATGAGTCGTTTCCAAGCTTTAGCCAGATATCTGTGTCATTGTGAAGACTTAGCTAACAGCTCAAGGCAGCTGCTTCTGAAACTGAAAGTTGCACTCACCAGAGAGAAAAAGAGACTCTGCATCTTTGAGTTCTTCAGAAGAGCTTGTTGCATTTGCAAAGACAAGATTGAGATGGGCGAGTAGACTTGTCCGGACTGAGCCTTCCTTCAGCAAAGGGATGGAATGGGGATTGGGCAGAATGGGATGAAACTGGACATGAGGCATGGAAGGGACAGGACAGCATTGGATAGATTGGAACAAAACCGAGACAGAACGGGGAATGTAGCATGGAATGAAGGTGTGAAACAGAATGAGGAGTAAACAAAGTAACATATCAAGGAGTGAGCTAAGGAATGGGGAATGAGCAAAAGACAGATCAGAGAATGAACTACAGGATGGAATGGGGAGTTAGCAATGGATGGATTAGGGGTGAGCTGTGACATAGAATGGAGAATGAGCAATTGATCAAACAAGAGTCAAGGTGGGATTGGACAGGCACAGAACAGAGATTGAGGGACAGGACAGAATGGGTCAGAACAGAAATGCCCTAACAAGCCATTCAGTTATATCCCTTACACAAAAGGGTCAGCAAAAAAGATTAAAAGATATCAAATTATGAGAAGGAAGTATGGATAAGCTCTCGGAAGGTCAGGCCTCAGGATGAGGTATCTTTGTTGTGCTGCGGAATTCCCTTGTCTTATTTCACAGGACTCCTCCAGCACAATTCAATTAATTCTTGCTTAGAATCGCCTGAGGTTGCTGCAGGGTAATCATAGGAAGCTGTTTCACACTGTGCCCATCACTGTTCAAAAATAGATGCTGCTATTTAACTCACTGCACTCCTCTGAGACCTGAACGCAAATCATGTCCCATCGGATCCCGCACAAAAGGTCGTCTGCAGCATTAAATAGAACTCTGCTGCTGGTGACATTATAAAACTAGATTTGTGCTTAATTAATTGTCTGGGCTTTTAACCTGTTTTCATGGAGGATGTGACTCCCACATTACAGCAGTGACTACACTTCTAAAGTCCTTCATTGGCTGGGGAGCACTTTGGGACGTGATCAGGTCATGAAAGGTACCATAGAAATTTGTTTCTATGTTCCTCACTTAAAATCTGATCCGAAAGGCTGCATTTAATATGATTCGAGGACAATGGTATTTTCTCTACCATTTTGAAGTGCTTTTATTGATCTCCATCATCAAGGAACATGTAAATCAGCTAATCCATTGATGCAGCAGAAACCCAACCATGACCAAAATACAAAGGAGGCGGGGTGGGGGATCTCAATGATGCCAGCTTGTCTAGTTAGTCGGAGGACAATTGACTATGGGTATAGTTTTAAAGTTCTAGTTTTTATCTGCCAGGCTGTGTGGAAGGGCATGTGAGGCCACAAAAAAATGATGCACTGTCTCTTTTGTGTTAGATTGTGACCTGGATCTATTTATATGCACAGGGAAAACATGTGTTTAATAGGGTTATAATTTATAATATATACTGTGAGGATGGGGGCGGGATGGGGGTGATATTGCCATTTAGAGAGGACAGGGGTGTGATATGGTAGTATGTACTGAGACAGATATGTGAGATTGTAATATACATAGATATGTGAGGTAGTAATGTACACAGAGGGGGATATGTGATATTGTAATTTACACTGAGACAGATATCTGAGATTGTAATATACACTGAGAGGAATTTTTTCTTCATCATGGGATGTGCGCATCGCTGGCTGTTCCAGCAATATTTGCCCATTCCTAATTGCCTAACCGAGAAGATGGTAATGAGCTGTGTTCTTGAACCATGCTGTCCTTGAGGTGTAGGTTTGCCACAGTGCTGTAAGGGAGAGAGTTCCAAGATTTTGATCCAGTGAAGGAACAATGATATATTTTCAAGTCAGAATGGTGATTAGCTTGGTGGGGAACTTCCAGTCTGTGGTGTTCTCATGTGCCTGCTGCCCTTTTCCTTTTAGATGGTTGTGAGTTTGGAAGGTGCTGACTCAGCAGTCTTGGTGAGTTCGTGCAGTGCATCTTGTAGATGGTGTCCACTGCTACCACTATGTATCGGTGGTGGAGAGAATGAATGTGGGGTGATGGGGTACCAATCAAATGAGCTGCTTTATCCTGGATGGTGTTGAGCTTCTTGAGTGTTGTTGGAGCCACACCCACCCAGGCAAGAAAAGTATATTTCATAACACTCCTGACTTGTGCCTGGCAGATGGTGGACAGGCTTTGGGGAGTTGGGAGGTGAGTCACTCGTTGCAGGATTCCTCGAATGGTAATCCTATTGAATGTCAAGGGATAATGGTTAGATTCTCTCTTGTTGAGATGGTCATTGCCTGGCACTTCTGTTATTTGACATTTATTAATCCAGGATTGGATATTGTCCAGGTCTTACTGTGCTTGGACATGGACTGCTTCAGTATCAGAGGAGTCACAAATGGTGCTGAACATCAGTAAACATTCCCACTTCTGAAAGGAAGGTCTGAAGCAGCTAGAGATGTTTGGGCCTAGGACATTACCTTGAGGAACTCCTGCAGTGATGTCCTGGGGCTGAGATGATTGACCTCCAACCACCACAACCATCTTCCTTTGTGCTGAATATGAGCCAACCAGTGGAGACCCCCCCTCCCCCGATTGCCATTGACTCCAGTTTTGTGAGGGCTCCTTGATGCCACACTCGGACAAATGCTGCCTTGATGTCAAAGGCAGTCACTCTCATCTTTCATCTGGAGTTCAGTTCTTTAGTCCATGTTTGAACCAAGGCAGTAATGAGGTCAGAATGAGTGACCCTGGCAGAAGCCAAACTGAGCATCAGTGAACAGGTTATTGCTGATTAAATGCCACTTGATGACCCCTTCCAAAACTTTACTGATGACCGAGGATAGTCTGGTGGGGTGAGATTTGTCGGGTTTCTTGTGTACAGGACATACCTGGGCAATTTATCACATTGCCAGGTAGATGCCATTGTTGTAACTATACTGGAACAGCTTGGCTAGGTGCAGCCCATTCTGGAATATGGAGTGACTCGAATTGGCTGATCACTGACATCTGTGATGCTGGGGACCTCTGGGAAGGCCGAGATGGATCATTGTCTTCTGGCTGAAGATTCTTGTGAATGTTTCAGCTTTATCTTTTGCACTGTTGTGCTGGGCTCCCCCATCATTGAGGATGGGGATATTTGTAGAGCCTCCTCTTCCAGTGAATTATTTAATTGTCCACCACCATCCACAACTGAATGTGGCAGGAATGTAAAGCTTAGATCTGATCTGTTGGTTGTGGAATAGCTTAATTCTGTCTTGCTTGCTGTTTGACACATAAGTAGTCCTGTGTTGTAGCTTCACTGAGTGACACATCATTTTTAAGATTGCCTGGTTCTGGTATGCCCTCCCGCACTCTTCACTGAACCAGGATTGATCTCCTGGCTTGGTGGTAATTGTAGAGTGGGGAATATGCCGGGCCATAAGGTTATGGATTGTAACTGAATACAGTGCTTCTGATGATCCACAGTGCATAATGGATGCCCATCTTGAATTGCTAGATCTATTTGAAATCTATCCCATTTAGCACGGTGGTAGTGCCGCACAACGTGGTGGAGAGGTTCCTCAATGTGAAGATGGGATTTTGTCTCCACAAGGACTGTGTGGTGGTCACTCCTACCAATACTGTCATGGACAGATACATCTGCGGCAGGCAGGTTGGTGAGAATGAAGTTAAGTATATTTTTCCCTCTTGTTGGTTCCCTCACCACCAGTCTAGCAGCTATGTTCTTTAAGACCCACCCAGCTTGGTCAGTGGTGGTGTTCCTGAGCCGCTCTTGGTGATGGACATTGAAATCCCCACCCAGAGTACACTCTGTGCCCTTGCCTCGGTCCTTCTCCTAAGTGGTGATTTTCCATGGAGGAGAACTGATTCGTCAGCTGAGTATGAACAGTAGGTAGTAACTAGCAGGAGATTTCCTTGCCCATATTTGACTTGGTGCAATGAGACTTAAGGGGGCTCAGAGTCGATGTTGAGGATTCCCAGGGTAACTCCCTGTATAATGTATATTTGACTCTATATGTGACTGTATAATGCTGTGCTGCCACCATCTCTGCTGGGTCTGTCTTGCTGTGGGACAGGACATACCCAGGAATGGTGATGTCTGGGACATTATCTGTAAAGTATGATTTTGTGACATAACTGTGTCAGGCTGTTTGACTAGTCTATGAGACAGCTCTCCCAATTTTGACACAAGCTCCAGATGTTAGTGAGAAGTTAGTGGGGCTGAGTTTGCTGTTGTTGTTTCTGATGTTTAGGACAATGCCGGTTTTATTCCTTGTTGCCTTTGTGATATTGTATTATACACTGAGCAGTATGTGATATTGTAATGTCCACAGAGGAGTATGTGATATTGTAATACAAAGAACAAAGAACAACCCAGCACGGGAAACAGGCCCTTCGGCCCAACGAGCCTGTGCTGCCATTTCAACAAAGCATTTTCCTACACCTCCCCTGCCCCGTGTGTATGTGAATGGTACTCCTAATGTAGCCAGATTCAGGGGAGAATAGTGTAGGGTCAATTTGGTACACCAGTCAGCCTAAGAGCACATCTTTGGGGTGTGGGAGGAAACCGGAGCACTTGGAGGAAACCCACGCAACCACAGGGAGAATGTGCAAACTCCCACAGACCAAATCCATGTATCTGCACAGCTGGCAGTGATAGTCACTGAGCTGTTGTGGTGCCCGTCTGCTGGTCCAGGATTAAGCACACACATCAACACGAAGTACTAGGCCATTCTCGAAACCTCCAAGAGCAGCCCACGCACGACCCACCGTGTGCATGCCCCTCGTTTGACAACAAGGTGGACCGACACCTGTGGATTAAAAGAGACAAAACGTTAACATGTAATATTACATTTCCAGTGTCATCCCGAGGCTCTGACCCTTTTTGATAACGTCTTCTATAACCCTCCATCCCTGTTTCACTCATGTGCCTATCTAAGTAAACCTTAAACAAGTCCAACGTGCCTGCCTCCACCACCTTACTTGGTAGCTCATTCCATACCCCCACGACCCTCTGCGTGAAAAACCTTCCTCTAGTATCCAAATTATACTTCTCCCCCCTCACCCTTAGATCGTGACCTCTCGTAATAGTTGTCCCCAGTCTAGGGAAAAGCCTGCCACTGTTGACTCTATCTATTCCCTTCATTATTTTATACACGTCTATCAGATCCCCCCTTAATCTCCGTCTTTCGAAGAAGAGCCCCAGTTTTTCCAATCTTTCCTCGTAACTCAGTCCTTCCATACCAGGCAGCATCCTGGTAAACTTCCTCTTCACCCTCTCCAGGGTCTCCACGTCCTTCCGGTAGTAAGGCGACCAGAACTGGACACAGTACTTCAAATGCGGTCTAACCAACGTTCTGTACAACTGAAGCATTAGACGACAGCTCTTATACTCAATACCCCTTCCTATAAAGGCTAGCATTCCATAAGCTTTCTTCACAACCTTCTCTACCTGTGTTGACACCTTCAGAGACTTGTGCACTTGCACTCCCAGGTCCCTCTGCTTTTCTGTACGCTTAATCGGTCTACCTTTTATTATGTAACTCCTCCCTGCATTATTCCTTCCAAAATGCATCACCTCGCATTTGTCAGGATTAAATTCCATCTGCCATCTATCTGCCCAGTATACCAACCTATCTTGCTGTGTCACCTGACAATCCGCCTCAGTATCTGCCAAACCTGCCATCTTGGTGTCATCCGCAAACTTGCTGATCACACCACGTACGCCCTCTTCCAAGTTGTTTATATATATTACAAAGAGGAGGTCCCAGTACTGAGCCCTGCAGCACACCACTGGTGACTGACCTCCAGCCAGAAAAGGACCCCTCCACTACTACTATCTGTCTCCTGTTGCCCAGCCAGTTTTCAATCCATCTAGCTACCTGTCCTTGTATCCCATGTGCCTTAACTTTTTCTACCAGCCTACCGTGAGGGACTTTGTCAAACGCCTTACTGAAATCCATATCGATGACATCAATGGCTCGCCCATCGTCAACCGTTTTTGTCTCCTCCTCAAAAAATTCTACCAGATTTGTAAGGCAAGACCTCCCCTGAACAAAGCCACGTTGTGTATCCCTAATCAGATCGCAATGCTCCAAATGCTTATACATCCTATCCCTAAGAATTTTTTCCAATAATTTTCCTACCACCGATGTCAAACTCACTGGTCTATAATTTCCAGGGTTATCCCTACTGCCCTTTTTAAACAGCGGTACCACATTAGCTACCCTCCAGTCCTCTGGGACCTCACCTGTGTCCAAAGAAGAGACAAAGATTTGCGTCAGAGGCCCAGCAATTTCATTTTTCACCTCCCTAAGCAGCCTGGGATAAATACCATCAGGCCCCGGAGCTTTATCCGTTTTTATGCTACCTAAAAACCCTAACACTTCCTCCCTCGTCATGGATATTTCCTTCAAATGATCTACAGCTCCATCCAAGACATTACAAGACACCAAACCCCTCTCCTTCGTGAATACCGACACAAAGTATTCATTCAGGATCTCCCCCATTCCCTCAGACTCGATGCATAGCTCCCCTCCTTTGTCCCTAAGAGGACCAATTTTCCCTCTAACCACTCTCTTGTTCCTAATATAAGAGTAAAATGCCTTTGGATTTTCCTTAATCCTATCAGCCAAAGCCATTTCATGCCCTCTTTTTGCCCTTCTAACTCCCCTTTTAAGCTCCCGACTCTCTCTATATTCCTCCAGCGCTCTCTCCGTTCCCAGTTGTTTCGACCTAACATATGCCTCTCTCTTCTTCCTGACCAAGTCTTCAATACCCCCTGTAATCCACGGCTCTCTAATCCTGCCTTTCCCATCCTTCCTCTTTGCCGGCACATGTCTTTCCTGCAACATTGTCAGTTTGCCCTTGAAAGCCTCCCACTTACCAACCGTGGACTTGCCCGCTAACAACCCCTCCCAATCAGTGTCCTTCAGCTCCCTCCTAATCCGGCTATAGCTCGCCTTCCCCCAGTTCAGCACCCTCCCCTTTGGACGGCACTCATCCCTTTCCATTTTTATCCTAAAGTAGACAGACTTGTGGTCACTGTTAGCCACATGTTCGCCTACCGCAACCTCAACCACCTGCCCTGGCTCATTACCCAACACTAAATCCAGTATAGCCCCCTCCCTAGTCAGGCTAGTTATGTACTGCTCCAAGGACCCTTCCAACACACATTTTACAAACTCCCCCCCATCCGTACCTGCAGCTCTAGGCACCTTCCAGTCCACTCCAGGAAGATTAAAGTCACCCACTACAACCACCTTATTCTTTCTGCACCTATCTAAAATGCCTCTGCAAATACCTTCCTCCACTGACCTCGGGCTGTTGGGTGGCCTGTAGTATACCCCTAGCATCGTAATCTCTCCCTTTTTATTCCTCAACTCCACCCACAGCGACTCGACCCCTAACTCCTCCACATTATCCTCCCTCTGCACTGCTGTGATGTGCTCCTTTACTAACAATGCCACCCCACCACCTCTCTTGAACCCTCCTCTGTCACACCTAAAACACTTATACCCAGGAACATTCAGCTGCCAGTCCCGCCCTTCCTTTAACCATGTCTCCGTCACTGCCACCACATCTAAATTCCTCACGAACATCAAGGCCCTAAGCTCATCCGTTTTACCCGTCACACTCCTCGCATTGAAACAGACGCAGTCCAACCCTCCAGGCCCACTCGGATCCTCCTTCCCCCTGATAATTTTCCTTCCACCCAAACCTAGCCTATCACCCAACTCACTTCCGACCCCAGTGTCTAATGAGCTATTAGTCTCATCCCCACCCCCCCTCCCTATTAGTTTAAACCCTGCCTAAACACTCCAGCTAACCTCCCTGCTAAGACATTTGTCCCCCTCCCATTCAAATTCTCCCCATCCCTCCTGTACAGGTGCCCTTCTCTCACAAATACTTCCCAGTGATCTACAAAAGTAAAGCCCTCTACCTTGCACCAATCCCTACGCCATGCATTCAGCTGCATGATCTCATTATTCCTAGCCCTGCTGGTACTAGGCAGCAGCCCAGAGAATGCCACGCTGGAGGCCCTGCTCTTCAGCTTGGACCCCAACTCCCTAAAGTGCCTGTGTACATCTGCCCTACTCTGCCTTCCTATGTCCTTCTCTCCTATATGTATTATTACTTCTGCCTGGGTCCCCTCCCCTTTCAAAATTCCCTCTATCCTCTCCGATATGTCCTGTACCCCTGCTCCAGGGAGGCAGACTACCATCCTGGGGTCACGCTTTTGCCCACAGAACCTCCTGTCAACTCCTTTGACCCTCCCACCCCCCACCACTATCTCATTGCCAGCCCCCTTCCTTCCCTCCTGTCTTTCCTTTTGTACCCCTGTCGATGCTTTTTGGGGGGCCACTGGGGTGGTCTTTGGACCAGGACTATTCTTCTTCTTCCTCTTAACAGTTATCCGTCCATCCTGTTCCTCAGCCCCTGGGACCTCCACTTGTTCATGGTCCATAGCCATTAACTCCTCATTCTCCCTAACCAGAAATGCATCCTCTAAACGCAGCTCCAGTTGCCTGACCCGGGCCCTCAAACGCTGCAGCTCTAAACACTTGACGCAGATGTGGGCCTTCGGGAGACGTGATGCCTCCAAGAACTCCCACATGTGGCACCTAACACAGCTAACGCGCCTCCCCATAGCCCCTGCCATGTCCCAACCTCACTTGGGTTTGTATGTGCCGAAATGCAACACGGGAAAGATAGAAACTGCAACTCACCTTGTCTAAGCCTGCTCTCGCCTAAGCCCAGTGAGCCAAAGCCCTTATAACTCTCAGCTCCCACTCACTCCGCTGCCCGCTATCACTGTCTTTTTATACCCCCCGCTCTCCCTTCCCGACTAGCCCCTCGCCTAACTTCCGCTACGGAAGTAAAAAGTACTCACAGAAACCCTGCGAACCGGAAATGCAGTCAAAAAGCGTTTAAAGTAAATCCAACACTCCACATAGCCACCAAGTACACTGCTCCGGAGAACAATAAGGTGTATCCACGGGTGAGTATCAGATTTATACCCCCCTGCTCTCCCTTCCTGACTAGCCCCTCGTCTAACTTCCGCTAGGAAGTAAAAAGTACTCACAGAAATATTCATAGAGGAGTATTTGAGATCATAATATACATTGACAGGGGTATGTGATAATGTAATATATAGTAAGAGGGTATGTGATATTATACTATGCACTGAGAGAGTATTATTGAGTGATATTGCATTATACACAGAGGGGTATGTGAGGGATATGTTGTAATATACACTGAGAGGAGTCTGTGGTATTGTAATATACACTGAGAAGGGTTTGTGATATTGAAACCACTGTTGGTTGTCAAAAGAACTCACTAATGTCTTTTAGGGAAGGATATCTGCCATCCTTACTCAGTCTAGCCTCCAGACCCACAGCCATGCGGTCGATGATCAGCCATGCTGGTGATGAATGGCGGAGCAGGCTCGAAGAGACAAATGGCCTTCTCCTGCTCCTATCTTCTATATTTCTATGACTCTCTAATACCTTTCGAAAATAGAGGGCCTTTGGGGATGAGCAACGCCTGTGTCCCGTGAAATTTTCTTTTTAAAAAACATCTCTCCTCTTCATATAGAGTATCATATACAACCACCTGAATAAGCAAACGGATCCTCTGGTTAACATCTTAATCTGAAAGACTTCCAGCAGTCCCTTAGTACTACACTAGATTGTTAACCTGAATTTTATGCTTCAGCACTGGAGTGGGACTAAAACCTACATCCTCTGACTTTGAGATAAGAATGCTAAGCTGACATTGCTGTAGAGGTGAAGAAATCATCAATCTGCTTCAATACCAACAAAAAGTGATTGTACGGAACTTTCTTCACTTTCCATAACCAGTCAGTTAAAACTCGGTGAATGCAGTGCTGAAGTTTGCTTATAAATGTAACTACCTGTGACAACAAACCTGCCCATTGTGCTTTAGGACCCACCATTCCTAAAATTAAAATTTCATTTGTTATTGTCTCTGAGCAGTGTCGGGCAGGCACAGTACAGTCTGCAGCAAACCCGAATGGGTCAGGAGAGAGAGCTGGTGCTGGCTGTTAAAGGGAGGTCGGAATGTCATTGCTTGATGGATGGTATGTGTTGTTTGAATGCTGGTGTGGTGATGGATTCTTGACCTGGCTCCGCACTCCTGGACTCACGGAGATCACTCCGTGGTAGCTCAGCTTGCTAATTCTCTTGTTCCTCATCAGTTCATGAAAAACAAATTTATCTAATTCACTTAACCATCCCTGTCACCTGCTGCTGCCCTCCCCCATTAACCTTTTGCACGCTAGTATTCTTCATGAGAAATAGTTTGCCTGATTTTCCTTCTCCATTCCAGTTACCAGTCAGAGTGTGTCCTTGTTATTGAAATCTTTGGCAATGTGAATCATTTATTGATGATTGTCAGAATTTCAGCCAGAATCTAACTTGATATCTTTGACTCTGATAGCTGATATCATGTTGTGCCTGCTGCTGCACCCTTTAAATTCCAGTGTACAATGGTGTTTGGACCAGTATTGTCAATCACGATTTAACTAATACTTCATTCATTGATAATATTGCCTCTTTTCACTTGTGCTCTACCCTACTGCTGATGTGGCCTAGTGCATGGCTGATGGACTGCATTGGATTGGGATGTAGTTTATAGGGGGTGTGACCTGTTAATGTTCTCTGTGAACCCATTGTTTTCAGTGCTCCAGTACTGTTGTCATGTGGCAACCATCTGTCCTGGTCAATATTTAATACTTAACCAACATCGCTCAAAATCAGATTATCCAGTCGTTACTGCATTAGAAACATAGAAGATAGGAGCAGGAGGAAGCCACTTGGCCCTTTGAGCCTGCTCCGCCATTCATCATGATCACCACGATCGTCCAACTCAGTAGCCTAATCCTACTTCCTCCTCATAATCTTTGACTCTCCCCATAACCTTTAAAGCATTGCTGCTTGTGGGAGCTTGCTATGCACAGATTGGCTGCCTCGTTTGCTACATTACAACATTGACTGAAGCACATTGAGATATTCTCAGACCAAAAAAAGACACTTCTAAATGCATATTCATATTAAAGTTTATGTTAAATCAGGAATTTAGAAGGCCAAATGAAGATTGCAGTATTAAGATAGTGCATTGACCTAAGGCTAACCATTATTATTTAGAACTACTATCTTAATCATTCAACGCTACCCTTTTTTTTGGTGTGAAGTTCCTGGGCTAATTTACTGTGTTATAGAACAACTGTATTTAGGTGAATATATTCTAATGGTGTCCTATACTCCTAGTTCGTCAGCTCAAAATGTCCTACTCCTGCTTCCTACAGCTGAGAGTGTTCCTTTCAATCTTAACTCGAAATTGCAAAACCAAATCTATCCTTGTTTTGCCACATGCATCTTACAATTCTAATAAACAGAGCAAAGAAAAATCACACATACAACTTGCATGTTACCGTTGACAACCCGGCCTTGCAATCAGAGCACAATATAATTCTGCTCATTCCTGAACAAATTGAACTGTAAGCGTCAATATAAATTAGAATGAGGAACTAATTATGTTTCACAATGCTCACGTAAGCTTACGAACCATGAAGATAATTCACAAGATGGGGCGTTTGCCCACACTACCTACTCTTGTTAAACCCAGTCTCATTTTGAATACTGTCTTTCTGAAACTGCAGAAGTGACATTGCTGTAAGAAACCAACCACACTTGGTCACCCAATACCACCAGACAGTGAAGTTGACCATCTAACCAACATTTCAATTGCCTGGCTTTTCACACAATTCAGGTTGACACTGTCGGTGCAATACAGAGGCCATCTGGCATTGTGGAAGGTGCCGTCTTTTGGACAAAATGTGGAACCTAGATCCCTTTTTCCCTTTCAAGTGGATGTGAAAGATCCCATGAAACTGTTCAAAGAAGAGCAGTGTACTCCCCAATATCCTCTCTGATATTTATCCCTCAACCAACATCACTAAGAAGAGCAAGGGAAAAAGAGATGGATTGAATTAACTTATCTTTCATTACCCAGGATATGCAATAGTGCAATCACTGTTGTAATTTAGAAAAATAAAACATCCAATTTGCAGACAGCAAGCTTCCGTAAAAGCAATGAGCTAATGAATAGGTCATCCATTTAGTTAGACTGGTTGAGGGTTAAATATTGGCCTGGACATGGGTGAGATCTCCTCTGCTTGAAATAGTGCTGAGGAATCCTTTATATCCATTTGAGAGAGCTAATGGGGTCTCATTTAACAACTCATCCAAAAAGGCGGCACGCCTGAAATAGCAGAACACCCCAAGCACTGACCTATGAACAGAAAATACTGGAAAACTCAACAAGCCTGGCAGCATCTGTGGATAGAGAAATAGGATTAATTTTTTTTTGTTTTTATTCCAATTCAATCAGATCAAGTCCAATTCAGAGTCTCAACAAGTTGAGACATTCCTTATCCAAGCTGACAAGACAGGGCTCTCACCTTCTGTCCTGGGCTTGAAACACATGATCCAAGCTGATTAGAGTAGGCATAGCTCCTCCTCCAAGGCTTGATCTCATTTGCATTTTAGCCAAAAGGCCGAGATGCCGCT
Source organism: Carcharhinus amblyrhynchos (assembly GCF_965287045.1). NCBI lineage: Eukaryota > Metazoa > Chordata > Chondrichthyes > Carcharhiniformes > Carcharhinidae > Carcharhinus > Carcharhinus amblyrhynchos. The sequence continues at coordinate 85,799,921 of NC_137332.1, read as the reverse complement.
TTTAAAAATTGCTTCAACTGAAGTTAAAATTTAACCTAATGACTTCAACCAAGCACGGCATGTCAATACTACACTTGATCTTAGCCAAAAGGCCGAGAAGCGACAGGATTAATACTTCAATTTCAAGATGACTCTTCTTTGGAAGACCCTCAGCACTACATTGAGATTATGAACCTGGATTATATGCTCATGTCATTAAAGTGGGGCTTGATTCCATGCTCGTCTGACTCAGTGATCTACAGCTGCATTGTGTTCATGAAAAGTATTTTCTTGAACTTCCAACAATTAATTAAAGATCTCATTTTACACCTCAGACAATTACTTATTTATATTAGTGAATGATTAAGTGCTATTGATTAAACATTAGATTAAACTGGGTTAAGTCTGTACATGTGACAGAATGTGATCCATATGGTCGAAGAATTATAAAAGATTGATTCCTGGAATGAGAAGTAGAGGGTGTTTTCATCCTTTTCTAGGCTACTATGAGTGCTTAGTGCTCCAAAATGGTGTTTGCAGTACAGATGCATATCTTTGTGGGAGTCTCATAGCGCACCATGTTGATGAGGAAGTTAGAATGGCCTCTGGAATTATACAGGTCATGAGGCCAATTAGCAAGCAACATTCATTTGACCCAGTGTTCTTTTGGATCTCAGTGCTCCAGCTATTGTCTTCTCTCGACATTGCAAAACTGAGCGCATGTTCAGCAATAAGAAAACCCCCCAGCCCACCACGCTACTAATGCGCTTTAGACAGATCATTCAGTTATTGGTTGACATATCTCGCTGCCACTTTGATTTGGAACATGTTTGCTGCTTTCTGATGTTTGAATAGTGTTGTGGTACAAGTTGAAATTTTTGTGACTCTTAAGACTTTCTGCACAGACAGTTGCTACTGACAAGTCTGTGCTAGTAGCCAGTTTATTCTGAAATACAGCATGACTCGGAGAATGAGATAGGTGTCTCAGAGCAGGACAAACTGCTGGAAGACAGAGGAGGGGCAGAACAACAGGAGGTCATTCCACTTAGAATGTTCAGGAAGCAATTCTTATACTTGACTCTTAGTGAGGAGCAATGTGGGAGATGTCTATGTTTTTGTAAGGATATTGTCATGAAAATCGGACATCTGCTGTAGTTACAAATACAGCCACAGAACTGGGCAAGGATGGCATTACCAGCAGCTGATAAGAAGACTGTAGCATTGAACTTTTATACTTCTGGCTCCTACCAGACAAACTGGAAATATTTGCAACATCCAGCTGTTCGCTGTTGCCTTGGGGAAGCCACTTGGGCTTTTCACTTACCTGTGAACAACATTTCATTCTCTCTTGCCAGAGAGTGAACAAACAGCTTTGCTATGATTGCAGGCTTCTTCATGGTGCAGGGTTCAATAACTTGCATCCACTTTGCTTTGCAGGTACCACATGGTAACTCTGCCTTGTCGTGGAATCAAGCAGGGTTCCGCCCGCTCATTGTCCACTATTGCTAGCCATTGGCTGTATTCTGGAAGCAGTGATGAACTCCTCATTCTGTCTTGTTGTTACCTGAGTCACAATGACAATGCTGGGCATCAAGAATTAACTGCTTATCACATAACTAGTGACTCCCGTCTGTAATCTATACACGCACATACAGTGCGATATAATTGAATCAGTGCTCCCAAACAAATATTTTTGGAAGAGACAATTAGTGTGTTGAAACAAAGCTTTCAGTGACTGGATTTCTCTGGAGGAGCTCTGCAGTACTCAGCCAATAGCCAAACAGGGTTGGAAAATAATGGTCAGGCTATTTCTACCCTTAACAGCCTGGAATACATTTCATCTGAGCCTGGGAATTTATCCACTTTCAGAGATGCTCAACACCCCAATATTTCCACACTCACACTGTTTATCCCATCCAACATTTCACACTCCTCCACACTTAACTGCGATATCTCCTTTGCCTCTCTCTTGTGCAAAAACAGATCCAAGTATCCATTAACCATGCCCACATCTACTTTCTCCAAACATTAGTCGCCTTTTTGATCTCAACCGTACACTATGCCTTGTTATCCCCTTGTTTTTTATATAATTATAAAACAACTTTGGATTTTTCTTTATTTTACTTGTGTTACACTGAGGTGGTGATTTTTCTCCCTGCATGATTTTGGAACCACTCAAAGGAAAACCTCACCTAGTATTCTTATATGAATGTGTGTGAGGTAGTAGGATGCTTCTGGTTTTGGCAAATTAAGGCTGGATCTAATACTCACTATCATGAACAATTAACATGTCTTTATTTTAAAACTGGTGACAGCCTTATTAAAACGATTAACAAACTGAATAAACTCCCCAGTAGAATGCTGTTTGAATCTTACAAGTCTCAAGCAGGAATAATATAATGAATCTATATGAGGGCAGCACGGTGGCTCAGTGGTTAGCACTGCTGCCTCCGAGCTAGAAAGGTGCTATATAAATCCAAGGCTTTTCTGTCTAACATGGTGAACATCAATGCCCTTGGTTTAATCTTATACATTTGCACTCCACGTTGAACCATTAAGAAGATTACGAGAATGGAAAGTACTTTCTGGTATCAAGTAGCAAATATTTATGTTCAGTGGCTGGACTCTGTATCCATTTTCTGCTATTGGCAGTTATATTCTCTGAACCCTTGAATTAAGCCTCTGCTCACTTCCATCACATAACACATTCTTACATCTTCCAGAAAACCCACTACCACATGCTGTCTAACTCTTCTAACCCAGTTGTGTTGCAGGGCTTTTAGAACTGTCCTTAAGGACTTCCAGAGTAGACTTGTTAGCACAGAGTTTACTGTAGCTTCCAGTTATGGCTGCAACTGACATGTGAATTCATAGAACATAGAACATTACAGCGCAGTACAGGCCCTTTGGCCCTCGATCTTGCGCCGACCAGTGGAACCAATCTAATGACCCTCTAACCTAAACTATTCCAATGTTATCCATATGCCTATCCACTGATCATTTGAATGCCCTTAAAGTTGGTGAGTCCACAACTGCTGCAGGCAGGGCATTCCATGCCCTTACTACCCTAATACTAATACTAATTCCATAGTATTCAGCCATTTCTAATAGCAGAGAGCTTGGCAGTGTAGCTGTAGATGTTGAGTGTATTGCCTCTCAGCCCAATCCACTTACCAATCCACTTACAATGACAAAGTAATTGCAGATTCATTAAATGAGCTTGCCAGAAGCTTTCCCTTTGAGAATCCCTGCAGGCTCGACAATGACTGCACAGGCGTTATGGTTGCTCCATTTAAGTAATCAGTAAATGAATGTACTAATAACATAGAATTCTTTCTTTGTGCTCATTAAATAAGATTAAGCTGGACACTCTGAGATTTACAGGACTTTATCCGTATTCTCTGTTCTAGCTGGAAATTGGCCAAACTCTCTGCTTACCCTGATCAGAGACACAGAATCTGCCTTGAGAGTGGGTGTTGGTCTCATCCTTCTTACAGAGTGACTGATTGCTGACCCCTTTTACAGATATGAATGATCATTGACCCCTTGAACAGACACAGCTGAATTCCACAAGCATGTACCATTGTCCCAGTGAACATTTCGAAAGGAAACGTATCTCCCAGTCTCATTCTTGTCATCACCTTCTTGAAATTTACCTTTCCTGCCACTTTTACAGCACCTAGAGTTCTTCTCAGCCTCTTTTATCCTCCAGATTCTTCTGTTGAAAGCAAAATCCAAAGTGATGTCTGGATCGATCGTATTAAATGGCAGAGCAAGATCCTATTTCTTATGTTGAAAATGATTGGGCCTGGGATGTCACTGGGGAACTGCTGCAAGAGTATCTTGGGACAGAGATGATTAATCTCCAACAAGCACAAACATCTTCCTTTGTGCTGAGTATGACTTCAGCCAGCAGAAAGTTTCTCCCTGATTCTCATTGACTCCAGTTTAGTTAGGGTTCTTTGATGCCACACTCGGTCAAGTGCTGTCTTGAGCAGTCACTCTCACCTCATCTCTGGAGTCCAGCTCTTTTGACCATAGAGTCATAGAGGTTTACAGAATGGAAACAGGCCCTTCGGCCCAACTTGTCCCTTTTGTTTAAAAACCCCTAAGCTAATCTCAATTGCCTACATTTGGCCCATATCCCTCTATATCCATCGTACCCATATAAATATTAATGCTTTTCAAAAGATAAAGTTGTACCTGCCTCTACTACTACCTCTGGCAGCTTGTTCCAGACACTCACCACCTTCTGTGTGATTTGGACCAAGGCTGTAATGAGGTCAGGAACTGAGAATCCCTGGTGGAATCCAAACTGAGCATCACTGAGCAGGTTATTGCTGAGTAAGTATCACTTGATTACACTGTAGATGACCCCTTCCATCACTTAACTGATTATGGAAAGTTGACTGATGGAGCGGTAATTGGCGGGTTGTTGTTATACTACTTGTGTACATTGGGGACTTCAGGATGAAGCTGCAATGGATCATTCAGAACTTGATGTGGCAAGCCTGCAGAGCTTTGATCTGATCCGTTGGTGTGGGATGGTTTAGCTTTGTCTTTCACTTGCTGTTTCTGCTCTTTGGCACATGGTCCTGTGTTGTAGCTTCACCAGGTTGACCCCGCATTTTAGGTATCCCTGGTGCTTCTCCTAGCATGCCTCCTGCACTCTCCATTGGATGAGGGTTTTTCCTCTGGCTTGATGGTAATGGTGCAGTGGGGGACACCCACTTGACTCACCTGACGAAGGGGCAAACCCCAAAATCTTGTGGGTTTACTAACAAATAAACTGGTTGGACTTTAACCTGGTGTTTTGAGACTTCTTACTGTGTTTACCCAGTCCAATGCCAGCATCTCCACATCATGACTACCATCAAACAGGACATATCCAGGGATGGTGATGGTGGTGTCTGGGACATTATCTGTAAAGTATGATTCCATGAGTATGAATGTGTCAGGTTGCTTGACCAATCTGTGAGACAACTCTCCCATTTTGACACAAGCCCCCTAGCTGTTAATGTGGTTGACTGGGCTGGGTGTGCCATTGCCATTTTTGGTGCTTAGTTTCATCAGGTTTTATACCTTTTTGACATTCCTGTAGCAAATTGGGCCAACTGAGCATCTTGCTAGGCCACTTTAGAGGGCTGCTAGGAATCAGCCACATTGCTGTGGGTCTGGAGACACATGTGGGCCAGATCAGGTAAGGATGGAAGATTTCCTTCCTAAAGGACATTAATTAACAACAATCCAGTAGTTTGATGATGATTAATACTGCTTTCAATTCACACTTATTAAAAATCTTTTTAAATTGATCTTCTGCTGTTCTGTTGGTGTTACTAATCTTGGATACTTTTCAGTTACGCTTGCTGAGATTTGGGATCACAATATCTCATTTTATTTTCCCTTCGCTGGACTGGTTTGTGTGGCTATGGGAGTAAAGGAGTGTAGCGGAGGTTTCAGGGAAGGATCAGGTGTCAGTGAGGGAAAAGTGCATGATGGTATCAGCACTGGGCAATGGCAATTGGGACCTCTGGGCCTTTCGTAAAACTCATTGCCTCTTATGTGAAGCTGAGACGGCTGATGTGTGAGTGAATCATTCAGAGTGGGCTAGGATAGATAGAGTGAGGTTGTTTGTGGGGTGAGGGGGATGGGTGCAATGGTATCTCGGTACATGGTGGTTTCAAATATGAACAGGATGGTACAGTGGTTAGCAGTGCTACCTCTCAGCTCCAGGGTCCCAGGCTCAATTCTGGCCTAGGGTGACGATCTGTGTGGAGTTTGCATGTTCACCCCTTGTCTGTGTGTGTTTCCTCTGGATGCTTGGGTTTCCTCCCACATTCTAAAGATGTGCAGGTTAGGTGGATTGGCCATGCTAAGTTGCCCCTTACTGTCCCAAGATGTGTAGGTTAGAGGGGATGGGTACAGGAATGGGGTAAACACAGTAAAAAGTCTGACAACACCAGGTTTTAGTCCAACCTATTTATTTGATAATATCCTCACTTTTTTTTTAGTCCAACCTATTTATTTGATAATATTCTCACTAGCTTTCGAGGGGACAGCCTCTTCGTCAGGTGAATGGAGAGTTCTGGCCTCAGACAGAGCATATAAAGCACAGACAGTTTAGAGATTACTGATTAAAATGCGAATCCTTACACCTAACCTGCTGTTCAAGACCTGAAGTGGCTGATAATGTGAGTGGTAGGAGCACTGATCACAGTTTAAATCAGTAATCAGTTTAAATCAGTTTTAATCAGTAATCTCTAAACTGTCTGTGCTTTATATGCTCTGTCTGAGGCCAGAACTCTCCATTCACCTGACGAAGAGGCTGTCCCCTCGAAAGCTAGTGAGAATATTATCAAATAAATAGGTTGGACTAAAAAAAAAGTGAGAATGTTATCAAATAAATAGGTTGGACTAAAACCTGGTGTTGTCAGACTTTTTACTGTGTTTACGCCAGTCCAACGCCGGCATACCCACATCATGACTACAGGAATGGGGGCAGGGGAGGTCCTGGGTAAGATGTTCTGTCAGAGTCGGTGCAGACTCAATGGGCCAAATGACCTGTTCTGCACTGTAGGGATTCTATGATTCTAATAAATTCAATAGGAAGTTGAAGAAAAACACTTTGCCCAGTGGCGAGAATGTGGATGATGCTGCCACCTAATGCTAATGGAATGGTTCAGATATGTTGTGTCAAATTGTTTCTTTCTGCTTAGTAAACTTCAATGGGATGTGAGCAGAGTTAGAGTTCAGGCTGAGGTTTTCACTACAGATTTCTTTTTTGTTATTTAAATTTGTGTATTATATGTTACAATCTCTGCAAATGTTTAAATTTGAGCTCACTGAGACCTACTGTTTAGCATGGTAAATCCCTATATTTAAACCATCTGCAACAACCTGTCTGTTGTCAGAAGTGCCAGTATGACAACTGAATGTTAAGACATTATCCATGTCACAGCAGCTGCTAATTCCTTGAGGCTTTTCATGTGTGGAACCCCATCCACTTGCGAGAGAGAATATTCTCAGGGTTTAAAACTTAAAGTCAGGAATGCCTGGCTCAATTTATTTATCTAGATTTTATATTTCCTATATTTATAAATATTATACTTTTAGAGCTAATTTCAGTTTACAGCCTGAAGTCTCCACCTTTGCCACTTGTTTCAGTGACTTTGGACCTGTTCACCTTTCTGTTGTAATCAATAACATTGGAGAGATTCGAGTCACAAAGTGAATCAGGGAAAGAGAGTGAGGGATAGAGGGAATGAGAAAGAGAGAGAGAGAGAGTGGGGAGAGATTGCAGATAGAGGGAATGAGGGATAGGTAGTGGCAGAGATTGGAGATAGCAGAACAAGAGAGAGTCGGAGAGATTGGGGACAGAGTTAAAGAGGGAGTGAGTGGGAGATATTGGAGGTAGAGGGAATGAGGGAATTCTGTGACTCTGTATGAATCATGGGAAGTCTGCCAATTTGCTATAAATTGTGCATGCTGGATTGGAAGAATATGTGCAGCAAGGGGGAATATAAACCAACCACAGCTTCGATGATGACTAATGTATTTTTATTCATTGTGCAGGATTCTGTTCAGGAAAATGTTATTACCCGGGATATTAATCGCACTTTCCCAGCCCATGACTATTTCAAGGAAACCGATGGAGATGGGCAGGATTCATTGTACAAGATCTGCAAGGTAGGATATTCTCTGGCCGAGATTTTTACTTGCATGTAGAATCACATTGTTTGTATGTGTTTTGTGTGCGTGTGTGTGTGTGCACACGCGCATGCTATATATAGAATCACATCGGCTGAGTGTGATGGCGAAGGGTGTTTTTCATGGAATGTTTGCAGGTTATCTGAACATGATTGGCCTTCCAGACCAACCTTGCCCTAAATCTGCATTCTTTAACCAAATTGTTTCTCTTCCTAGCCTGGAAGCAGTGAGGCTAATTGCATAGCCCCAAACACTGCCCCAACTGAGATCAGCTAACTCAACACAGGCCAGGTTTTAAACCCATGATTGGACCCCTCTGTGAGAATGTGTATTTGTGGAGATTTGTGAAGATTATTGAAGTTTAATTACTCCATGGTGATTCTGCTTCACACATATCCTTCTCCCCTTCCCACACCAATGCTTATCTTTCATCATTTAAATCTATGGGGACTGCTGTGCCATAATTCCACTCCAAATTCCAATATAGCCAATGTATCTGTAGTAATGTATTCTCTTCTGTCCCCTACTCCATTGCGCCTGACTCCCCAGAGCCTGTCCACATTCTACAAGGCACAAGTCAGGAGTGTGATGGAATATTCTCCCCTTTCCTGGATGGGTGCAGCTCCAACCATACTCAAGAAACTCAATACCATCCAGGACAAAGAGCCCTGCTTTATTGGCACCTCTCCCATAAACATTCACACTCTCCATCACTACTGCACAGAGTCATTTACAAGATGCACTGCAGGAACTCACCAAGGCTCCTTAAGCAGCACCTTCTAAACCCATGACCACTACCATCTAGAAAGACAAGGCACTGGACACAGGGGAACACCACCCTTGGAGGTTCCCCCCCAAGTCAGTCACAATCCTGACTCGGAAATATATCGCCATTCCTCCATGGTTGCTGGATCAAAATTCTGGAATTCCCTCCCTACCAGCATTGTGGTAGTTGTGGAAGATCAGAGTCAGCATGGGTAAAATATTAGCTTAAGAACAGAAGACAGTGAGTTGAATCTATAGAATCATAGAATACTACAGTGCTGAAGGAGACTATTCACCCCATCGAGTCTACACCAACCATAATCCCACCCAAGCCCTGTCACCATAACCCCATGCATTTACCCTAGCTAGTCCCCCTGACACTAAGGAGCAATTTAGAGTGGCCAGTCCACTAACCTGCACATCTTTGGACTGTGGGAGGAAACTGGAGCACTCGCAGACACGGGCAGAATATACAGACTGCGCACAGACAGTGACCTAAGCTGGGAATCAAACTCTGGTCCCTGGCACTGTGAGGTAGCAATGCTAACCACTGTGCCACCATGCAGCCCCGTATGCTAAATGGTTACTTTACCCAATAACACAAGAAATAGGAAGACGAGGACCACTTGGCCCATCGAGCCCGCTTCGCCATTCAACATGATCATGGCTGATCTTGGGCTTTATCTCAATTTTCCCGCCCAACTTCTAATTCCTTAATTTCCTGAGAGACCAAAAATCAGTCCGTCCCAGCCTTTAATATATTCAACAATGGACCATCCTCAACCCTCTGGGGTAGAGAATCCCAAAGATTCATAACCCTTTGAGTGAAGAAATTTCTCCTCCTCTCAGTCCTAAATGATTGGCCCCTTATCCTGAGACTGTTTTAGATTTTCCAATCAGCGGAAACAATCTCTCAATGTCCATTCTGTCAAACCCTTCAGAATTTTGTAGGTTTCAATGAGGTTGCTTTTCATTTTTCAAAATTCCAGAGTATGTAAACCTAATTTACTCAGCTCTCATTATATGACAGTTCCCTCATTCTAGGAACCAACTTAGTGAACCTTCACTGTATTGCCTGAAATGCGAGGACATCGTTCCTTAAAGATGGAGGCCAAACCTGCGCAGAGTATTCCAGGTGTGGTCTCACCAAAACCCTGTAAAATTATAGCAAGACTTCTTTATTCTTCTCCACCCTTCCTGCAATAAAGGCCGACTTACCATTTACTTCCTGCACCTGCGTGCTAACTTTCTGCTTTCCTTGGGCAATCACACCCAATTCTCCTGGGATATTAACACTTACAAATTTTCACACTTTTAAAATATTTTTTGCTTTTCTGTTCTCAAGTCCAAGGTGAATAACTTCACACTTCCCCACATAGTACTCCATCTGTCATCCTGTGGACCAGTATTGAACTTGTCTCTATCTCTTTGCAGCTACTTTTGTGTCCTGCCCACAACTTACCTTGCGACCTAGCTTGATATTATCATCAAATGTAGATATATTAATCATTATTTGCCAAATGAAGCACAGGCTAGCACAATGGGTAGGCAAGTGACAGATGGAAAGCAATACAGAAAAGTATGAGGTAATGCATTTTGTAGAACATCCATTTTGTAGAACATCCATTTTGTAGAACATCCATTTTGTAGAACATCCATTTTGTCAACATCCTTGGGGTTACCATTGACTAGAAAATCAACTGGACTTGCCACATAACCACAAAAGCAGGCCAGAGGCTGGGAATACTACGGCGGGTGACTCACCTCCTGACTCCCCAAAGCCTGTCCACCATCTACAAGCACAAGTCAGGAGTGTGATGGAATATTCCCCACTTTCCTAGGTAGGTGCAGCTCCAACAACACTCAAGAAGCTTGACACCATCCAGGACAAAGCAGCCCGTTTGATTGGCACCACATTCACAAACATCCACTCCCTCCACCACTGACTCTCAGTAGCAGCAGTGTGTACCATCAATGAGATGCACTGCAGCAATTCACCAAAGATCCTTCGACTGCACCTTTCAAATCCACAACTACTTCCATCTAGAAGGACAAGGACAGCAGATACATGGGCACACCACCACCTGTAAGTTCCCCTCCAAGCCACTCAGCGTCCTGACTTGGAAATATATCACCATTTCTTCTCAGTCATTGGGTCAAAATCCTGCAATTCTCTCCTTGTTGTAGGTCAACCCACAGCCTGTGAACTGCAGCAATTCAAGGCAGCTCACCACCACCTTTTCGGGGACAACAATGGATGCCATGTCCCACAAATGAATAAAAAGAACTGATAAGGAGAGGCATGATAGACTGAATGGCACGGCTCTAAATAATATGTAGGAACAGAGGGAGCTGGGCGTTCACATACATCAATCCTTGGAGGTGACAGGATGTAGGGACTAATTAGCAAAGTATGTAGATCTTGAGATTTATAAATAACAGTATTGAGTACAAAAGCAAGGAAGTTATGTTGAACCATTCTAAAGCTATGATTAGGAAGGATGTGAAGGTTTTGAGAAGAGCGTAGGGTGCTCAGAATGGTTCAATGATGAGAGAATTTAGCTACGAGGTTCGGTTGGAGAAGCTAGGATTGTTCACTGTGAAGCAAAACAGATTGAGGGAGATTATGACAGGTCTAGATCAGGTAGAAGAAGAAAAGGGTTCCCATTAACTAATGGCACACAGATTTAAGGTTTTGAGCAAGTGTTAAAGGGGGGATGTGAACAACTTTTATACATAGTAAGTGGTAATGACCAGGAACTCTCTGCCTCTGAGGGTGATGGAAGTGGAAATGATGAATGATTTGAAATACAAGTTAGATAGACAATTTGGGGAAATAAACAAGTAGAACTCCAGGGAGAGCTGGGGAATAGGACTGGTTTGGTCTGCAGAGATGCCGTCCCACCCTGGCACCACTCTGACTTGGAAATATATTGCCGTTCCTTCACTGTTGTTGGGTCTAAATCCTAGATCTCTCTCCCCAGCAGCACTGTGGGTGTACCTACACCACTTAGACTGCAGCGGGTTTAAAAAGGCAGCTCATCACCATTTTCTCAAGGACAATTAGTGATGGGCAATAAATACTGGTAAAGCCAGTGACACCCACATTCCTGAATGAATAAAAAAAAGTTCCCCAAGGTTTCTTACCTAAATTGAAGATGTCCCTGCAAATGTTGGATTAGTTTCTACATGTTCTGTCATTGATATCAGCCTTGCATTTAAGGTGGATCCATGATCAAATAGGCTTTTATGAAAACTTACTCACAAGCTAGTTGTGCCATTTGAGGCCTCCATGGGCATAATATTGTGGCATTCACGGGCAGTAAATAAAACAAAGTGCTGATACCATGCACTAGACTGATTGACAACAGGCTTTTAGCCAGGTTTGAAACTTATGGAAGACCCAACTCTCACTCCTCCATTGCCCTCAGATCATCTCCACCCATCTACTTGGACTCCATTTTTAATCAAGAATCTATCTCACACAGTGTTAAAAATATTCACTGACCAATTCTCCACTGCTCTCTGGGGAAGAGAATTCCATAGACAAACGATCCTCTGCGAGAATAAAATACTCTCCATCTCTGACTTAAATGGGAGCGAGCCCCTTTATTTTGAAACTGTGCCCCCCGTTTTAGTCTTCCTCATAAAGGAATCCTCTCAGTATTCACCCTGTCAAGTACCCTCGGTATCTTACATGTTTCAATAAGATCATCTCTCTCCCTTCTAAACTCCTGTGGATACAGACCCAATCTGTCTGATTTTTTTAATATGGTAATCCCCTTCATCCCAGAAATGAGTCAAGTGAATCTTCATCTTCTAACACATTTATATTCTTACTTCAGTAGCGAGTCTAAATCTGTACACAGTATTCTAGATGTGATCTCATCCAGACTCTGTACAGCTGCAGTAAAACTTCCCTATTTTTATATTCCGTTCTTCTTGTAATAAACACCAACATTCCATTTGTCTTCCTAATCACTTGCTGTACCTGCAGACTAACTTTTTGTGATTTATATACCAGGACACCCAGATCCCCCTTATACTTCAAGAGTCCAGCACTTTTTCAATTTAAATAACACAATGCTTGATTTTCCTCCCAAAGTAGACAAGTTTGCATTTTCTCAGATGGCACACTACATCTGCCATATTTCTGCCTACTCACTCAAGATCTATATTCCTTTGCAGAATCTTTATATTGTCTTCACAACTTACTCTTCCATCTACCTTTGTGTCATCAGCAAATTTAGTGGTCATACATTCAGTCCCATCATTAAAGTCATCAATGTAGATTGTAAATAGTTGCAGCCCCAGCACTGATCTCTATGGCACTTAACGAGTTACAATTTGCCAATCTGAAAGTGAGCCATTTATCCTGACTTTCTGCTTCCAGTTAGTTAACCAATTTTTTACTGATGCTAGTATTTGGCTCCAGCACCACAATTTCTTATTTTGTGGAGTAATCTTTGATGTAGAACCTTGTCAAATGATCAAGTGCCTTTTGAAATTTAAGGAAGTAGTTCGGAGGACCAAGAGGGGTCATGAAAAGTCCTTGGCAAGCAGGATTAAAGAAAATCCTATGGCATTTTATACGTATGTAAAGAGCAAGAGGGTAGCCAGGGAAAAGTTTGGCCCACTCAAAGATAGTGGAGGAATCTATGCATGGAACCAGAGGAAATGGGTGAAATACTAAATTAATACTTTGCCTCAGTATTCACCAAAGAGAGGACTTGGCGGATGAGAAACCGAGGGTGCGTAGGTATTCTGGGTTATGTCGATATCAAAAAGGGGGAGATATTGGGCATCTTAAAAAGCATTAAAGAAGAAAAGTCCCCAGGGCCTGATGGGATCTACCCCAGAATACTGAGGGAGGCAAGGGCGGAAATTGCAGGGGCCTTAACAGAAATCTTTGTATCCTTGTTGGTTACAAGTGAAGTTCCAAAAAACTGGAGGATAGCCAATGTTTTTCCACTGTTTAAGAAGGGCAGCAGAGATAATCCAGGAAATTACAGGCCAGTGAGCCTTAGGTCAGTGGTCGAGAAATTATTGGAAAAGTTTCTTAGGGACAAGATTTACTCACATTTGGAACCAAATGGACTTAATAGTGATAGACAGCATGGTTTTGTGAAGGGGAGGTTGTGCCTCACTAACTTGATCGAGTTTTTTGAGGAACTGATAAAGATGATAGATGATTTGATTTGATTTATTATTGTCACATGTATTCGTATACTGTGAAAAGTATTGTTTCTTGCCTGCTTTACAAACAAAGCAGACTGTTCATAAAGAAGGAAACGAGAGAGTGCAGAATGTAGTGTTACAGTCATAGCTAGCGTGTAGAGAAAGATCAACTTAAGGTCCGTTCAAAAGTCTGATGGCAGTGGGAAAAGGCTGTTCTTGAATCGGTTGGTACGTGACCTCAGACTTTTGTATCTTTTTCCTGATGGAAGAAGGTGGAAGAGAGAATGTGGGGTTCTTAATTATGCTGGTTGCTTTGCCGAGGCAGCAGGAAGTGTAGACAGAGCCAATAGATGGGAGACTGGTTTGTGTGATGGATTGGGTTACATTCACGACCTTCTGTAGTTTCTTGCGGTCTTGGGCAGAGCAGGAGCCATTACCAAGCTGTGATACAACCAGACAGGATGCTTTCTATGGTGTATCTGTAAAAGTTGGTGAGAGTCGTGGCTGATATGCCAAATTTCTTTGGTCTTCTGAGAAAGTGGAGGAGTTGATGGGCTTTCTTAACGATGGAGGGACTAAGACAGGTTGTTGGTAATCTGGACACCTAAAAACTTGAAGCTGTTGACCATTTCTACTTTATCCCCATTGATGTAGACAGGGGCATGTTCTCCACTATGCTTCCTGAAGTCGATGACGATCTCCTTTGTTTTGTTGACATTGAAGGAGAGATTATGGTCACCGCACCAATTCACCAGGTTCTCTATCTTATTCCTGTACTCTGTCTCATCATTGTTTGAGATTCGACCCACCGCAGTGGTGTTGTCAGCAAATGTGAAAATTGAGTTGGAGGGGAATTTGGCCGCACAGTCCCCAGTTCTGATGATCAAACTTTTTTCTAATAATTTCCTCTATACCCTTTCCCTGGTGATTGTAATTGTTTTAAGTTCCTCCTCTCTCCCTTTCACCTCTTGATTTACAATTATTTATGATATTTTTGTTTTTTGCAGTTAAGACAGACAAACATACCTGTTCAATGTTTCCACCATTTCTTTATTCCCCATTATTGATTCCATGGGCTCACTCTGTGGAGCACAGTCTTTATTTACTTTGTTTACTTCCTTTTCAAATACCTTTTGAAATTCTTGCTATCTGTTTTTATAGTTCTAGCTCACTTTCTCCAATGCCCAAATTTTTCCTTCGTTTATTACTTCTTTCATAATTCTTCGCTATCCTGTTATTAATCTTCACAGAATTGCATGTTTTATCTTGCAACTTGATGCTATCTTTAATGTCCTTTGTGATCCACAATGTTGCATCCTTATCCTTGGGTCTTTCTTTCTCACTTGAATTTATCTTTGCTGACTGTTACGAAATATCTCCTTGAATGTCTGCAACTGCATCATTCTTACTTACCCATGAACCTGATTTCCTAGTTCACTTTAGCCAGCTCTGTCTTCATGTTCTTGTAATTTAACTTTAAAATACTCATCTTTTCTGTTCCTTTTCTCGTTTTCACTCTTCTTCCTGAAACTGAATGTGTAATACAAGTATGTTATGATCGCTGCTACTTAGAGGCTCCTTTACTGTGAGGTCATCAATTAATCTTGTTTCATTGCACATTATCAGATGTAGAATAACATGCTCTCTGTTGGCTCTGGAATGTGCTGGTCTAAGAAACTAGTCCCAAAAATACTTCTTTGAGTTCAATGTCCAGACTGCCTTTGCAAATTAAATTCAACAATCTATATGTAGATTAACATCACCCATGATTATTGTTAGAGCCTTCTCTCAGAGCCCCTTATTTCTTACTGTATACTCCACCCTACAATATAGCTACTATAAGGGAAGTTCTCTCAACTACACCCACATATAATTTTCTAACTTTACTATTTCAACACTTTGCTCTTTAGAACAAAGACTATCACACACTGTTAGACCATATAATCCTTAATTAACAGAGGTACGCTGACACTTTTTCCTAGCTTTCTGTCCTTCCCACTCCCTTCAAGTCTATTTTAAGATGGAAAATACTGGCTGCTTATTTGACCATGGCAGCTATTATAGCTGAGGCCAGTCTTGTTCCTGAGCCAACATTTGAGTTTGAAGTTTAGAACTGTTTTCTAAGTAATTGTTAATACAGTGTGCTTTAAAACAGCTGAAGGTGATTTGACATTCAGTGTAAAGTTGCCACTTAGCAGCCTCCATTGCATTCCTGATGGTCTGGTATCAAATGTCTCATCGAATTGAAGGGGTGAAATGGTCTCAGGTGCACCAGCACTGCGTGTAATGAGAGAACTGAGTCTTAAGTCGCAAGGTTGTGGTGTTAATGAGAAACCAGTCAAGTGGTCATTTAAACACAGGCAGTAAATTGAGTAGTCCTTTACTCAAAGCAGCCGTTCTCATCGTGCATCATTGTTTCTGTGGTGTAGCTGGGTGGGGTTCCTGAATCATTGCAGATTATTGTCGTCAGGTTGAACCCTGCAATCTATTACTTTCCCCCAACCCTGCCAATTTCTCTTCTCTAGGAATCACAGGGGCTTAGCTAGTGTCTCAGGCATGTCAGTTCCCTTAGCTGCTGTAACTGAAACACTGAGAAATCAGCCATGGAGTGAGTGGCAAGGATACTATAGCAGCTTACATATTCCACAGGTTGATGACGGAAGCCTGGGGCTGAGTCTCTGCTCAGACACTATCCTGCCTGCTATTAATCCCCATGGCAAGAATTTTATTTATATAGCACCTTTAATGGAATTAAATGCAATGGCAAACATGAAGAAAGCAGCAAGTGTTCTGGGTGTGAAATATGCTGCCTGAGAGTGTGATGGAGGCAGGTTCAATTAAATCATTCAGAAGTGAATTAAGCTATTACCTGAAAAAGGAGAATGTGCAGGGTTACAGGGAGAAGGTCAGGAACGGAACTTGATGAATTGCTTATTCAGAGAGCCAGTACAGACATGATGGGCCAAATGGCCTTTTACACTGTAACAATTCTGTGATTCTTTGTTAAAATCTCCAAGACACTTCATATAGGCATTGTGGAGTTCTGCCCCTACACTTTGGCTACCTGATATGTTGAACTTCACAACATGTAGCATTCTCTACTTCACAATTATGCTTTACACTTTCTCTTAGGTAGATAATCGACCCTCCCAAAATGAACCTTAGCTCCCTTGAATGTATTTCCGTTCTTTTCCTTTCGCAGCCTGGCAACTTTTAACCCCTAGAACTGTCTTTCATGAGGAAAGTTTTTCCCAGAGATTCTCCCTCTAGCACAAGCAAGGTGAATTTTCCAGCCTAGTTTTAAATTCTCATGTATTTCACCTTTTCAATCTGAATGTAACTTCATTCCCGTGCATTCCCGTGAAGTGAACCATAGAGACTTTTGGGCTTTAGCTGCTTCCACTTTCCTGGCTCCTAGTTGACTAACTTGTCTTTCTGTTTCACAATTATCTTTTTGGAAATCTGTAACTTTATCTCACATTGGCATCCTATTGCCTCTCCTCCTCTCAAAGCCCATCTTCATGGAAATGTGAATCACATGGGCCTTGTATCCAGCTAGAAATGCTGAATAGTTTTTCTTTAGACCCTCAATTCTATTCTGTTTTGTAACTAAATGGACTGTTCAAAGCAGAACTTTTAGAACCCAACATTCTCAATGCCATCCTAGGACTTTGGAGATTAGCAGTCTAGCCACTGTAAACACTAACGCAAATGCTGCTGCCATTGTCGTCACGTGTGAATAGCTTGCACATTCTTTACAGCAAAACAATCCAGATCTCCCTTTAATCTTTAACAACTGTGTCACCCAGTCCTATTAGGCAGACTTAAGAACCAGCCCCTTCACTTTATCCTTAAAAAAGACACAGTCCCAAAACACAACAATGTTTTAAACTTCATATTTGTAATAACTATTTGAGTCTGGGAACTGAAGCATTAACTTGAAAAGTTGGGACTGTGTTGATTCTGGGGTCGGCTTAAAGATAATGTCAGATTACTTTAACTTTTTCTTTGTATTTTTGAAGTGGGTGTGAGGAGAGGACATTTGCTGACTGCTCAGGTCTGGCATCTTCAATGTGTTGTGGTTTCAAAACAGCCAATACTGTTTAAAAAGTCCCCAGCCTTGTTTGGGGACTTCTCAATTCAGTTGTGTTTGTTGGTATAGTAACAAGTAATGCAGCACTGAAGAACTTCCAGCCCATGGCAATGGGTGATGGAGAGGGAACCAGTGCAAAATAGGATCTGTGACTGCAGTCTAGGAATGCAGAACCTGTCTTAGTATCAGTGATTGATTGTGAATGCGGCAGCTCATGGAGAACACTGAGTTTGGGCTCACAACAGTGGAGTTTAAGGCAACTGGATTTATTTTTTACATTCTTGTATTATACTGCTAGAATTCTTGAAATTGCTCCTTAGAATAAATGTTTGCTGATACCAATAGGACCTGGGGAATTGTAGCATGATGGCATATATGAAATGAATTCCAAGCTTACTAAATAAGGGTGCTGCTTAATTAATAGATCACTGCTTAAGCCTGAACACTATTTGACACATCCCTTCATTCTGAAGAATTTTGCTCAGTGAAAGCTGGAAATTCTACTTTAAGGATGTCATCAGGAATATAAGAACATAAGAAATAGGAAATAGGAGCAGGAGTAGGCCATCTAGCCCTTCGAGCCTGCCCCGCCATTCAATAAGATCATGGCTGATCTGTCGCTGCTCAGTTCCACTTTCCCGCCCTCTCCCCATAACCCTTAATCCCCTCTCTTATCAAAAACCCATCAACCCGCGTCTTAAAAATATTTAGCGAGGCAGCCTCCACCACTTCAACAGGCAGAGAATTCCAGAGATTCACCACCCTTTGAGTGAAGAAGTTCCTCCTCAACTCCGTTCTAAACCGCCCCCCTTTTATCTTGAGGCTGTGCCCCCTAGTCCTACTGTCTTTTTTGAGCGGGAAGAGTCTCTCCACCTCTATCCTATCCATCCCATTCATCATCTTATACGTCTCAATGAGATCTCCCCTCATTCTTCTAAACTCTAACGAGTACAAGCCCAGTTTATTCAGCCTCTCCTCATAGCTCAATCCCCTCAACTCCGGTATCAGCCTAGTAAACCTCCTCTGCACTCCCTCCAAGGCCAAAATATCTTTGCGCAGGTGCGGCGCCCAAAACTGCACACAGTACTCCAGCTGCGGCCTCACCAATGCCCTATACAGCCGCAGCAAGACCTCCCTACTTTTATACTCAATCCCCCTCGCTATGAAGGCCAGCATCCCATTTGCCTTCCTGACCACCTGCAAGCTGGGTTTTTGCGACTCATGCACAAGGACCCCGTGGTCCCTCTGCACCGTCGCCTGCTGCAGTTTTTCACCCTGTAAGTAATAGTCCTTCCTACCATTCTTCCTACCAAAGTGGACCACCTCACACTTGCCAACATTAAATTCCATTTGCCAGTTCCTGGCCCATTCGCCCAGCCTATCTAGATCCTTCTGCAGACTCTCCACACCCTCCGCACAATTTGCCGTTCCCCCAATCTTGGTGTCATCAGCAAATTTCGACACCCTACACTCGGTTCCCTCCTCCAGATCATCTATATAAGTGGTAAAAAGCTGAGGCCCCAGCACTGACCCCTGGGGCACTCCTTTGCAACACTTCCTTTGTTCCTTCATACTTTTACAGCATTTTTAACTTTCTTTTCACCTGAGGTGCTTCTCATCCTACTGTTTAGCAGTATGTTGAATGTATTTAGCTGGCAAGCCATACTGGCATCACCAAGAAACTACTTGGATTGATATTGGTGAATCTGGCAGTGAGAGGTGAGGAAATGCATTGAATCACTCAGTCACCAGATATTAAAGGACTTTATTTGATAATGTCAGTCACTTCCTCATGCTTTTCCTGCTTCCTGACAATCCCATCATCATTAGCCTTGGTAAAATAAAACAAATGAGCAGGAGAGGCAATATTCTGATTGTTCTTTGAATGAGCTCGTATAAACATGATGAGCTAGAAGGCATCCTTCTATGCCATTCTTTCTATTCTAATCTAATCCAAAAACAAGACAAAAGGAAAATGCTTTATAGTCATTTTGAACAATACTGACATGGGGATTTCAATTATCCAGCAGGTGGTCAGGAAGGCGAATGGGATGCTGGCCTTCATAGCGAAGGGGATTGAATATAAAAGTAGGGAGGTCTTGCTGCAGCTGTATAGGGCATTGGTGAGGCCGCAGCTGGAGTACTGTGTGCAGTTTTGGGCGCCGCACCTGCGCAAAGATATTTTGGCCTTGGAGGGAGTGCAGAGGAGGTTTACTAGGCTGATACCGGAGTTGAGGGGGTTGAACTATGAGGAGAGGCTGAATAAACTAGGCTTGTACTCGTTGGAGTTTAGAAGAATGAGGGGAGATCTCATTGAGACGTATAAGATGATGAATGGGATGGATAGGATAGAGGTGGAGAGACTCTTCCCACTGAAAAAAGACAGTAGGACTAGGGGGCACAGCCTCAAGATAAAGGGGGGGCGTTTTAGAACGGAGTTGAGGAGGAACTTCTTCACTCAAAGGGTGGTGAATCTCTGGAATTCTCTACCCGTTGAAGTGGTGGAGGCTGCCTCGCTAAATATTTTCAAGAAGTGGGTTGATGGGTTTTTGATAAGAGAGGGGATTAAGGGTTATGGGGAGAGGGCCGGAAAGTGGAACTGAGCCACGACAGATCAGCCATGATCTTATTGAATGGCGGGGCAGGCTCGAAGGGCCAGATGGCCTACTCCTGCTCCTATTTCTTATGTTCTTAGATTGGGATAGTAACAGTGTAAAGGACAGAGTTGAAGGGGAAATCTGTTAAATCTGTACAAGAGTACGTTTCCCAGCAAAACAAAGAAGGAAGTACTTTTGGATCTGGATCTGGATCTGAGGAACAAAGTGAAGCATGTTTCAGTGGGAGGAGCATTTGTGGAACTGTGATCATATCAAGTTTGGAATACTTATAGATAAAGACCACAAATACTTACTTGGTTTATCCCCAGTGAGTTGAAAAGAAATTTGTCCGGGGGAATTAGAATCAACAATTAGGAGGCTAAAATTGTAATTGAACATTGGAAGGTATTTAAAGAGGGAATGATTTGTGAACTGGGAAGGCACATTCCGATGAAAGAAATGGAAGGGGACCCAAAACTAAAGATCCCTGAATAACTAAAAATGCAAGGGTTAAAATGAGACAGAAGAAGGAGGCTTGTGGCAAATATAAGTTCATGATACTCGTAAGAATCAGATGTGTATAGAAAATGAAATGGATATCTCAAACAGAGAATAGGATGGATAAAGAGAGAATATGAGAACAGATTGGTGGCTAACATGAAAGATAACCTAATCTTTAAAACACAAATAGTAAAAGGGTTTCAAAAAGAAAGGTTAGGCCAATAAAGAGTCAAAACAGAGATCTTTTTAATGAGAAAGAGGACATGCGTGGATTACTAAATTAATACCCTACATTTATCTTCACTAGAGAACAGCATATTGCCAATGTGGCAGTTCAGAAGGACCAAAATTGGATAGGAAAAAATAGGTAAAAAACAATGTATATTTCTTGAAAAGTTAACTGTCATCAAAGTAAAAAAGTCAGTCTGGATAGATGGGATATATCCCAATTACTGCAGGAAGAATGAATATTATGGAGGCTCCGGCTGTTGTCTTCCAAACCTCCGTGTTTATGGGGATTATGTCAGAGAACTGGAGAATTGCGGATGTTACACCCTTGTTTAAAAAAAGGTTGTAAGGACAAATCCAATAGGTTAGTCCATTTAACCTCAATGGTACGATAGCCTTCAAAAATGATTGTGCTGGACAAACTTAACACTTGGACAAGTGCGGATTAATTAGGGAAAGCTAGCATGGATTTGTTAAAGGCAAGTCATGTTTAACCAAATTAGAATCATAGAATGGTTACAGCACAGAAGGAGGCCATTCAGTCCATCTGTCCACATTGCCATGGTAATAGCAATTCATCTAGTCCCTCACCCCATCGTTTCCCTCTGGCCCTGCAAATCTTTTCTCTTCAGGATCGTTCAGTTCTCTTTTGAAAGTGATGATTGAATCTGCCTGCACCACACTCTGAGACAGTGCACTCAGGATCCTAACTACCGGCTGTGTGAAAAACCTGATTGAGTTTTTGTAATGAGGTCAGAGAGCTGGTTAAGGATATGTGGCTGATACATTGTACATGGACTACCGAAAGGTATTGGTTAAAATATCACACAAAGGTTTGCCAGCAAACTTGAAGCCAGTGGAATTAAAGGGAAAGTAGTAATGCAGGTACAGAATTGGTCAAGTAGCAGGAAACAGGGATTAACAGTGAACTGTTGTTTCATGGTCTGGAGGATTGCGTGTACAGGGCAGAATTTCAAAAGATGTTGCAAAACTTGGAAGTATTGTGAAGAGGATAAATGTCAAAAGGATATAGGTTGGTGGAAGGGCATTCGTGTCCAGAGAAGTGGGAAGTGATGCATTTTGGTTGGAAGAACAAAAAAAGACAATATTAAATAAAAGACACAATTCCAAAGGAGATGTAGGAGCAGAGGGACCTGGGGGTATTTGTTCATAGACTATCAAAGTTATCAGAGCTGGTTGAGAGCAGAGTTTAATAGTCAGATAGGAACCTGAGATTTATAAATCAATGTGTAGAATACAAAAACAAGGAAGTTCTGATGAACCTTTATCAAATGTTAATTTAGCTTCAGCTTGTGTCCAATTCTGGGTACTACATTTTAGGAAGGACATGAAGACTTAAGAGGGGATGAATAAAAGATTAATGAGACTGGTTCCAGAGACGAGTGACTTCAGTTACAGGGATAGATTCAAGAAGCTGGAGTTGTTCTCCTTCACATAGAGAGTGTTGAGAGAAGGTTTGATGGTGGTGTTTGGTCTCCTGCTCTGATTGGTCAAAGGGTCACAAACTAGTGGACACAGATTTAATGTGATTGGCAAAAGAAATAATGAGGAACTTGAGGAAACTTTTTTTTGTGCAGTGAGTGGTTAAGATCTGGAATGTACTGTCTGAGAATGTGTTGGAGGGAGATTTGCACAGCGAGTGAATGGTATCTGGAAAGCACTTTCTGAGAATGTGGAGGTAGATTCAATCATGGCTTTCAAAAGGGAATTACATAATTCCTGAGGAAAGGATTTGCAGGGTTATGAGGAAGGGACAGACTGAGTGGGACTAGTTAAGTTGTTCTTGCCGTGGACTAGCACAGACACAATGGGCCAAATGACCACCTCCTGTTTGTCAACTATTTTGTGATTCTATGATAAAGTGTGGTGCCCAGAATCAGACACAGTATTCCAGCCTGCACCTAAACTGTGGTTTATAAAGTTTTGTGTAACTTTTAACTGAAGGGGTTCCTTACATGAGGTACCTGGCCATCACAATCAAACAGTGTATTGAACCTTTGCTAAGTGACGGCTCGGTGTGACTGATTTGAGGCATGTATCCTGGCTCAATTGATGGGGGCCCATGCGTTATTCTGAAGTTGCTAGGACAGTGCTCAGTCTTTGGAAAGTGTCTCTGTTATTTACTGATTGTTTTCAATTCACAAAGAGACACACACAGAGCAGTTCTATTTAATACTTTCACAGACATATTCATCATTCAAAACCTAATGAACATTGCTTTTTATTTATTCTTTCATGGGATGTGGGCATCGTTGACGAGGCCAGCATTTATTACCCATCCTAATTACCCTTGAACTGAGTGGCTTGTTATGCCATGACAGAGGGCAGTTAAGTGTTACATTGCTGTGGGTCTGAAGTCATATGTAAGTCAGACCAGGTAAGGATAGTAGCTTTCCTTCCCTAAAAGACATTAGTGAACTAGATGGGTTTTTACAACAATCGATGATAGTTTCATCGTCACCATCAGTGAGGCTAGCTTTATATTCCAGATTTTATGAACTGAATTTAAATTCCATCAGCTGCCATGGTGTGATTTGAACCCATGGACCCAGAGCATTAGCCTCTGAAATTGTGTAAACAGAGCAAAATAAGTCCCCTTTTGGTGGGCTATGTCTATAAATTCTGCTGTCAAGTCAGTACAAAGAACAATACAGCACAGGAACAGGCCCTTCAGCCCACTAAGCCTGCGCCAATAGTTTCAAATCTTCATGAACTTCTTTAAGACTCAAATATAAATTATCAGATGTAGAATTAGAGGGCAGAGGGATCTTGCACCCAGTAGCTTGCATGAAGATGACTATTTTACAGAGCTTCGTACTACATGCATTTACAGATAGCTAATGAAGTAGTGTTGAAATGTAATCAGTGTGGCAATATAAGAAACACATCAGTTAATTGGTATATAGCAAGGTCCCACAATGTGGTGATGACTAGAACCAACCCTGCTGAAGATATGATTAAAGTGTAATCATTGTTGTAAAGTATGTAACAAGATAGCCAATCGGTGCACATACAACTGAGAATCAAAACCCTTTTCTTATGTTTTAATGATGCTGATTATGGAGTACATGTTGTTTAGGACTCTGGAGAGGAAGTTCCCCTGCGTTGGGATCTTTTACATCGCTATCAGATAAAGACAAGGCCACATTTTTAAACATTCAGCTGAAAGTCAGCACTTGCAGCAGTGTTACACTCTGTCAGTCTCTACTGCAATGTCAGTGCAACTTAAAACCCACACCTTTGGCCAAGGTTTTAGTTAACCCTCCGAATATTTAATTCTTAGCTTGGTGTCCAGTTTTGTCTCATTGTGCCCCTGTGAGATGCCTAAAGACATTGTCCCACACTGAACATACTATATAAATGTAAGTTGTCCTGAAAAGATGCATTACTTCCACAGCTGTGTGGCCCATCTTCATGATGTGGGTATGGCCCATCTTCACCAGAGAGAAGAAACGTGCATGACCTTATATACACACAAATACTTAACACACAGAAACATCTACATACATGCGTGCAAACATTGAAATCTACAGTGCAGAAGGAGGCCATTCAGCTCATCGAGTCTGCACCAACCACAATCCCACCAAGGCCCTATCCCCATAACCCCATGCATTTACGCTAGTTAATCCCCCTGACACTAAGGGGCAATTTAGCATGGCCAATCCACCTAACCTGCACGTCTTTGGACCCACACATGCACACTCTGAAGCACACACCAACACTCACAGGCATAAACTAACATTCAAAACACAGTCTCTCACAACACACACCCCCCTCCCCTCCCACATTCTCTCACACACACGCACACACACATATTCATACACCTGCACACACACACATACACACACACACATATACGTCTGCACACACATGCATGCAAAAACAAAGAAAATTACAGCACAGGAACAGACCCTTCAGCTCTCCAAGCCTGCACCGCCATGCTGCCTAACGAAAACCCCCTACCCTTCCAGGGACCATATCCCTCTATTCACATCCTATTCATGTACTTGTCAAGATGCCCCTTAAAAGTCACTACCGTATCCGCTTGCACTACCTCCCCCTGGCAACGAATTCCAGGCACCCACTATTCTCTGTGTAAAAAAATCTGCCTCGTACATTTCCTTTAAACCTTGCCCCTCTCACCATAAACCTGTGCCCCCTAGTAATTGACTCTTCCACCCTGGGAATAAGCTTCTGACTATCCACTCTGTCCATTCCTTTCATAATCTTGTAGAGTTCTATCAGGTCACCCCTCAACCTCTGCCATTCCAGTGAGAACAAACCAAGTTTCTCCAACCTCTCCTCATAGCTAATGCCCTCCATCTTCGCAACATCTTGGTAAATCTTTTCTGTACCCTCTCCAAAGCCTCCACATCTTTCTGGTAGTGCAGCACCCAGAATAAGCACTATATTCCAAGTGCGGCCTAACTAAGCTTCTATAAAGCTGCAACATGACTTGCCCATTTTTAAAATCAATGTCCCAGCCGATGAAGGCAAGAATGCCGTATTCCTTCTCGACTACCTTCTCCACTTTCAGTGACCTGTGTACCTGTACACCCAGATCCCTTTGCCTTGCAATACTCTTAGGGGTTCTGCCATTTACTGTATAAATGGCAGAACCCTTAGAAACAGACATGCTCTCGCATGCACCAACGCACACACACTTACACCCACAAATACTCATACACACACGTGCGCATACACACACTGTCTCTCTCTCATGCACACATTCTCTCATGCACGCTCCAGACACATTTGCTCTCAGGTAGACTCTCGCATACACAATCTCATGCACTCTCACTCATTTGCACAATCACACACCATCATACATGTGCATGTGTGCACACTCATAAAACACACACGCAATTTGTCTGCTTAGATCCACAAAGATTGCTTTCTCAAATAAGAAGTTTATTTTGCAATAAAACATCA
Source organism: Carcharhinus amblyrhynchos (assembly GCF_965287045.1). Classification (NCBI taxonomy): domain Eukaryota; kingdom Metazoa; phylum Chordata; class Chondrichthyes; order Carcharhiniformes; family Carcharhinidae; genus Carcharhinus; species Carcharhinus amblyrhynchos. The sequence goes on along the minus strand of NC_137332.1, from coordinate 85,773,920 downwards.
CTGCAGATTAAAAAAGTATGGTTGCCTCTAAACTTCAGTGTTGCTGAAATCATTGTGATTTCATGAGTGACTTGGTTAGACAAAGTATCCTAACAGAGGGTGTCTCTGCTGCCTCTAACTTTAAAAACCATGGGATTTGAGGGTGTAAATGTACTATTTTGTTAAACATTGTTTAACCATGGGAGCAGTGTTTGTACAGCTTGTGACCGAGCCTTGATTTTCATTGTTGTTTTATCTTCTCCACAGGCTTATTCTGTGTATGATGAGGACATTGGCTATTGCCAGGGCCAGTCTTTCCTCGCTGCTGTTCTTCTGTTACATGTGAGTAGACTGTCTTGAATATGAGAGATGATTGTGCTACAACATATGATACTGCAGCAAGGACTTCCAGCCTTTTGCCACAATCACTGTTCACATGTCTGGCTGGGCAGGAAGCCAATTATGGGAGAGCAAGACTGAATTCTGCAATGGTCAAGCAGCCTAGGCTGAAACTTACTCCATTATGTTTCATGTGAGAAGGTGCTCACTTTTATCACATTAACTTCCAACCTGAAATTTGCAGGCTGGGAGGGTGAGGAGTTGTAGCAGATAAAAATAAAGAAGAACGTACGCTTATACAGGATCTGCCATTGTGTGTCACCCCCAATCAAGTACTTTTACAATGCAGCTACTGTAGCTAAGGAGAAACTGCAGCAGACAATTACTTACAACAAGATACCATAAACAGCAAACATCACTATAATAGGTTATGGGCTCATTTTCACATTGCTGTTTACGGGAACTGTGTATGTATTGACTGCCACATTTCCTACACAGGGACAGTGACTAGACTTCAAAAATATTCCATTAGCTGCAAAGCACACTGAGAGATCCAAGAGGCAGTGGAAAACTTTAAAGACGTGCAAGCGTTCCCTTGTTTGAAGGGTCCCAATAGGGTGGACATGGAGCGGATGTTTCCTCTTTTGGGAGATTCTAGAACTAGGGGTCACTGTATAAAAATAAAGGGCCATTTAGTTTAGACAGAGGTATGGAAAAATGTTTTCTCTTAGAGGGTTGTCAGTCGTTGGAACTCTCTTCTTCAAAGGAAGCAGAGTCTTTCACTATCTCTAAGGCAGCAGTGGATAGATTCTTGAGAAGCAAGGGGGTGAAAGGGCAGAATGTGGAGGTTACAATCAGATCAGCCATGATCTTATTGAATGGCAGAGCAGGCTTGGAGGGCCTGAGTGACCTACTTTAGTAGTTTTGGGTGCTGAACGGATGGAGTAATCTCCTGTCTGGTCATTTCAGCTACGTTTACTGCCTAAGCCACAAAATGTGAATTGAACACTCAGCATCTTCGATCTTATTGTGACCCCACAAGCTAATTCCATGTGTGGGCCTATATTGCCTATTTACAGGATTTTGCAGCCCCTATGTACAGTATGAGCACAGTAAGAAGTCTCACAACACCTGGTTGAAGTTCAACAGGTTTATTTGGTAGCACAAGCCATGAGCTTTAGGAATGCTGCTTCTTCGTCAGGTGAGTGGGAGTTCTGTTCACAAACAGGGCATATAAAGACACCAGCTCAATTTACAAAATAATGGTTGGAATGCGAGTCTTTACAGGTAATCAAGTCTTAAACTCTCACTCACCTGATGAATGAGCAGTGCTCTGAAAGCCTGTGGCTTGTGCTACCAAATAAACCTGTTGGACTTTAACCTGGTGTTGTGAGACTTCTAACTGTGCTTACCCCAGTCCAATGCCGGCATCTCCACATTACAGTATGAGCAGCATTGTTGGTATTTTTACATAGACAAACAACTCTCCCAGGAATGGCATTATATACCATGGGAGTAGGTCTACTGCCTCAGGAACCAACTGGCTATCACTAAAGTCAGCTGGAGAGGTTGTCCCATCATTTGATACCTGAGCAATCCACTGTGAGCACAACTCTGTCTGCATCTCTTAAATGACTAGAGTTCTGAGATTTTTGTGCCCCTAACCCCTTGCTTTGATCTGTGCCATCCTTCACTTAGCCTCCAGAAGATTGCTGAAGATGCTTCAAGGTTTCAGTCAATAGTTGCTGAATTAGAGAATCCAGAAGCACATCTTTCTGTTTATGAGGATAGCAAAGAGAAAGAATTTCTACAGCTCTTTTCACAACCTCAGGAAAACCCCAAAATGCTGTACAGCCAATGAAGTACTTTTGAAACAAAAACAAAGTGCTGGAAAGTCTCAGCAAGGGTTTCTGACAGAATCTGTGGAGAGAGAACAGAATAACGTTTTTGGTCTGGATGAACTTTTAACAGAGCTGAAAACAATAGAAAATGGGATGAGATTTATACTGTTATAGTGAGGGGGATTGATAAAGCTGTCATAGACAAAAAGACACAGGGAATGGAAATGGTGCTGATCGTGGCTAAGAAGGTTGTTGATAGAAGCCATTAAGAGATCAGAATGTGTAAGTGGCAGAACAAAGGTAAGCAGAGTGTCAAAGGAGACATGTGACACGTGGCCTTAGTGGGGTTGGGGGTGGGAAGATTGTGGGGGGAAGGGGGAAAGATGGAAAGGGAGGGGAAAAATGAAAGGATTGAAGAAATTAAAATAAAAATTATATATATTTGAGTAAATAAGATGAACTGAAATAAAATAAAATAAAATGGAAATGAAGCAGATGAGGAGGGGAGAAGAGAGTTCATGCTCTGAAGTTGCTGAACTCAATGTTCAGTCTGGAAGGCTGTAAAGTGGCTAATCAGAAGATGAGGTGCTCTTCCTTCAGTTTGCATTGGGCTTCACTAGGACATTGCAACAGGCCAAGAAGAGATCTGTGGACATGACAACAGGTTGGTGTGATGAAATGATAAGAGACAGGAAGTCACCCAACCTGCGATTGTTCTTTCCAATGCTGAGTAGACAGCATTGGAAGCTGTGAGTGCAATAGACCAGATTAAAGGAGGTGTAGGTGCAAGCACTGCTTCACCTGAAAAGTGTGTTTGAGTCCTTGGATGGTGAGCAGGAGAGAAAAAGGGGCAGTATTGCATCTTCTACAATTGCATGGGAAGGTGTCATGGGCAGGGGGTGAGGTACTAGGTGTGATGGACCAGGAGTGTCCCGGAGGAGTGGACCAGGGTATCCTGGAGGAAACGGTCCCTGTGGAATGCTGACAGGGGTGTGAGGGGAAGATGTGTTTGGTGGTGGCATCGTGCTGGAGTTGGCAGAAATGCGGAGGATGATCCTTTAAATGCAGGTGCTGCTGGGGTGAAAAGTAAGCACAAGGGTTCTGGGAGGGAAGGGAGGGGGTAAGAAATGTGGCGCGGGAGACAGGTCGGACATAGTTGAGAGTCCTGTCAACCACTATGGATGGAAAACTACAATTTAGGAAGAAGGAAGACATATCAGCAGCGCCATTTTGATTCCAAAGTGGCATCATCAGAACAGATGCTGCAGAGACGAAGGAACTGAGTGAATGGGATGGAGTCCTTACAGAATGTGGGGTGTGAAGAGCTGTAGTCAAGATAGTTGTGAGAGAAGATGGGTTGTAATGGATACTAGTGGACAGTCTATTACCAGAAGTGGAGACAGGTCAAGGGAGGGAAGGAAAAACCATATGAAGATGATAGAGGCATGGAACATGGAAGCAAAGTTCATAGAATCCCTACAGCGCAGAAAGAGGACATTTGGCCCACCGAGCCTGCACCGACAACATTCCCACCCAAGTCCTATCCCAGTAACCCCACTTATTTATCCTATTAGTCCCCCTGACACTAAGGGGCTATTTAACATGGCCAGTCAACCTAACTCTCGCATCTTTGGATTGTGGGAGGAAACCGGAGCACCTCGAGGAAACCCACAGGGAGACTGCAAACTTCACATAGCCAGTCACCCAAGGCCAGAATTGAACCTGGGTCCCTGGGGCTGTGAGGCAGCAGTGCTAGCTACTGTGCTGCCCCTTGATTGATAAATTGATAAATATTTCCAGGTCCAGATGAGAACATGAAGCTGAACCGAAGTGGGCTGTCTGGATTTGGAGCTGTGACTTGGAAGTTGTGGGAAGACCTGAGGAGGAGATGAGATCAGTGACAGTCCTGGAAAGAATGGTTTGATGTTTGGTCGTGGGGTCATGGTCCAGGGGGAGGCAAGAGGAAGCTGAGAGTTGAAGCTCAATTTCTGTGAGGTAGAGGTCAGAATGCCAGGTAATAACAGTCCACCCTGGTCAGGAGTTCAGCCATTGTAAAGTAGGAAACATGGCAGTTAGTTTGCGCACAGCAAACTACCACACACAACAGTTTGATGATGGCCAAATAATCTGATTTAGTGATGTTGGTTTTGGGATAAATATTATCCAGAACACCCGGGATCTTCCCTGTTTTTGAAAGCTGCCATTGGAATTGTTCATGTCTGTTTTGGGACAGCAGACAGTGTTTCCATTTTGTGCCTTGTCCATTGATCCTGACATTATGGTGCATCAGCCTACATTATGTGTTCATGTTTCTGGACTGAGACTTGAACCTACAACCACTGACTCGGACAGGATTCGTGCTGCCCACTGAGCCACGCTTGACATAGCTAGCTCATGCACTGTGTCCAAGAGCCTTATAGGGACTTGCATACCTGTGTGCAGTAAGCTTTTGTATTTCCACACTGTCACACTGAAAATAGATCTTGTGTGCCTTTCTCCACACTGTTTTGATGCAAGAGAACTCTTTTCTTGAAGAGAGGATGCTGATATTCATTTCTTTCTTGCCCAATGTCTCCAGTTTTCCTCCTCAGCTTTGAAAGGTGACCAGCTGGCGCTGAAACTGCAGTATGTAGTAATGTTGTGAATGGAAGCTACAGCAGGTGTCTCTTACTCAGTGTTGCCGATGGTGTTATGATGAATGCACTGATTCCTGCAGAATCCCCAGTGGCAGTCCCTGATCTGAAGAACTGGCAACAGAATTGGATAATCACAATCCATTTATTTTTAACCATTATTTCAGTTTATCTTGTATTTGGAACCTTAGTGTTTAAAATGGACATACGCTGCCCAGTGTGCACATGCACTTCCCACTGTGTGTGTATGTGCACTGTCCTGTGTGTGTGTGTGTGCGCGTGCATGCATGCACACTGTCCAGCATATGAGTGTGCGTGCATTGTTCAGCATGTCTGCATGCATGCACTGTCCGATGCGCACTCTCGGCATGTGTAAGCATGCGCACTGTCCGGGGTGTGTGTGTGTGAGCACACTGTCTAGGATATGTGTGTGCTGTCCGATATGTGTGTGCTCACTGTCCAGAGTGTGGACATGCACACTGACCAGTGTAAGTGTGTGTGCGCACTGTCTGGTTGCGTATGCATGCACACTGTTCCATGCGCGTCTATACTGTCCCACGTGTGTGCATGTACACTGTCCTCTGTGTGTGTGTGTGTACACTGTCCAGTGTGTGCATATATGCTGTCCAGTGTGTGTGTGTACTGTCCAGTGTGTGTGTGTACTGTCCAGTGTGTGCATATATGCTGTCCAGTGTGTATGTGTGTACTGTCCAGTGTGTATGTGTGTACTGTCCTGTGTGTGTGTGTGTACACCGTCCAGTGTGTGTGTGTGTACACCGTCCAGTGTGTGTGTGTGTACACCGTCCAGTGTGTGTGTGTGTACACCGTCCAGTGTGTGTGTGTGTGTACACCGTCCAGTGTGTGTGTGTGTACACAGTTCAGTGTGAATGTACACATTCTTTTCATACTGCTCAATATGTGTGTGCATGCCTGCTGCCCGTATCTTTGCGTGTGTGCATTGTCGATCACTGTATCACTTTCCACATTACAATATTGACTCCATTTCAACAATTCTTCACTGTGTAAAGCACTTTGAGACTCCCTGTGGATGTTTTTCTTAAAAGATGCTCGTTCAAATCAGTATTGCACAGATGTTCTTTCAGATCCATACACGTGGATCATAACAGATGCTGATCTTTAAGTGAGTTTCTGTTTAATTGGGGTCTCCTGCTGTGAAAAGTGAAATACTAAGATGGGAAGATTGAGGGTCACCCAGACTGCACTCTGTGTGATAGAAAATTACATTGGTGTGAAGTAATTGGGTTTATTATTGACATCTGCCCTTCTTTGGTTAAATATCAGAGTGCTACCATTTAATTTAATTCCCATATCTTTCACTTAAAGCATGCAGGGGCCTCTGTAGCTAACGCATGGACTGATGATATGTGGAATGAAAATTTTCTCACAGATGCCAGAGGAGCAGGCGTTCTGTGTCTTGGTGAAGATCATGTATGATTATGGTCTCCGAGAGCTCTACAAGAACAACTTTGAGGATCTGCATTGCAAATTTTACCAACTGGAGAGGCTACTCCAGGTAAGTGCTTTTCCAAATACAATGTACCACCACAAACTAATCTATGTGGATATCCATACGCTAGTCTGCAAGTTTATTAAGTATCAGGGCAGCACGGTGGCACAGTGGTTAGCACTGTTGCCTCACAGCGCAGTGGACCCGGGTTCGATTTCCAGCTTGGGTCACTCTCTGTCATGGGGAGTTTGCATATTCTCCTCATGTCTGTGTGGGTTTTCTCCCACAGTCCAAAGATGAGCAGGTTAGGTAGATTGGCTATGCTAAGTTGCCTTTTAGTGCCGGGGACTAGCCAGCATAAATGCATGGGAATAGGGCCTGAGTGGGATTGTGTTTGGTGCAGACTTGAGGGGCTGAATGATGACCTTCTGCACTGTATGATTCTACAATCGCCTGTATTCTGCAGCAGCCTTGATCAGCCTTAAATATTGCATTTCAATACAAGTTTTTCCATTTGACTTGGGATCCAGGATAAGTTAGATTTCTCTGCAGTGACAGGTGATTTTTAAACATGTTACCCGAGTGTAGAGCTGATGTTGCAGACTGTCCTCTTTATGAAACTGCTTTATGCTGTTTAAATACTTTTAAAGTGTATTGAATGCAGTCACGTATCAGTCAGTATAGTGAATGTAGTCATGTATTGGTCAGTGTAGTCAATGTGGTCATGTATTGGTCAGTGTAGTCAATGTGGTCATGTAATTGGTCAGCGTAGTCAATGTGGTCATGTAATTGGTCAGCGTAGTGAATGTGCTCATGTACTGGTCAGTGTAGTGAATGTGCTGATGTACTGGTCAGTGTAGTGAATGTGGTCATGTATCGGTCAGTTAGTAAATGTGCTCGTGTCTTTCATGATGTCATTTGGGGGATAAACATCAACTACGGCAGCTGCGACATTGAGGCGGACTCCCTTGGTCTTCTTTGAAATAGTGACTATGGGATCATTAACACCAGTAATGGGCAACCTAGGCTGGTGAGTGTCTCTTCATCATCTCAGTGGGCTGCAAGATTGAAATCGGGCTCGTTCACTAATCATGATCCCATGAATAAGATTAAACACATTTAATACACACTGAATATTTCATTGTAAGTTATAGAAAACGCTTAATCATTCACATATTAATAGAACTATCAACTTAAAGTAGTAAAAACAAAATGAGCATTTATGTTTGAATGGACGCAGAGGGAATACACGGCTGTCAGTCAATGTTGTGAGTGATCAGTGCGTACCTCAGATAAAAGCAAATTACTGCAGATGCTAGAATCTGAAACAAAAACAGAAAATGCCGGAAAACGTCAATAAGTCTGACAGCATCTGTGGAGAGAGAATAGAGCAAATGTTTCAAGTCTGGCTGATCGTTTCATCAGAACTCAACAAAATGTCTTGTGGGTCGCACTCAGAACCTTAAATGTCTGCTTTTGGGCCCTGAGCCACAGGTTGTCCACCACTGGTTTACACTCACTTGAGAGGGCAGATGGGGCCTTGGTTAAATCTTCCTGCTGAAAGACAGCACCTCCAGTAGCACAGCACTCTCTGTGCTACATTGAACTGTCAGCCTAGGTCATGGAGTAGGGCTTGAACTCATGACCTTCTCACTCCGAGACCAGACCCATGGCAGACACCAATTCTCAGATTTTTAATCAAGGAGCAGAGTGCAGGGCTGGGGTGTTAGGAATGATTAACTTCCAAAAGGAGTGTGACTGCAGCTTGTTGATACAAAATTAAAATTCTGTCTGAATCTGAATTTACATAAATCAATCTGGACCTATTGAAGCAGAGAGAGAACGATGCTTGGAGGCTTATCCACAGGATCAGTCATGGATTCTGTCAATAGAGCAAGAAAGGAAATTGTATGACAGCTGTGGGATTCACTGCAATTATTTGTGTTAATGGACTTTAAAATATGTTTTGTCATGGCAGAATTAAATTTGGGCCTTTAAACTGTTTTATTTTCTTGAATTTATTGAGTAAGTAATCGCTACTGGGTAAATGGCCCACCTTGTTGCTAAAAAGCACTCAGGTGAGAAAGCCTGGCTCTAATCCCTGACAAAGGGAGTCTTGAAATTGACAGTATTATCCATCCAGGTGAAAGCTCCAGCCTATGCCTGTCACACGATCATACTTCCAGATTCTGTCAGAAGCCTGAAGATTTCTGTATCACTCTTTTGAAAAGAAAGTGTAAAAAGAGCCAGACGACAAAACCCCTTTGTGGTCACATGCTTCCTAACAAAGAAATAACAATTTATGTACAAATGCAAAAGCCAATGCAGTCCCTGCAGATAAAGTAAAATCCCTTCATCCCGGTCTTGAGAATAACATTTCCAATTGATGAAGCTTCCTGTGTAAATGTTTAATGAGGTGAGACTGCATTCCCTTCATCTGCGCTAATTTCGTCCATTTACAATAAACAGGCTAATGCTTGTGCAACAATAGCACAGACAGCAATGAAGTGCCCAGCAGTGAACTGCATAAGTTGCAACTCTGATCTTCCAGTTCTGTCCCCGTACTTCTGTACTCACATAGTTACAGCACAGAAGGAGGCCCTTCAGCTTATCTGCCCTGTGTTAGCTCTCTACAAGATCAATTTAGTTAGTCCCATTTCCTCACCTTCGTCCTCCACCTCACTCACAGACAGTGCATTACAGATCCTAACCACTCGCTTTGTGAATCTGCTTCCACCACACTGTCAAGCAATGCATTCCAATCCTAACCACTCACTGTGTGAATCTGCCTCCACCACACTCAATGCGTGCCAGATCCGAACCACTTGATGTGTGAAATCGTATTTCTTCAGGTTACCATTTGTTCATTAGCCAATCACTTCAAATTTGTTTCTTGACCTTCCCACAATGGAAATAATTTCTCTCTTTCTGCTCCCTTGTGATTTTAAACAGCTTTGTCAAATCTCTTAACCTTCTGTTCTTGAAACACAGCTTTCCACCTGAATGATTGGCTATTTTTCTTTTCATGATATCCCCATGACATTCCGAGGTGCAGAAATTCATGCTGAGGAATACACCAAGCTTTGGGGCAGCCACCTCAGAGGCCCAGTGGGTAAAGTCCATCGTCTAAGGTCTTTCAGTCATAGTAGACTGCAAAACTGGGAACCACGTAGAACGCCTTGGGCAGCAGGACGGACATTGAATGTACATTATAAATAGCAAGAGTATTACAATTGTATTGACGCACCTAATAGAACGTGCCGCATGGAGAGAAGGTGAATTTTGTTGCACGTCATATAAGTTTTCAAGTTAATATGTTTCATAATGTACTTTTACAGATTTTATGGATAATGGATACTTCTGGGAAAATAAACTACCCATTACACCATTTCATCTGAATAGGAATTAGGCAAACTATCAATAATGGGGTACTAGTGACCATTTAAAAATCCCTCCTGTCTCCATTGCAAAAACCTGGTTCTTTCCTTTGTACCTTATTACATTGTAAAATTGGCGTTGTTTGTGTGAGCTGTTCTGTGCTGTACAGTGTCTGTCTGTTACTTTGAGAGGTGAGTGTTGGAGTAAAGCTCTTGCATTGTTAATGTTCACAGGAACAGCTGCCTGAACTCTACAATCATTTCTTGGATCTGAATTTGGAGGCGCATATGTATGCTTCACAGTGGTTCCTCACACTCTTCACTGTCAAATTCCCACTCTGCATGGTCTTCCACATCATCGATCTACTGCTCTCTGAGGTAAGAACACTCACTTGCTCATTCACGCACACACACGCAAGCTCACGTACACACACACACACAAGCTCACATACACACACATGCTCACTCATGCACTCGCACACAAGCTCGCATACACATGCTCACACACTCACTCGCATACAAATTTGCACTCGCACACAAGCTCACTCATAGGTTCCACACATGCTCACACACCCGCTCACACGTTCACCAACACACGTTCACCAACACACGTTCACCAACACACGTTCACCAACACACGTTCACCAACACACGTTCACCAACACACTTGCTTATATAAGCACCACGCACACTCAAGGACATGCTCCACATACACGCTCACACCACTTATCTCAGTCTCTCACTCATTCTCTCATTCACTCAGACACACACACACATGCACACACCCACAGACAATCACATGCACTGAGAGAAAATTTTCAGACTGGAGGCCAGTTACCAGCGGGGTACCACAAGGATCAGTGCTGGGTCCTCTGCTATTTGTGACTTTTATCAATGACTTGGAAGAGGGGGCTGAAGGGTGGGTTAGTAAATTTGCTGATGTCACCAAGGTTGGTGGAGTAATGGATGAGCTGGAGGGCTCTTGTAGGCTGCAAAGAGACATTGAAATGATGCAGAGCTGGGCAGAAAAGTGGCAGATGGAGTTTAACCCTGATAAGTGCGAGGTGATTCATTTTGGTAGGACAAACTTGAATGTTGATTACAGGGTCAACGGCAGGGTGCTGAGGAATGTGGAGGAACAGAGAGATCTTGGGGTTCATATCCACAGATCACTCAAGTGGATAGAGCTGTGAAGAAAGCTTATAGCATGTTAGTGTTTACTAACAAGGAGTTTGGGTTTAAGAGCTGTGGGGTAGTGCTGCAACTATACTGGACCTTGGTGAGACCACATTTGGAATATTGTGTTCAGTTCTGGTTGCCTCACTATAAGAAAGATGTGGAAGCATTGGAGAGAGTGCAGAGGAGATTTACCAGGATGCTTCCTGGGTTGGAGGGTAAGAACATAAGAAATAGGAGCAGGAGTAGGCCATCTAGCCCCTCGAGCCTGCCCCGCCATTCAATAAGATCATGGCTGATCTGAAAGTGGTTCAGTTCCACTTACTCGCCTGCCCCCCATAATCCTTAATTCCCTTATTGATCAGAAATCTATCTACCTGTGGCTTAAACATATTCAATGAGTTAGCCTCCACTGCTTAAATGGGCAGACAATTCCAGAGATTCACTACCCTCTAAGAGAAGTCGTCCCTCCTCAACTCTGTTTTAAACTGACTCCCCCTTATTTTGAGGCTGTGCCCTCTAGTTCTTGTTTCCTTTCTAAGTGGAAAGAATCTCTCTTCCTCTACCCTATCCAGCTCCTTCATTATCTTATGTGTCTCTATAAGGTCACCCCTCAGCCTTCTAAACTGCAACGAGTACAGGGCCAATCTACTTAATCTCTCCTCATAAACTAACCCCCTCATCTCCAGTATCAACCTGGTGAACCTTCTCTGTACTCCCTCCAAGGCCAATATATGCTTTCTCAAATAAGGGGACCAGAATTGCACACAGTACTCTAGTTGTGGCCTCACCAGTACTTGTACGATTGCAGCAAGACCCCCCTGCTTTTATACTCCATCCCCCTCGCGGTAAAGGCCAACATTCCATTTGCCTTCTTGATCACCTGCTGCACCTGCAAACTGAGTTTTTGTGATTCATGCACAAGGACCCCCAGGTCCCTCTGCACAGTAGCATGTTGTATTTTATCACCATTTAAATAATAGTCCATTTTACTATTATTCCTTCCAAAGCGGATAACCTCACACTTGCCAACGTTATACTCCATCTGCCAGATCCTTGTCCACTCACTCAGCTTATCCAAATCTCTCTGCAGACTTTCTGCTCCTCCACACAATTTGCTTTCCCACTCATCTTTGTGACATCAGCAAACTTTGGTACCTTACACTCGGTCCCCTCCTCCAGATCACCTATGTATATGGTGAACAGTTGAGGCCCCAGCACTGATCCCTGCGGCATACCACTAGTCACCAACTGCCAACCAGAAAAGCACCCATTTATTCCAAATCTCTGCTTCCTGTTAAATCGCCAATCCTCAATCCACGCTAACACTTTACCCCCAACTCCCTGTACCTTAATCTTCTGCAGCAACCTTTTGTGAGGCACGTTATCGAACACCTTCTGGAAATCTAAAAACACCACATCTACCGGTTCCCCTCTGTCAACCGTACTCATTACATCTTCATAAAAATCCAGTAAATTCGTCAAACATGACTTTCCCTTCATGAATCCATGCTGTGTCTGCTTGATCGAACCATTCTTTTCCAGAATGGAAATGTCTTATGAGGAAAGGTTGAGGGAGCTGAGGCTTTTCTCTTTAGAGTGGAGGAGGATGAGAGGTTTATAAGATGATGAGGGGGATAGATAGAGTGGATGTGCAGAGACTATTTCCTTGGATGCATGTAGCTGTTACTAGGGGTCATAACTATATGGTTACACACACACTCATACCCATACCCACACACTCACTCATACCCACACAGACAGACACACTCATATCCACACAAACACACCCACACTCATTCCCAGACAGACAGACGCACACTCTTACCCACACAGACACACTCTCAGTCATACTCAAACAGACACACTCACACTCATGCCCACACAGACACACTCACGCATTTACCCAAACAGATACTCTTACACTCATACCCACACAGACATATTCACACTCGCATCCACACGGACACACCCACACTCATACCACACCCACACTCATACCACACAGACACACACAATCACATCCACACGGACACACCCACACTCATACCACACAGACATACACAATCACATCCACATGGACACACCCACACCCATTCCCACACAGACATACTCATACCCAGACAGATACATGCTGTTACCCACACAGACACACTCATACCCACTTAGAGACACTCACACCCATATTCCCACAGACACACACACACAAAAGCACACCATTGCCCACACAGACACACCCACACTCATACCCACACAGACACACTCACACTCATACCCACACTGACACACTCACACTCATACCCACACTGACACACTCACACTCATACCCACACTGACACACTCACACTCATACCCACACAGACACACTCACACTCATACCCACACAGACACACTTGCACTGACACCCACACAGACACACTCATATCCACACAGAAACACTCATACCCACAGACTCACACTCAAAATCACACTGACACACTCTCAGTCATAACCAAACAGACACGCTCACACTCATACCTACACAGACACAATCACACTCATACCTATACGTCCACACTCATATCCACACACATCCATGCACATCCACACTCATACCCACTCATACACACTCATACCATTGTCACACACATACCACACAGACACATTAACACTCATACACCACACAGACACACTCACATACATACTCATACCCAGACAGGTACACTGACACTCAAACCCACACAGACACACACTCGCACTCAACACAGACACATTCACACTCATACTCCCATAGATACACTCACGCTTGTACTCAGACAGACACACTCACATTCATACCCACACAGACACATTAACACTCATACCCACACACTCATACCCTCACAGGTGCACCCATACCCACACAAACACAATCATACCCACACACTCATACTCACACAGACACACACACTCATACCCAAACTGACACGCTCACACTTATACGCACTCATACCCACACACACACACACTCATACCCACACACACACACACTCATACCCACACACACACACACTCATACCCACACACACACTCATACCCACATTCATTCCCACACAGACACACCCACAGTCATTCCCACACAGACAGACTCAGATCCATGCACTCGCACTCACACCCACACTCATACCCACACAGACAGACTCAGATCCACGCACTCGCACTCACACCTACACTGACACGCTCACACTCATACCTACACAGACACACTCATACCTACACAGACACAATCACACTCATACCTATACATATACACACACTCACACAGACACACTCTCACTCATACTCACACAGACATACTCACACAGACACACCCACACTCATTACCACACAGACACGCTCATACCCACACACGCCCACGCTCACACCCACACACAGACACGCCCACGCTCACACCCACACACAGACACGCCCACGCTCACACCCACACACAGACACGCCCACGCTCACACCCACACACAGACACGCCCACGCTCACACCCACACACAGACACGCCCACGCTCACACCCACACACAGACACGCTCACACCCACACACAGACACGCCCACGCTCACACCCACACACAGACACGCCCACGCTCACACCCACGCTCACACATGAGTGTGGCACAGTGGTTAGCACTGCCGCCTCTTAGCACCAGGAACCTGGTTTGGGTTCCAGCCTTGGCTGACTGTCTGTGTGGAATTTGCACATTTTCCTTATGTCTGTATGGGTTTCCTCCAAGTGCTCTGGCTTCCTCCCACAGTCCAAAGACGTGCAGATGAGGTGGATTAGTCTGCTGAATCGCCCCTTAGTATTCAAAGATGTATAAGTTAATTGGATTTTGCCTAGGAAATGTGCACGGCTATGGGATAGAATGGAGGGAGGATTTTTCAGAGAGTCAGTACAGACTTGATGGGCCAAATGACTTTGTTCTGCAATGTAGGGATTTAATGGATAAACATACACTTATACAGAAACACACACATAGGCACTTACACATAAAAACGCACACACTAGGGTGGCATGGAGGCACAGTGGTTAGCAGTGCTGCCTCACAGCGCCAGGGACCCAGGTTCAATTCCTGGCTTGGGTCACTGTCTGTGCGGAGTCTGCAAGTTCTCCCCATGTCTGCGTGGATTTTCACCAGGTGCTCTGGTTTTCTCCCACAGGCCGAAAGACATGCTGGTTATGTGCATTGGCCATGCTAAATTCTCCCTCAGTGTACCCGAACTAGGGGATTTTCACAGTAACTTCGTTGCAGTGTTAATGTAAGCCTACTTGTGACATTAATAAATAAAACAAAACACGTGCACACTCATTCAGAAACTCATATATAAACACACACACACACTCATGCAGAAACACTCACTCACTCGTAATAAACAGATGCGTATTCACAGATAAATACATGCGCAGTCGTACATAAATACACAAACACATTCGTACATAATCACACACTCATAGAAGAAACACTGATACGCATACACGCACGCATAAGCTCTCACTAATAAACACAGACTCATGGAGAAACACACACACTTTCATACATAAACATCTGCCCCTCTATAAACACAGACACGCACTTGTACATAAAACTACACACGCTCATACATAAAAACACACATACTTATACATAAACACACACTCATGGAGAAACACAGACACACTCATACATAAACATACTCTCTTACAAGGAAGGAAGCTTCATCAGAACAGCGATATCAGAGAAACTGGCAGAATGGATTGGAGTCCTTAAATAAAGTAGGTTGTGAGGAAGTGTAGGTAACTTTTGGCAGTCGATGATCTTGTAATGAATATTAGTAGATAGTGTCTTTCCAGAAATGGAGACAGAGAAGTCAAGGAAGGGAAGGGAGCTTTGGAGATAGACTATATGAATGTGAGGGAAAGGTAGAAACTGGAAGCATAGTTGAAGAAGTTTTCTACTTCTGAGAAATTGTTGAAATGACATAATGTGTCAAAAGAGTGATGGATGGAGGAGTGAAGAGATTGGACAAGGGGAGACAAAATAATGTCAAGGTAAGAATAAATGAGATCAGTGTTGCATAAAGTTAAATCTCACAGGATCCAGAGTGAGGCATCTAAATTGGCTTCTTGACAGAAGCCAGAAGGTGGTTGTAGAGAGTTGTTTTCCAAACTGGAGACCTGTGACCAGCAGTGTGCCTCAGGGATCAGTGCTGGGCCCACTGTTATTTGTCATTTATATGAATGATTTGGATAAGAATATAGGGGGCATGGTTAGTAAGTTTGCAGATGACACCAAGATTGGTGGCATGGTGGGCAGTGAGGAAGGTTATCTCCAATTGCAGCGGGTTCTTGATCAATTGGGCCAGTGGGCTGACAAAGTGGCAGATGGAGTTTAATTTAGACAAATGAGAGGTACAGGGCAGGACTTGCTCAGTTAATGGTAGAGCATTGGGGAGAGTTACAGAACAAAGAGATCTAGGGGTACATCTTCATAACTCCTTGAAAGTGGAGTCACAGGTGAACAGAGTGATGAAAAAGGCATTCGGCATGCTTGGTTTTATCAGTCAGAACATTGAATACAGGAGTTGGGACATCTTGTAAAGTTGTACAAGACATTGGTAAGGCCACACTTGGAATACTGTGTGCAATTTTGGTCACCCTATTATAGAAAGGATATTATTAAACTAGAAAAGTGCAGAAAAGATTTATTTGGATGCTTCCCGGACTTGATGGATTGAGTTATAAGGAGAGGCTGAATTGACTGGGACTTTTTTCTCTGGAGCATAGGAGGCTGAAGGGTGACCATATAGAGGTTTATAAAATAATGAGGGGCAGAGACAAGTTAGATAGTCAATATCTTTTCCCAAAGGTAGGGGAGTCTAAAACTAGAAGGCATAGGTTTAAGGTGAGAGGGGAGAGACACACAAGTGTCCAGAGGGGCAATTTTTTCACTCAGAGGGTGGTGAGTGTCTGGAACAAGCTGCTAGAGTTAGTAGTAGAGGTGAGTACAATTTTATCTTTTAAAAAGCATTTCGATAGTTACATGGGTACGATGGGTATAGAGGGGCATGGGCCAAATGCAGGCAATTGGGATTAGTTTAGGGGTTTAAAAAAAGAGGGCAGCATGGACAATTAGGGCCGAAGGGCCTGTTTCTATGCTGTAAACCGCTATGACAGTGATGCAGGAACAGGCTGAAGCAATGGGTCAACCACAACAGTCCTGTTGGTGGATTTTGGGAAGGAAACTTTCAACAGCAATTAAGCCATGACATGGATGGCGTTGGCAGCCATGTGATTGTAATCTAGTGCGAGAGACAAGCTCCTGGCTGAAAATATTGGACCTATCATAGTATAATAATCTCATGCAAAATATTGACTGAATAGCTGTGAGACCAGTAGGACTTTTGTCTGCAGTTTAAGCAGATCACATGGATTTAGAAATCAGCTGTAAGGCTCAGATTTTCAATCAGGAGCCAACCATAATTCCAGTCACTCACTCCAAATCTCCTTACAGCCCCAATATAGGCAACAGTTGGGGATCAAATAGACAGAAGATGAGAAAGGCTCTTCAGTGCAGTTTAAAGTCTGTTTATTAGTGTCACATTTTCTAATCGAGAAAGGGTTACAACTACAAAACAGACAGAAAATAAGGATGGAGCAGATGAATCTCTCTTAAAAGTACACTGTAACTGATAGCACACACAGTAACTATGCGACTGATGTTTGTGTTACCCATAACTAAAGCTGTAGTTTGTCTCAGCATATGATTGGGTGATTAAATTATAAGCAGAGATTACATGGACTAGTCTTGCCTTCATTTGAGTATAGAAAATTAGGGTGTTCCAACGAGAAGTTTAAGATGATTAAATGGTTTTATAGATTAAGGAAAAATATTTTCTCTGGTGTAGAGTCTAGGCCAAAAATACAGAACCTCCATTTTTTTCACTGAAAGGTCAGTGGAAATCTGGAATCTTCTACAAAAAGTTGCTGGTGCTTATTAATAATTAAAATTCAAAGATGAAATTAAACTTTTTTTGGCATAAGGTTACCAAGGGATATGGAGCTATTGTGGGTATTGATGTCCTCCACATTCACCGATCAAATCTAATGGAATGGTGGAGGGGCTGAATGGCCTCCTGTTCCTGATACTCAGTAGACGTGGGAGAACTGATTTACTCTTCTTCACAATAGATTCTTTCATGTGCCTAAGGATAGAGAGAAATTTCCCATCCTGCCTATCTGGGAAATGATTGGTGTATAAAGCATTGAAAAATGAGGGAGGAAAGAAAAAAAATTAAAAATTTGAACAATCCCATCTAAAGCGGGTCAGTTCCTTGAAGAGCTTTTTCAGTCAGAATGTGAAGTTAGTTTTCACCAGACATTTTTCAGCCGACCCAGGAGGTGCTCAACTTCCTTCCACTGAACTGGGATTTTATGATCTGTATAGTTGGCCAGTGCTTGAAAGTACACTGGCGCCTTGAGATTGTTCCATGGTCTGTTCCTTGCCAGGATGAGTACTGCTGGAGCCAGCCACTACAAGCAGCAGCTGAGATGAGTGGGATTGAAGCTGACCACACTCGAACCTGGAGCTGACCAACTTCAAATCAAGTTAAATATATATTTATTGCCACAATTCAGTTGGAACATTTCATGAGTCTTTGCCGGAAAACCATTAATGTTACCTTTACCAACCCTGGGTATTCTTCTGCCCATCACTGTAACTTAAGCTGACACTCCAGTATGTTACTCAGTGAATCATTTGAGACATTAAGCCGAGGCCCCAGCTGTCTTCTCAGGCGGGTATAAAATATCTTGTGGCACTATCAGGAAGAAATGTAGTGGAGGTATTCACTGTGAATTGACCGAAGTTTATCTCAAAATTGTTTATTTTTCTCTGTTCTTTCATGAGGTGTGAGCATCACTGACAAAGTCAGCATTTTATTTCCCATCCCAAATTGCGCTTGAGAAGATGGTGGTGAACTGCCTTCTTGAACTGCTGCAGTTCATGTAGTGTAGGTACAGCCACAGTGCTGTTATGAAGGGAGTTCCAGGATTCTAACCCAGCCACACTGAAGGTATGGTGATACAGTTCCAACTATGATGCTCCTTCAAACTTACTCCTTTTATCATCTGCTGTATTATTTCCCTATGTGGCTCAATATCAAATTTGGTCAGCTGATGTTCCAGGGAGGTCTTGGTTTGTTCTCCTACATTAAAGGTGCTATTTTTTTTATAATAAAAGTTCCTTTTATTCTTTCATGCAAAGTTGAATCATCGTGGCTAAAATTTGTAATAATAACGGTAATAATATTTGCAATAATAACAAATGACAATGCTCTTAGACTTGCCCTGGTCCGTTTAATGACAACAATATTGCTGTCAGCAGAAAATGGAAATGGCACTGCACATTCTGCAGGATATCTGAGACTTGAATTTGTGCTAAACCAATTGGACTGAAGGATTGTAAAGGCAGTGTAAGTTGGAGTCAGTGAGTCCTATGTCAGAACAAGCGAGATTATACATTTGCAGTAGTTAATTTTCGGTGCCCCAGATGTTGGCTGGCAATAGTGGACACACATTGCATCATTAAAAGGTTAAGTAAACATGCATTGGCTTGGTTTCATGTTATGTGGTGAATTTAGTTTGTATCTCCCACACAAATGCAGGAATTTCACACCTTTCAAAGGTGAGGTAGCCCGCAGGTGGAATGGTCCTCTGCCACAGCAGCTTTCTGATTCCTGTATTTAATCGCACATTTGCCGTCACCAGAAACTGTTGTGGCATTTCCACATAAATAAAGGCAAGATCTATTCGCTTTGCCATTATGTTGGCAGCGAATTATGGGCCATCATGTGTCACATGCTACTTGGTTGGTAGCAAAAGTCTCTGGGTACTTCATGCCCAGAGCAGAAAATCAATACTGACATTTCAGTGCAGTACTGGGGGAGGACAGCACTGCAAGCCATGTCCTTTTTTGGATGAGCTGTTCAACCAAGGTACTACCTACCCATTCAAGTGGATTAAGTAGATACCATTGCATTATAGAATCTTAATTAGAAATTGTTAAAGCACTAAAAGAGGTCATTTGGTCTGTTCTGTCTGTGCCAGTTCTCCGAATGTGTAGTGCACCTGGTGTCACTGCCCAATCTTCTCACCTAGCTGTGCATGTTTTTCCTTTTCAGATAATCCAATTCCCTCTTGAATGACTTGATTGAGTCCATTTAGAATTGAGAAAAGGAGATTTTTTTTTCCACCCAGAGAGTGGCGAGCTGGTGGAATTCCCTACCACAGAAAGCAGCTGAAGCCAAAATATTGCATTTTTTCAGGAAGGAGTTTGATATAGCCATTGGGGCTAAAGGGTTCAAATGAGATGGGGGAAAGTGGGAACAGGTACCGAGTTGGATGATCAGCCATTATCAAAACGAATGGCAGAGCAGGCTCGAATGGCCCACACCTGCCCCTACTTTAAATGCTTATATAAATCTGTCTCCACCACGCTCTCCAGTTGTTCATTCCAAATCCTAAACACTGTGTGAAAAGGTTTCTCCTCGTGTCGCCAATGCTTTTTTGTCAATTACCTTAAATCTGTGTCCTCATTCTCAATCCTTCCACTTATGGGAACAATATTTGTCCAGACCCCTCCTGATTTTGAAAACATCCATCAAATCTCCTCACAACCTTCTCTTCTCCAAGGAAAACAATCTCAACTTCTCCACCTATCTATATGACCCTGAAACCTTTCTCGTGAATTCTTTGTGCTCCTTTGTTAATTCCTTCATGTCTTCCTGAAGTGCAGAACTGGACACAAGATATTCAGGAAAGGTAGGAATGGAAGAAAAATAGGAGAGGTGGCTGTATTGATAAAGGAGAACATTGCTGTGCTGGAAATTGAGGATGTTTCAGATGGGTCAAGAACAGAATCTATTTGCCTGGAATTAAAGAATAACAAAAGTGCAATTACATGTCTTAGTGCAGTATCGAGGCCACCAACTAGGGGAAGGAAGTAGAGAATCAAATTTGCAAAGAAATTACAGAGAAGTGCAAAGATTTTAGAGTGGTTATAATGGGAAACTTTAATTATCCAAATGTAGACTGGGATAGTGTTAGTGTGGCAAGCAGAGATAGACGGACAATTCTGAATGTGTGTTCAGGAGAATTTTCTACAGCAGTGTGTTTCCAGTCTAATTGAAAAGAAGGCGTTGCCAGACCTGATTCTTAGAAATGAGATAGACTAATTGTCAGTCGGGGACCATTTAGGGAATAGTGATCGTTGTATCAGATGATGCAAAGATATGTAGAGGGATAGGTAGTATTGAAGAAGCAGGGGGGTTGCAAGACTTGGACAGGTTGGGCAAAGAAATAGCAGATGGAATACAGTGTGGAAAAGTGTGAGGTTATGTACTTTGGAAGGAGGAATGGAGGCATAGATTATTTTTCTAAATGGGGAAATGCTAAGGAAATCAGAAACACAAAGGGACTTGGGAGTCCTTGCTCAAGATTCTCTTAGAGTTAACATGCAGGTTCAGTCAGCAATTAGGAAGGCAAATCAGTGTTAGTATTCATGTGGTGAGGGCTAGAATACAAGAGCAGGAATGTACTTCTGAGGCTTTAGAACGCTGTGGTCAAATCCCATTTGGTGCATTGTGAGCAGTTTTGGGCCCCACATCTAAGGAAGGATGTGCTGGCCTTGGAAAGGGTCCAGAGGATATTCACAAGAATGATCACTGGAATGAAGAACTTGTGGTATGAGGAACAGTTGAGGACTCTGGGTCTCTACTCGTTGGAGTTTAAAAGAAAAAGAGGGGATATTACTGAAACTTACAGGATACTGCGAGGCCTGGATAGAGTGGACATGGATCGGTTGTTTCCACTAGTAGGAAAAAGATGAGAACCAGAGGGCACAACCCCAGGCTAAAGGGATGATCCTTTAAAACAGAAATGAAGAGGAATTTCTTCAGTCAGAGAGTGGTGGGTCTGTGGAACTCAATGCTGCAGAAGGCTATGGAGGCCAGGTTATTGAGTGTTTTAAAGAAAGAGATAAATAGGTTCTTGATTAACAAGCGGATCAGGGGTTGGGGGGGAGGCAGTAGAATGGGGATGAGAAAAATATCAGCCATGATTGGATGATGCGATGGGCTGAGTGGCCTAATTCTGCTCCTATGTCTTATGGTCTTATAAGGTTTAGGAAGACTATAGAAAAAGGACAAATAGCAGTCCAGAGTTACAATAATTAACTAGGAGAAAGCCAACTTCAAGGAGTAAGACTGGATCAAGAGCGAATAAATTGGAGTCAGAGGTTCGGAGAGAAAGGGTAGCTGAACAATCTTTAAAGAGATTGTTTGGGCACAGTCAAGCTATATTCCCTTGAAAGAGAAAGGGCAAACATATCCAGAGCTCCCTGGATGATGAGAGAGATAGTATTTAAGATAAATAAGAAAAACTATGCATTTGACAAGTGTTAGGAAGGCAATAGAATAGAGAACCAGGTTGAATTTAGGAGGTTGAGAGGGCAAGTGAAAAATCAAGTAAGAGAATTTTTTTTCAAGTATGAGAACAGACTGACAGCTAACATAGAAGGGTATCCCAAAGTATTCTCTTGGCATATAACTAGTAAAAGACTGGTAAAAGAAGTAGGGCTGATGAGGGATTAAAAAGGGGATTTATGCATGGAGGCTGGGAGCATGGCTGAGATATTCAGTGAATACTTTGCATCTGTCTTTACCAAGGAAGAAGCTGTTACCCAGGACATGATAGAAGAAGATGAAACTCAGGCACATGAAGGGTTCAAAATTGATAACCTATTGGGTAGGTTCTCGGTACTGAAAGTTGACAAGACATCGGGAGCAGATGAGATGCATCCTAGGATATTGAGGGAAGTGAGTGGAAATTGCAGAGCAACTGGCCATAATCTTCCAGTCTTCTCTGGACTCAGGGTGGCTTCAGAGAGCTGTGGAATTGCAAATGTTACATCCTTATTCAAAAAAGACTGTAAAAATAAGCCCTGCAACTAAGTTTACTTCAATGGCAGGTAATCATCTAGAAATAATAACATGAGACAAAATTAGTAGTCACCCGGACAAATGCAACTTAATTAAGGAAAAACAATATGGATTAGTTGTAGGAAATCATCTTTCTGGAGTTTTTTTGAAGAGGTAACAGAGAAGGTTGATGAAAACAATGCAGTTGATATGCATATGGACTTCCAAAACAGATTTATAAGTTATAGCTCATGGAATCAAAGGGACAGTAGTAACATGGAAATGCAGTTAGCTGAGTGAGGAAACAATGAACCTCACAAGTAAGGCTTATATTAAGACTGCAATGAAGTTACTATGAAATTTCCCCAGTCGCCACAGTCCAGCGCCTGTTTGGGTCAATGCACCTAACCAGCACATCTTTCAGAATGTGGGAAGAAACCGGACCACCCAGAGGAAACCCACGCAAACATGGGGAGAACGTGCAGACTCTGCACAGACAATGACCCCAAGCCGGGAATTGAACCCGGGTCCCTGGTGCTGTGAAGCAGCAGCGCTAACCATTGTGGCGGTTGAAGGATGGTTTATATTTCCCCAAGGGTCAGTGCTCTTCATGAAATATATTAATGACCTAGACGTTGGTGGACAGGGAACAATTTTTAAATTTGCGGATGATGTGGAAGTTGTCAGCTTTGTAAACTATGAGGAGGACAGCACAGAACTTCAAAAGGACGCAGACAAGTTTGTGGAATGGGTGGACAGGGGCTGGATTAGGTTCAATGTGGAGAAATATAAAGTGATTTATTTTGGTAGGAAGAAGATGGAGAGACAATATAAAACAAAGGTTACAATTCTGTAGTGGGTGCAGGAGCAGAGGGACCTGGGTATATCTGTGCATATAGATCACTGAAGGTAGCAGGACAGGTGGAGAACACTTAATAAAGCACACAATACCCTGAGCTTTATTAATAGGAAATAACCACAAAAGCAAGGAAGTTATGGTAAATTTATACAAAAAGGCGGGTTTGGCCACAACTTCACATTTCCGCATCATCAGTCTGATTTATAGTCTGATAATTTAACAGAAAGTTTAAGTTTATCATAAGTTTGTCAGTTTGATAACAGAAAGCAAAGAGTGGGGGTAAATGGGTGTTTTTCTGGTTGGTGATCAGTGATTAGTGGTGTGCATCAGGGATCAGTCATGGGACTGCAATTGTTCATGATTTACATAGATGATTTGGAGTTGGGGACCAAGTGTAGTGTGTCAGAATTCACAGATGATACTAAAATGGGTGGAAGAGCAAAGTGTGCAGAGGACGCTGAAAGTCTGCAAAGGGATATAGATAATCTAGTGAGTGGGCGAGGGTCTGGCAGATGGAGTGCAATGTTGGTAAATGTGAGATAAGAATAACAGCAAAATGGACAATTATTTAAATGGTGAAGAATTGCAGCATGCTGCTGTGCAGAGGGACCTGGATGTCTTTATACAGGAATCTCAAGGAGTTGGTTTGCAGGTGCAGCAGGTAATTAAGAAGGCAAATGGAATTTTGTCCATCATTGCTAGAGGGATGGAGTTTAAAACCAACAAGATTATGTTGCAGCTATATAAGGTGCTGGTGAGGCCACACCTGGAGTACTGTGTACAGTTGTGGTCTCCTTACTTGAGAAACGATATATTGGCACTGGAGGGGGTGCAGAAGAGATTCACTAGATTGATTCTGGAGTCGAGAGGTTTGGCTTATGAGGAGAGATTGAGTGGACTGGGGCTATACTCATTGGAATTCAGAAGAATGAGGGGAGATCTTATAGAAACATGTAAGATTATGAAGGGAATAGATAAGATAGAAGCAGGGAAGTTGTTTCCACTGATGGGTGAAACTAGAACTAGGGGGCATAGCTTCAAAATAAGGGGAAGCAGATTTAGGACAGAGTTGAGGAGGAACTTCTTCACACAAAGGGCTGAGAATCTGTGGAATTCCCTGCCCAGTGAAGCAGTTGAGGCTACCTTATTGAATGTTTTTAAGGCAAGGATAGATAAATGTTTGAACAGTAAAGGAATTAAGGGTTATGGTGAGTAGGCGTGGTCTGAGTCCACAAAAAGATCAGCCATGATCTTATTGAATGGTGGAGCAGACTTGAGGGACCAGATGGCCTACTCCTGCTCCTAGTTCTTATGTTCTTGTTATCACATTTGGTGCATTCACATTCATACATGATTTCAAAGAAGAAATGGGACTTAACCCTGGCATTCAGGTCAAAATTTATCAACATCACAAATCAGAGTATCTTATCAATATACTTTCATGTTTGTGAGATCTTGCTGTGTTCAATCTGACTGCTGTGATTCCTATATTACAACAGTGACTGCACTTTGAAAAGTACTTCATTGGCAGTAAAACATTTTGCAATGTCTAGTGGTCATGAATGGCTCTAAATAAATACAAGCCTTTTTTCACCATTTGAACTGGTGAATTCAAGACTAAGTGTAATTCTATCATAACTGGGACTATGCCATTTATCTGGAATGTGACATTGAAATTCATACCTTTCAGAGAGTTTAACATACCGCTAACCTGATGAGGTAATTTAATCTGCTTCATAGATTAGAACCACTTACTCAGATATACTTTGCCTGAATTATCAAGGTCACACAATCTGACAGTTTCAAATGAAGTGGCCTTATTCCCATTAGAGCCATTTCTTATAGCCCAGTATCCTGATCTCTGCCATCCTTCCTGATTATCTATCCTAGTTGTGGAGCACTGTGTGTTCAAGGAAATTCCTGAGGTCTGTTTGGAACTTTCTCTTGTGACTGTGAACCATATGCTGCTGCTTAGATCAGTCTGAAAGAATTGGCCTGGCATAGTTCCCATATTCTGCAGATATTTTCTATAACTCTTTTAGATCTCCTGTCAGACATTGTTTTTAACTCAGTAGAGCCTAGCTACATAATTCATCAACCCTTGCCTCAAAAAACTCAAGCAAGTTAAACAACTGTTTTTCTTTCATGAATCCACATTGGTCCAGTTGACTGGCCTGTGGTTGCTGGGTTTATCTTTACATTGTCTTTTGAACAAGTCTATCTAAGGAAGATTGGAAGATTATGGCCTTACCCTCCTCCTACATCACTTTTCTTGTGAGTGTTTCTGCGAAGACCCCTGAGTGTATCACTCGGATATTTCAGAGGGCAGTTATGAGTCAACCTCTTTGCTGTAGCTTTGGGGTCACATGTAGGCAGATCGGGTAAGGACAGCAGATGTCCTTCCCTAAAGGGCAGCACGGTGCAACAGTGGTTAGCATTGCTACCTCAGAGCCCCAGCACCCCAGGTTCAATTCCAGCCTCGGGTGACTGTGTGGAGTTTGCATATTCTCCCTGTGTCTGTGTTGGTTTCCTCCGGGTGCTCTGGTTTCCTCTCATAGTCCAAACATATGCAGGTTAGGTTGATTGACCATGCTAAATTGCCCCTTAGTGTCAGGGGGACTAGCAAGGATAGGTGCTGGTGGGATTGTTGTCAGTGCAGATTCGATGAGCCAAATGGTCTCTTTCTGCACTGTAGGGATTCTATGACTGTAGTGAACGAAATGGGTTTTTATAACAATTGGTGACAGTTTCATGATTTTAATTCCAGCTTTATTGTTTGCCATAGTGGGATTTGAACCCATGTCCCCAGTGCATTAGCCTGGGCTTCTGGATTACTAGTCTAGTGACATTACCAGTACACAACTATCTCATCCCATCTTATCTGATCCTGGTGACTTATCAATTTTAATTACTGCTAGCCTTTGTAAGCTTATCTTATAATATAAAGTTGGATTCTGCAGTATTAATCTCTCTCAATCTTTCCACGTCCTGATGGTGCATAGGTAAGACTTATGTCCGTTTCTATAACAAATTATTCCTGGAACAGGTCACCAGTCTGTCGTCCGGGTTTATAGCTTGAAGGACTTTGCATCACACCGAGCACAACCTCACTCACACACACACAAAACAAAGGGTACAATTTTAAAAGGCAGAGGGATCTGGATATAAATGTGTATAAATCATTGAAGGTGGCAGGACTGGTTGGGATAGTGGTTAATAAGGCGTAGGGGATCCTGGGTTTCATAAATATAGGCATAGAGCGCTAAAGCATGTGAGGAAATTTTATAAACCACTGGTTCAGCCTCAACTGGAGTATCATGTCCACTTCTGGACATTGTACTTTGGGAAGAATGTAAAAGCTTTAGGGAAGGTATAAAAGAAGATTTATAAGAATGATTCCCCATTAGAGACTTTAGGTATGAGGATAGATTGGGGTTGTTCTCCATGGAAAAATTTGATAGAGTTGTTCAAAATCATGTGCATTCTGGGCAGATTTTTTTATGGGATGTGGCATCTCTAGCTGGGCCAGCATTTATTGCCCATCCCTAACTGCCTTCCATTTCAAAAGGTATTTGAAAGGCAGCCACATTGTTGGAGTCACATGTAGGCCAGATCAAATAAGGATGGCAGATATCTTTCCCTAAAGGAGTTAAGTGAATCAGATGGGTATTTATGGCCATTGTTTCATGGCCAACATTAGACTTTTAGTTACATGTATTTTATTGAATTCAAATTTCACCATCTGCTGTCATGGGATTTGAACCTGGGTCCCCAGAGCATTATCCTGGGTCTCTGGATTGCTAATCCAGTGATAAACCATTATGCCACTGCCTCCCCAGGTATTTATAGATAAAAAGAAAGTGTTCCCATTGGTTGGAGGGTTGAGAGCCAGAGGACGCTGATTTAATGTGATTGGCAAAAGAACCAGAGGCACCATGAGGAAAAATGTTTTGACGCAGTCTTTTTGTTCTGGAATGTGCTGCCTGGGCGTGTGGTGATGGAAGATTCAATTGTGGCTTTCAAAATGTCTATGTGGAAAAGACAGGGGGGTGGAGCTAGCTGAGTTACTCTCAGAGAAAGCCAGATTATCCAAACAGCCACCTCCTGTTCTGTAAGCATTGTATGATTCTCCTTTGAATTTTACGGAGTTTAGTCTTGGGGCAATAATCAGAATGGAAGCAATAACATTTTCATTTATTTATTTGCTGTATCTTCTATTTAAATTCTAGCTGTTCAGTATTAAGAGGTGTTTAAGCTTGTTTACCTGATTCTTTTAACTATAGGCTGGTTTAAACTGGCGTTGAGTTAATTGAATAAATAGATGGTGTGGCTTTGCTATAAACAGGAGATGTGAGCGGCTGTCCTCTGATTGGCTGTGTGTTTCATCCTCTGGCTAACCAACTATTGTGTAAATGAATAAGTATCAGTGTGATCTGAGCAGCGAGCACCTTGGGAGTGTGAAAGTCTACAAGTGTGTGGAGTTTGTACTCACTGGGAAGTTCAGTTGGACATTTTTCTGTAATACCTGCTTGAAGTAAGTAACCTGTGTTTGGCTTTTCAAAGTTTAGAGAATTGATTGACTACAATTTGAATTGTAGGGCAGGGAATCCTGCTGATGTGGCTTGTTTATATATCTAACTCCATCATGAATTGTCAATGTATTCAGGACAGCACTGTTATTCTAAGTATCAGAAAATGTGAGTCTCCATAGCTATGCTCCTCTGTTTTCAGAGAGGATGAGGAGGTTCTATAACATGCTGAGAACAAGAGTAGGTGAGGCTATTCATGGGGACAGTATTGGGGATGGGAGTGGTGGGCATGAAGTCAGGAAGTTACCCAGGTTACTTGAGATAACCATTACATACTGGGCAGGAATGAGGTATCTTACAGTAACAACTCAAAGGCCTTGACCTGAACAACCTTTTGCACTGTAGAGATTTTATTCTGTAGGGATTTTATGCTTCTAAGAGCCCAAGACTGGGAATCATATGGAACATTGTCTATTTATTGTTAGGATGAATGGCATCATTAGACTAGCTGGATGCAAAGTGGAAGGGAAAATGTGCAAAAGATAGTTATTGTAGGAATTTGTTTTGTTCAATTGCCATTTCAGGGGCCAGTTAAGAGTAACTACATTGCTGTGGGTCTGGAATCAGATGTAGGCCAGACCAGGTAAGGACATTGGTGAGCCAGATAGGGTTTTTACGACAATGGTTTCATGGTCATGGACTTTTTAATTCCGGACTTTTTTTATTGAATTCAATTTTCACCGTATGCAGTGGTGGGATTTGAACCCAGGCCCCCAGAGAATTCCTCTAGGTCTCTGGATTTACTAGTCCAGTAACAATACTACTATGCCATTGCCTCCACAGGATTCAAGATGTTAACTCTACTTTCTCTCCTTCTGGGTGCTGCCACACCTACTGCGTTTTCCAACATTTCCTGTTCTGGTTTCAGATTTCAGCATCCACAGTATTTTGCTTATATTTTTGGAATAGAGTTGGTTAGAATTGACAGGGTTTGAGAAAAATAGGGAGATGATGTTTGACACGTGGGTCAAAGGCTTGAATGGGATATTGATAATTGTTTTGTTTTAAATCCCACGTATGAGAGCAATTCATGAATTTAAAGGACCATTAACAAAGATTTCACATGCCTGTGTGCTGATTGTAGCAGGGAAGGTTTGCAAATCATTTACCCCAGAGATCAGCACCCAGTTCACTTTGAGTTGCTACGTGCAACCTCATGCAAGAGTAAATAAACAATACATTTGTGCCAAATATTATCTCTGTTGCAATTTAGAGAGCTGTGCAAAGGGCTGTGGACACCCCTTGATAAAGAGTTAGCAATTTAAAATAATC
Source organism: Carcharhinus amblyrhynchos (assembly GCF_965287045.1). Lineage (NCBI taxonomy): Eukaryota > Metazoa > Chordata > Chondrichthyes > Carcharhiniformes > Carcharhinidae > Carcharhinus > Carcharhinus amblyrhynchos. The sequence continues at coordinate 85,744,425 of NC_137332.1, read as the reverse complement.
GCTGCAAGAGTGGGAAATCTTTTTGGTCTTATTATTGCACAGAATGCTTCGCCACAGGGAATGGTGGAACTAGAGGACATTGTATCTTTAATGGATACGGGGGAAAATATTTGCAGCACAGGACAATACAGGACTTTGGTGTGGGAAGGATTAGTTTTGGATTTATCCAACAAAGAGTGAGCACATAGGATCTCCAATCATCTCCCAGGTGCCTCCATTTCCCAGCCTCAGTCTTGGCTTGTGGCTCAGATCTTTGACATTATCCATCAGTCTCACACATCTTCTCTGTCGCACCACCTCTGATGCCTCAGTGATTAGAGGGCGAGGTGCACTGTATCCACAGCTCTGTGCAGTTTAATCACCTCCCTCTTGTGTGCTTCCACATTCCATTACTGTTGATCGCTGCTCAGGGTTGTTTGGACATGTTCATCATCAGACCTAATGAGCCTGATTAATCTGTTTCAGCTACATTCTTCAGTGTTATTTTTGGAGGTGGCATGTTGCATGCTGCCCCCGCATGTACAGTATTTTACATTCCACCTTGTGAAAGTGGAAAGCAAGATGATGAAATTTAAGACCTTTCCCAACTCTGAACTGCCCCCTTTGATTCTCTTGATTTTTATATGCAGATTGGAAGTATCCGCCTAGTTTCTGAATCCAAGGCATTTCTACAAATTAAAGTCATGAATACTCCTATCACAAAGTTCTTGAGGCACACTGTGTGGTTTTCCCCTCTGCCTCGCCTCCTACCCCTACTCCATTTAGTCACATTGGTTTATATCTTCAACTAATTTCTTATCATTGTTGAGGTGTACCTGGAATCCCTACAGCTTTGACTTTAATTGCCTTTTAAAAGTTGAGTTCACCATGTTACGGGGTGGGGGGTTCCCACAACCCGCTTATGTGGTCGCTAGGTAGGATTTTTTTCGTCCTGAATTCATGCAGCCAAACCAGAGACACACAATGGCCAACATCTTATCCCCTGCTGCCATGGGAATTGTAGTAGGCAAGGGACAGAGCATTGGAAAGGCCCATTGAACTTTGGCAGGATTTCATGGTTTTGGGACAAGTGAGGCCATAAAATCCTGCCCCTTGTGTCTTAATCCTGATGAATCATTCCATCATTTTATCTACAATTGAAGAAGGACTAATGAGTCTACGGTTACCTATGTCAGTTGTGCCACCATGCTAATTTGTTCCCTGGACAAATAGTTTGGAAGCATTATCCCCATGTCTTCAACTCTTTGCTTCTCCAACTCCGTCCTCTTGTCCATTCCCCAGTCCTTTCACATCACCGTCATGTCATTAAGGCCTTAAGCACTAAATATCCACCCTTAGCCTCGCCACTTCTCTCTTTCTGAAATGTAGCTTAAAACCTAACTGTTTGATTCTGATTCCATGTCTTAGTGTCTCCTTAGAGTCATTGAGTCAAGGAGAAGTCCATTTGGTCTATCGACTCATATTGGAACTCTGTAGAACTGTCTAGTCAGTCCCAGTCCCCTGCTGAAATTGCATAATCCTAGTAAAACTCATCTATCCCTTCTCAAGGTTAGATCACATTAGATTAAGGGTAATTTATTAGCTTTTTGACTGGCTGATGGGCAGAAGACAGAGTCGGGGTAATTTTTTTTTTCTCTGGATGGCAGGAAATAACTAGAGTGCCACAGGGTTCTGTTTTTGGAGCCCAGTTATTTACAATCTATACTAATGAGTTGGATACAGGGACAGAAGGCTCTATAGCCAAATTTGCTATGACATAGAAATAGGCGGGACAGTAAGTAAGGTGCAATGAGGAAATAAGAGCCTTACAAGTAGGTTATGAGAGTGGGCCAAAATGTGACAGATGGAGTTTAACGTGGATAAGTGTGAGGTCATGCATTTTGATCGGAAAAATGGGAAGGCGACTTATTATCTAAATGGGGAGAGACTTCGGGGTGCCCCAGTGCAGAGGGATCTTGGCGTCTTCGTTCATGAGCCATAGAAAATTAGCATGCAGGTATAGCAGATAATAAAGAAAGCGAATGGAATGTTGGCATTTATAGCTAAAGGAATTGAATATAAAGGTAAGGAAAGTATTGTTGCAACTATACAAGACATTGGTGAGGCTGCATCTGGAGCATTGTGCACTGTTTTGGTGCCCTCTTTTGAAGAAAGATGCAGTGGCATTGGAGGCAGTTCAGAGGTGGTTCACTAGATTGATTCCAGAGATGAGGGGTTTGTCATATGAAGAGAGATTGAACTATTTAGGCCTGTACTGTCTGGAATTTAGAAGAATGAGGGAGATCAAATTGAGGTACGCAAGATGATAAAAGGTATGGATTAAGTAGTTGTGGAGCGGATGCTTCTGCTTGTGGAGCATTCTAGGAAGAGAGGTCATAGGCTTAGGATAAGAGGTAGCAAATTTAAAAGTGTTGAGGAAAAACTACTTCTTACAAAGGGTTGTGAATCTTTGAATTCGCTACCCCAAAATGCAATGGATGCTTGGTCAGTGAGTAAATTTAAGGAGGAGTTAGACAGATTTTTAATTGGTAATGGGTTGAAGGGTTTATGAAAAGAAGGGAGGAAAATGGGGATGAGGAGCATTTCAGCCATTATTGAATAGCAGTGAAGACCCAAGAGCCAAATTATCTAATTCTGCTTCTTCATCTCATGAACTAGGGATCCTTATATCTTCCTTCTAGTGACCATAATGGGATGCAATATTCCTGCTAAACAGCACTATGTCAGGAAGCATTTGACTGAGGATCAATTTTTTTCTGCAAGTGCTCCTGTAGGAAAAGAATGGGGTCCATGAAACTGTACCCCAGTGAGAGTCAGCACCTTCAGCAGAGGAGGGGAAAACACTAAAAGAAGCTAAGGAACCTGGTTCTGTATTGGTGACAGTAATACAATTAATAGTGTACCTGCACCAAGCAACCTAGTTTTTTTCAACCTCTGCTCTCACTGACATTCCGACCAGTGCACTGGCTCTGCTATGCCTACCTTTTACTTGGTGATTCTATTTCTGGAAGCATGTTAATTAATAATAGAAAGCACAGGATCTGAAAGTGTGTTTGCTGTACTTCATAGAATTGAGATCAATAGTGTGACACCAACTAATATTATTTCAAGCAGTTTCGGAGGTCATGATTTAGTGAGAAAATTCAATCTGTCTAATGCAGTGGGCGCATGTCTCCCTCCAGTGGATTTCTTGGAAATGTTCTTTGCACCTGTGCAGTTCAATTTCTTGAACCTTCAGCAGTCAATCTGCTGATTCTGAGGTGGCAGTGTTACGCACTGAACCAAGGCTGACATCTAGTTTTTTAAAACATTTTTTTTAAAGTACAGAAGGAGGCCATTCACCAATTGGGTCTGTACTGATCACATCCCATCCAGGGCCTATTCCCGTAACCCTACACATGCACCCAGCTAATCCCCCTGATACTAGGGTCAATTTAGCATGGCTAATCAACCTAACCCGCACATCTTGAGCACCCAGAAGAACCCACAGAGACACGGGGAGAACGTGCAAACTCCACACAGTGACCCAAGCTGGGAATCGAACACGGGTCCCTGGCGCTGTGAGGCAGCTGTGATAGCCACCATGCTGCCCTAATGATGGAAGAGCTCATCAACAATTCTATCAAGTGGCACTTACTCAGCAATAATCAGCTCACTGACACTCAATTTAGGTTGTGTCAGGGTCACTTAGCTCCTGAGCTCATTAAAGCCTTGGTTCAAATGTGGAAAAAAGAACTGAGCTCCAGAGGTGAGGTGAGAGTGACTTCCCTTGACATCAAGGAGGTATTTGACGGAATGTGGAAACAAGGAGCACTATCCAAACTGGAGTCAGTGGGAATTGGGAAAAACTACACTGGTTGGAGTCATACCCAGCACAAGGCAAGGTGGTTGTCGGTCAATCATCTTAGTCCAGGACATCACTGCAGGTATTCCTCAGGGTAGTGTCCTAGGCCCACCCATCTTCAACTGATTCATCAGTGGCCATCCATCATGAGGTCAGAAGTTGCGATGTGTAGTTATCAGCAAACAAATGTTCAGCACCATTCACAACTCCTTTGATATTAAAGCAGTCTGTGTTGAAATCCAGAAAGGCCTGGGCCGATAAGTGGCAAGTAAAATTTGCACCACCCAAATGCAGGCAATGACAATCTCTTACAGGAGAGGTTTCTTGACATTCAATGGCATCGCACTATTTGTAACCACCATGACTTGCCTGGACTTGCAACATTCTCACCTACTGTCCTGTCTGCAGCCAATACACATCTCTTTAAGCTATGCTTAATGCTCTCTCCACTCATATTGTCTGCACCTTTAAGACTTGATTAGCTGTAAAGACTCACATTCTAATCAGTATTCTGTAAACTGTGTGTCCTTTATATGCCCTATTTGTGATCAGAACTCTCCACTCACCTGATGAAGGGGCAAACCGCGAAAGCAAAACTAAACCGGTTAGACTTTAACCTGGTGTTGTGAGACTTCTTACTGTGTTAACTCCCCGCCTGCACCCCCAACAGCACTGTGTACCTACACCACATGGACTACAATGGCTCAAAAAAGAAGCTCACCCCACCTTCTCAAGGGCAGTTAGAGATGGGCAGCAAATACTGATCTAGCCAGTGACATCCATGTCCTGCAAACAAATTTATAAAAAAAACATTGCTGCAAACTACCATGGGCTTCAACTGGGCACTGAAGTTCCCAACCGCAGCTTATTGTACTAAATAGAAACCACCTCCATTGGAATGATATTAAGTGCCAAGGTCAGCTGGTCCAACTGCCTAACTCAATGCAAACCCACTTTCTTTGCGTTTGAATTTGAAGAGTATGTGCTCTTTTGGTCATGTGTTTTAAATTCAATGGAAAGTGTGGGAGGGCATGCCTGGAGCAAAGCCAGGCATACCTAAAAATGATCTGTCAACCTGGTGAAGCTACAATACAGGACGACTTGCATGCCAGATATGGAAAGCAGCATGTGATAGACAAAGCTAATTGATTCCACAACCAATGGATCACATCTAAGCTCTGCAATCTTACCACATCCAGTTGTGAATGGTGGTGGGCAATTAAGCACTTTTGTCAGTCTTCAGCCAATTCAATACATTCCATGTGATATCAAGAAGCGGCTGAAGATTATGGGCCCTGACAACATTCCCGTAATAGATTGAAAACTTGTGCTCTATACTTGCAGCGCCCTGATTAGGAAAGATGTTATGACGTTGGAAAAAGGGAGTACCCTTGAGGAGACAAGATGGACTCATTCAGTTAGAAATGAGAGGCAAAAAGCAATTGCTACTGAGGATATTCTACCGATCTCCAAATAGTGAGAAAGGTAGTGGAACAAACCTGCAGGGAAATCAGATGTGTAAAAACAATAATTGTGACTGGGGACATGAATTACCAAAATATCGATTGGAATAGCGTTGGAGTCCAGTGGACCTGTGTCAGTGGGAAATATTTCAATAAGAGTGATCATTTGTACCAAAAGGTTTGGATTAGCAATGGTGACAAGCAAGGAGCAAAGTGAGTGGCATCCTACCATCAGAGAGATGATAGGAATACAGCCTCAGAACTTTGAAGTCAGATGAGAAAGCCCTCATAACATTTAGATGAGCACTCGAAACATAGCAGCCTACAAGGCTACAGACTAAGTGCTTTAAAATGGAATTTGAATAGATGGATGCTTGATGCTGCAGATGTGATGGATTGAAGGATCTCTTTCTATGCTGTAAAACTCTGACTGTGCACTTATTCTGATGGTTGAACTAGATGACTCTGGAAAGGCCATGTCTGTTTCACTGAAGTTGTCTCTAGCTGCTGATTGACACAGGATGATATCCATTCTCTCCTTTTTTCTACAGAGCTGGCTTTAGCTTTGGAGCTTCTGAAACCACATGGTGGTGTTGAACTCCTGCCCATAGCTGGCGTTTCTATTTGTATCAATTACCAACCAAAGTTTCCCATTTGTCATAGTTGATGTTGAGAGATTACATGTTCCTTTTCACAGCATCCTTTTGAATTGGAGCTTTGAGAGCTCTGCTGGTCTCTTGGCGTGGGCTGCCTTCCTGTATATTGCATCCTTCCGGATGCAGACATCTTCCATCCTGTGCGTCTGTCCAAGCCAGTAAAGCCTTCCCTGCTTGAATAGTGTTCACCTGCTTGGCATGTTTGCCCTAGAAAGGACTACATCACTGATTACTTTGTTTTTCCATGTGGTGCCAAGCATGCTGAAGACACTGAAGATGAAAATTATTGTGCCTTTATTCTGGGTAAGTTGCCCAGATTATGCTACCATCTAGCAATGTGATGCCATTTTTGACCTTTATAAATAAATATCTTGGCCCCGTCGATGGATTTGTTAATTAATCGAAGTTGTTGGCTGCCTTTCCAATGCGTCTGGAGCTGCTTTTCATGAGACAGGTTGTCTACCTGGTCCAAGGTAGACGTACCTTCTGACTGCTTTCAAGGGTGCGTCTGATCATCGGTGGACACACAACACCCTATGCCATTACTTCACTTCTCTTGACAAGGATGATGCGGGAAAGCATTACATAAGCATGCGACAGATGATCCTTGAATTCTTGGAACTGATCATCTATGTGGGCAACTATTTCAAGGAACAATCTAAAATGGAACGTCAAAATTGGAAGAAGGGTAACTTCATTCAGATGTGAGGGGATCTAGCCGGGGAAACCGAATCGGAGACTGACAGGAAAAACTATAATGGAAGAATGGGGTAATCTGTAAAGTAGAAATGTTTCAGCTGAGACATTCCAACAAGGGCTGAAGGTAGGGGAACCAAAGCTAGTCTCATTGGATGATAGTGATGTGACATGATGTGATTGGATGATAGTGATGTGTATTACGCGTGTCAGGTAATTCTTCAGCTGAGAACCAGGCCAAATATAATGGGTTGAGAAGGAAAGTAAGTCTGGCAAAGAGAGATCATGAGAATAGAATGGCAATAAAAATAAATGGACCCAAAAATCATCATCTGGCAGGTAAATAGTAAGCTGATAACATATGAGGGATGGCGTTCTATAGGGAGAAGGTTGTTGGAGGGAATGTGATGGATGTTATCTATGTGCATTTGTAAGAAAATGTTTGGCAAAGTACCACGTAAAAGGCTGATAAACATAATTGAGACTGGTTCAGGAGGAAGACCAGGGTCAGCATGGATTAAAAACTTGGTTTAAGGACAGAAGGCAGCGAGTTGTGATAAATGGTTATTTTTTCCATGAGCACAACACAATTCAGCCCATCAAGCCTGCTCTGCCATTCAGTACAATCATGGCTGATCTTGGGCTTCAACATTTTCCTGCCCACATCGCAGATTCCTTAAGAGACCAAAACTCTGTCTATCCCAACCTTAAATATATCCAACGATGGAGTATCCACAACTCTCTAGGGTAGAGAATTCCAAAGATTCTATTCTCAAGACCAAATTAAATAACTTCACACTTCTCCACATTATAGTCCACCTTCATCTTGTGGACCATCACTTAACCGATCTATATCTCTTTGTAGATTTTTTGCGTCTGCCCCACAATGTACCTTCCCACCTAGCTTGGTATCATCAGAAAATATACATACATTACTCATTATTTGCCAAGTAGGGTGGTAAGTGGCAGATGGAGTACAATACAGAGAAGTGTGAAGTAATGCATTTTGTAGAAGGGATAAGAAGAGGCAATGTAGACTGGCACAGCTCTAAATAACATGCAGGAACAGAGGGAGCTGGAAGCTCACAAGGATGAGTGCACACAGGTTTAAGATTTTGAGCAAGTGTTAGAGGGGGCAGGGGGAATGAGAACTTAGTAAGTGGTAATGATCAGGAACCCATTGTCTACAAGGGTGGTGGAAGTGGAAATGATGAATGATTTGAAATACAAATTAGATGGGCATTTTGAGGAAGTGAACTACAGGGATAGAGCTGGGGAGTAGGACTGACTAGTTTGGACTACAGAGAGATGATAGGCGACAGACTAAATGCCGTTCCCATCCTGATATCACCGTTCCCTCACTGTTGCTGGGTTTAAGTCCTGGAAAGTCTTGGAGAACGCTTACCCAAAGATCAGAAGTTGAAGCTTTCTCCAAGGCGGCCTTCACGACACATGACGACGCAGAGTCTCTGAGCAGAGACTGATAGCCAAGTTCGGCACATGTGAGGACTGCCTCAACCAGGATCTTGGGTTCATGTCATATTATCTGTAACCCCCATGACTTGCCAAATTTCACTAACTGCTCTGTCTAGAGACAATACCTGTGCTTATTGCTCTCTCCACTCACATTGTCTGTACCTTTAAGACTTGATTAGCTGTAAAATCTTGCATTCCAATCATTATTCTGTAAATTGAGTTTGTGTCTTTATATGCCCTGTTTGTGAACAGATCTCCCACTCACCTGACGAAGGAGCAGCGCTCTGAAAGCTAGTGGCGTTTGCTACCAAATAAACCTGTTGGACTTTAATCTGCTGTTGTGAGACTTCTTACTGTGTTTACCCCTGTCCAATGCCAGCATCTCCACATCATGCCTGTCAGAACTCCAACAATCTTTGTGTCATACACAAGTTTACTAATGAGACCCCCTCCCCCTCAACATTTTCTTCCAGATCCTTTATATATAAACAACAGAGATCCCAGCACTGATCCTTATGGAACACTACTAGCTGCAGATCTCCATTCTAAAAAAACTTCCACTGCTACTCTGTCTTCTATAAGCAAGCCAGTTCTGTATTCATCTGGCCAGCCCATCCTGAATCCCATGTGATTTTCATTTTGATATCAGTCTGCCATGTGGGACCTTGTCAAATGCCTTATTATGGTCTGTATAAATTACATCCACTGCCCTTCCCTGTGTAGCCAAAAATGGACTGGAAATGAACGCATTTTATTCCAGCGTCTCAGCTCACCTAACACAGTGGTTATCAGTAGGGATTGAGATAAACTGCCAACACAAGTTATTCTTGGAATCCTGTAAACCTGTGAATTTTTGCCCTTGTTGTGAGCAATATGAATTGCCCCACGATTCAAGTCAATTTGACATTAAGCAGTGCTGCAGAGATCTTTTCCATATGGTAACCAACTGTATATAAATAGGGTGGGGGGAAACTTGTTTGAGGTGGGATTTAATTTAAACAGCCAAACTAATTGAATACAGGTCAGATTTTGAAAATTGCTATACATGATTATTAAAGTTAAGAGAATATTTAAAAGATAAATGCATACATTTACTTTTTATACTATTTGTACATGAAGTTTTTTGTTACAGTGTGCTATTGTAGAAAAATGTGTCTGTAAAGGTTGTCCATATCTTGCAACCCTCAAATGTCTGCGATTAACAAATATGGCTCTAAAGCTGAGAAAGTTTGGCCACCCCTGTGTTATAGATAGGGAAAGAACTGTATCCTAAGCTGGCTATGTCCAAAAAAATGGGTAAGGGCTGGAGCTGTAATATTCAGTGACTGAAGTATGATCTCAGAGTATTAACACTGGCTCTTCTCTGTCTTCTCAGGGACTCTGCATCATTTTCAATGTGGCACTGGCTCTTTTGAAGGTAAGGTGAAAAGATAGAATTAAAACTCTAAACTTACTTTAATGATATTGGATTTCTGTTTCTTCCTCCAAGTCAGGTCTATAACTCATTCACTTCGTTTAAAGTATCATCTTTAAGCTGTGGCTTGGAGTTATAAACTGACTTGTCATAAATAGGGATTGTCACACCTTCATACTGCACAAAACAAATTCCTAAAAGAGAACCTTGTTGTTGATGTTATTGGGGTGAAATTTGATGATTTACCATAGTTCCTTGAGCAAACCTATTATTTGTGAACTCTCGGCCCAATGTGATTTTGTTTTTCAACATTTTACTTTCTATTGGAATTTTTTCTTTAACAACCTATGACCACCAACAAATTTGGCTGTTAATCTGTATCAGTTATGGTAGTGGAAAAATAACAGGTGACATAGCAACTCGCCATGCCTTCTGATAGCATCTTGCAAACACACAATCTCTACCACCTACATGTTCAAGGGCAACATATGGATGAGAATGGCAGCTTCTGAATGTTTCTGTCCAAATCATATTCTGTCCCTATTGGAAATAAATCATTCCTACATAGTCACTGGGTCAAAATCTAGAATTTCTCCCTCATCACAACGCAGTGAGAGAATCTTCACTATATAAGCATTCAAGAAGGCGATTCACCACCTCCATTACCAAGGACATCGCGAGATGGGCAATAATTAGCCTTGCTAGTGGCAATCACATCCTGAGAACAAAGGATAAAGAACTTAAGCACTCTGCTGCTTGATGGTCCCAGTGATTTTCCGGAAGTTGGGAACTGCTGCTCAATGATCATACTGACTCTCTGGAAGATGGGAACAGAAAGAAAGGGCTACAATTCATCTCAGGAAATTCAGCAAATAAGTGCAGAGAACTGTGGGAGTTGGAAGTTGAGAAAATCGGAGTGAATCGAGGCAAAGGTGGCATCTCCCTGCTCTAACTCAGTGAATTTCCTGAGATGAATTGCAGCCTTACTCAGTGCCACCATTTTCTTTCCATTCCCATCTTCCACTACTGACCATTTGGCAGCAGAGTCTTCAAGTGGAAGGAAGATTGTGCTCAGCAGGCGCTGCTGTCAGGATCTTGAACCTCCATTTCCCATACTATTGATTGTATCACTCAGTATTGGTGGTGTCTCTGAGAACATTTGCCATGGTTTTCTTCCTCTTCACCCCACTAATCCTGGACTGCCTAAATTATTTCCTCCCATCCGTATCTGTAATTATCTTGTCGTTATTCATATTTATCTTTTCATGCACTAATTTCACAGATCAGTTGAAAATTTACACAAACAGAAAATGCTGGAAAATCTCAGCAGGCCTGAGCATCTGTGGGGAGAGAATAGAGGCCAACGTTTTGAGTTAGGGTGACCCTTCGTCAGAACTGACTATTTAAGATCTGTCTGTTCCACTTTGATGCATCACTTTCGACTTTTTGATTAACTTCTATATTTACTATATACACACTGCTACTTACTGGCCCCTTGATATAAACACATCGGCATAATTTTCCCATCCATGCTACTGCAACATGACTATCATAACCCTTAATGTAACAAAGATTGTTGGAGACAGCAACCCACGTGTAACACTTTATCATTTAAAATTTTCTCGGTCTGCTTGATGAGCACCTCATCTACCTTAAACATTCACTCCCTTCACCACCAACATACAGTGCAACAGTGTGTCCAAGATGCACTGCAGCAACTTACCAAGGTTCTTTTGACAGTACCTTCCAAACATGCAACAACTACTGCCTAACTGTTCCTCCATTGTCACTGGGTCAATATCTTGAAACTCCTTTCCTAACAGCATTGTGGGTATCTCTGTAATCAGAGAGACTGCAGTGGTACATGGTACACAGGTCCCTAAAGTTCAAGTGCAGGTAGAACTAGGGATCTTCTTGTGAGGGATCCTCTTGGGACGAGTGATCATAGTATGGTCAAATTTTTGATGCAGATGGAGGATGAGGAAGTAGGGTCCTGAACCTGTGTCCTCTGTTTGAGCAGAGGGGAGTATGATAGGATGAGAGCAGACTGGGGGTGCAGATTGGTTGGTAGGACGGCTGAGGAACAGTGGAGGATTTTTAAGGAGACCTTTTTCGTACTCAGCAGAAATATATTCCGATGGTAGAGAAGGATTGTAGGAGAAGGGATAACCAGCCATGGTTATCGAAGGAAATAAAGGAGAGTATTAAATTAAAAGCTGATGCGTTCAGAGTGGCTAAAAGTAGTGGGCGATTAGAAGATTGGGAAAAATTTAAAAATCAACAAAGAATGACTAAGAAGGTGATAAAGAAAGGAAAGATAGACTACGAAGCTAAACTAGCACTAAATATAAAAGGACAGTAAAAGTTTTTACAAATATATAAAGAAGAGAAGGCTGGCTAGAGTGAATGTTGGACCCTTAGAGGATGAGAGGGGGGATTTAATGGTGGGAGATGAGGAAACGGCTGAGGCTTTAAATAAGTTTTTTTTGCCTCGGTCTTCACGGAGGAGGACACGAATAGTTTGCTGGATCTTAAAGATAGAAGGATGGTAGGAGTTGAGGGCCTGAATGTGATTACTGTCACTAGAGAGGTAGTGCTTGATAGACTAATGGGACTGAAGGTGGACAAGTCCCCAGGACCGGATGGAATGCATCCCAGGGTTCTGAAAGAAATGGCAGAGGTGATAGTGGATGCCTTAGTAATTATTTATCAAAATTCGCTGGATTCCGGGGAAGTGCAGAAGATTGGAAAACAGCTAATGTTACGCCGCTGTTTAAAAAAGGTAACCGACAAAAGGCAGGGAATTATAGGCCGGTTAGTTTAACGTCTGTAGTTGGAAAAATGCTAGAATCCGTCATCAAAGAAGAAATAGCGAGGCACCTAGAAAAGAATGGTTTGACCGAGCAGACGCAGCACGGATTCGTTAAGGGGAAGTTGTGTTTGACGAATTTATTGGATTTCTATGAGGATGTGACTAGTGCAGTAGACAGAGGGGAACTGGTGGATGTGGTGTTTTTAGATTTCCAAAAGGCGTTTGATAAGGTGTCTCATAAAAGGTTGCTACAGAAGGTTAGGGTGCACGGAGTTGGGGGTAAGGTGTTAACGTGGATAGAAGATTGGTTGCCTGATAGGGAGCAGAGAGTTGGTATCAATGGGTGCTATTCTGGTTGGCGGTCGGTGACTAGTGGAGTGCCACAGGGATCGGTGCTGGGGTCTCAACTATTTACCATTTATATAGATGACCTGGAGGAGGGGGCTGAGCGTAGGGTGACGAAATTTGCTGATGGCACGAAGATGAGTGGAAAAGCAAATTGCGTGGAGGGTGTGGAAAGTCTGCAGAGAGATCTGGATAGGCTGAGCGAGTGGGCGAGGACCTGGCAGATGGAGTATAATGTTAGCAAGTGTGAGGTAATCCACTTTTGGCAGAAATAATAGTAGGAGGGATTATTACTTAAAAGGCAAAAAGCTGCAGCATGCTATGGTGCAGAGGGACCTGGGGGTCCTTGTGCACGAGTCGCAAAAACCCAGACTGCAGGTGCAGCCGGTGATCAAGAAGGCGAATGGAATGTTGGCCTTTATAGCGAGGGGGTTAGAATATAAAAGTAGGAAGGCCTTGCTGCAACTGTACAGGGCACTGGTGAGGCCGCAGCTGGAGTACTGTGTGCAGTTTTGGTCACTGCACTTGTGCAAGGATATATTGGCCTTGGAGGGAGTGCAGAGGAGGTTCACTAGGCTGATACCAGAGATGAGGGGGTTGGACTATGAAGAGAGACCAAATAGACTAGGTCTGCACTCGTTGGCGTTTAGAAGGATGAGGGGGGATCTTATTGAGACGTATAAGATAATGAAGGGGATGGGTAGGGTAGAGGTAGAGAGATCCTTCCCACTTAGAAAGGATAGCAGGACTAGAGGACACAGCCTCAAGATAAGGGGGGGGCAATTTAGATCAGAGTTGAGGAGGAACTTCTTCACTCAAAGGATGGTGAATCTCTGGAATTCTCTGCCCGTTGAAGTGGTGGAAGCTACCTCGCTAAATATATTTAAGTCACGGGTAGATAGATTTTTGACAGACAAGGGAATTAAGGGTTATGGGGAGAAAGTGGGAAAGTGGAACTGATCCACTTCAGATCAGCCGTGGTCTTATTGAATGGTGGAGCAGGCTCGAAGGGCTAGATGGCCTACTCCTGCTCCTATTTCTTATGTTCTTATATAAGTAGACAAGGTTCAAAAGGAGGCATATGGAATGCTCTCCTTCATTGGCAGAAGTATTGAATATAAAAGTAAGCATATAATGTTGGAGTTGTATAAAACACTGAGACCACAACTGGTGTATTGTGTGCAATTTTGACCACCACATAACTGAAAAGATGAAATTGCTCTGGAGAGTGTGTGGAGGAGGCTTACAAAAATGTGGCCAGGGCTAGAAAACTGTGGCTACAAGGAAAGATTGGATAGGTTGAGGTTATTTCCCTTGGAATAAAGAAGGCTGACGGGTGACTTGATAGAGGGGAAGAGATAGTGTGGACAGGATAAAATTGTTTCCCTTGGCAGAGAATTCTAGAACAGGGGGACATATTTTAAAGATAAGTGGCAGAAGGTGTAGAGGGGGCATGAGGAAGAACTTTTCTCCACAGAGGATAGTGGGTGGTTGGAATTTGCTGCCCAAGTCGGTGGTGGAGGCAGAGATGTTAAACTCTTTTAAAAAGTACCTGTATTTGTACCTTAACACTGTAAACTGCAGGAGGTGGGATTAGAAAGGGCACCTGTGTGTCCTTGGGCTGGCATGCAGAAGATGTGCTGAATGGCTGTAATGATTGTACGGTTCACAAAGGTTTACTACTACCTTCGAGAGCAATTAGGGATGGGCAACAAATGCTTTACTTAATCAGTGGGATCCACATTCCATGAGAGCACTAAAAACATTGAGACATTTGCATTTTGTGCATTTCAATTCTTGGGATATCCCAAAATGCAGTGTAGACTGCCTATTTTGTTTGTGCCTGGTCGCCCTGGAAAGAAGGCATGCAGTGTTTGTTTTGTTTGAGGCATTCTGTGGTTAGGGGACACCAGGAATCACATAACTTAGCCTAGTAAGCCCCTTTTGTTCAACGTTTTTCAAAGGGATATCATTCCACTTTGCAAGGAGTATCGATAACAATCTTTGCAGATACAGGTACTTAATACACCAGGATTCAAGCTTTCTACTAGAGAGAGAGTGACCCAGTCTCAACTAATAGCTAATACACTAAATATTCTAATTGTGTATTTTATGTAATTGGAAAACTTTGTATAAGAAACATCAAATCTAAAAAATCATGCCATACTTTTCACAGGCTCAAATAAACAACTCATGTTCAACATTGGGATAAATTGGGATTGATCTTTGAGTAGATTAGATAGAGGTGTTTAAAGTCATGAAGGACTTTGTCAATCAGAATAAAGCACAATGGTCAGCACTGCTGCCTCACAGCATCGGGTTCGATTCCAGCCTTGGGTCATTGTCTGTGTGGGGTGTGCACATTCTCCCCGTGTCGTCTTGGGTTTCCTTCGGATGTTCTGGCTTCCTTCCACAGTCCAAAAATGTGCATGTTGGCTATGCTAAAATTGACCCTAGAGTCAGGGGGATTAGCAGGATAAATGGGCTATAGGAATAGGTCCTGGGTGGGATTGTTGTCAGTGGAAACGTGATGGGACGAATGGCCTCCTTTTGTACTGTAGGGACTAGTGTTTTCTAGTGGCTGAAAAATTGATAATCAAAGGGCCCAGATTCATTGGCAAAGGAAAGGAGGCAACCTGAGGGGAAAAAAAGGAATACGCTGTCTGATAAGATGCTGGATATAAATTCAATCATAACCTTCTAAATGAAATTTATACTTGGAGGATAAATTTGCGAGGAAATAGGGAAATAACTTGATAGGCTGGACGGCCTCCTTCTATGCTCTCCAATATTATCATTCTGTGATCGAGTGTGGAATTAAACTGGGTTGAATGTTAGAGAATGGGGAGTCATCACTCGAGTGGAGTTGGACTGAAATATTGAAGGTTTGGGGAGAGTGGGATTAGGAATGACAAGCTTTTAAAGGTTCTGGGATGGGTGAATTTGTTAAAAGGGTAGAGGAGTGATTCAGAAAGTGGGATTGACTAAGTGAGCATTGAAAGGTAGAATAGGTTAGGATTTTTTTCACTGGAGCATAGAAAAATGAGGGGAGATTTGATAGAGGTGTATAAGATTTTGATAGGTATGGATAGAGTGAATGCAAGCAGGCTTTTTCCACTGAGGCTAGGGGAGAAAAAAAAACCAGAGGGCATGGGTTAAGGGTGAAAGGAGAAAAGTTTAAAGGGAATATTAGGGGGGGGCTTCTTCATAGAGTGGTGGGAGTGTGGAATGAGCTGCCGGATAAAGTGGTAAATGTGAGTTCACTTTTAACATTCAAGAAAAACTTGGACGGGTTCATGGATGAGAGGGGTGTGGAGGGATATGGTTCAAGTGCAGGTCAGTGGGACTAGGCAAAAAATGGTTCGGCGCAGACAAGGGCCAAAAGGCCTGTTTCTGAGCTGTAATTTTTTATGGTTTCTACGGTTTAAGACACTGAAAACCACACAGTGAGACACTAAGAGCCACGCAATCAGGTTAAAGTCCAACAGATTTATTTGGTAGCAAAAGCCACTGGCTTTCGAAGCACTGCTTCTTCATCAGGTGAGTGGGGTTTCAGTTCACTAACAGGGCATATAAAGACACACACTCAATTTACAAAACAGTGGTTGGAATGCGAGTCTTTAGAGGTAAGCAAGTCTTAAAGGTACAGACAATGAGTGGAGAGAGGGTTCAGCACGGGTTAAAGTGTTGTGTATTGTCTCCAGCCAGGACAGTTAGTGAGATTTTGCAAGCCCAGGCAAGTTGTGGGGGTTACAGATAATGTGACATGAACCCAAGATCCCAGTTAAGGCCTCACATGTACGGAACTTGGCTATCAGTCTCTGCTCTGCGATTCTGCACTGTTGTATGTCGTGAAGTACGCCTTGGAGAACACCTACCTGAAGATCAGAGGCCAAATGCCCGTGACCGCTGAAGCGTTTCCCAACAGGAAGAGAACACCTTTGCCTAGTGATTATCAAGTAGTGTTCATTCATCCATTGTCGTAGCGTCTGCATAGTCTCCCCAATGTACCATGCCTCGGGACATCCTCTCCTGCAGCGTATCAAGTAGACAACATTGGCCGAGTTGCAAGTGTATGTACCGAGTACCTGGATGGTGTTGTCACGTGAGGTGATGGCATTTGTGTTGATAGTCTGGCATGTCTTGCAGAGGTTGCTGTGGCAGGCTTGTGTGGTGGTGTCACGGTCACTGTTCTCCTGAAGGCTGGGTAGTTTGCTGCAGACAGTGGCCTGTTTGAGGTTGTGCGGTTGTTGGAAGGCAAGAAGTGGAGTGTGGGCATGGCCTTGCCGAGATGTTCTTCTTCATCCATGACATGTTGAAGGCTCTGGAGAAGATGTTGTAGATTCTCTGCTCCAGGGAAGTACTGGACAACGAAGGGTACTCTGTCCGCTGTATCCCATGTTTGTCTTCTGAGGAGGTCAGTGCGGTTTTAGGCTGTGGCACGTCCGGAACTGTTGATTGATGAGCTGAGCTGCTTCAACTTCTACCCTAAACGTTAAAGAAGCCATCCCCTACGGACAAACCCTTCGCATACACAGGATCTGCTCAGATGAGGAGGATTGCAACAGATACCTCCAGACGCTGAAAGATGCCCTCGTAAGAACAGGATATGGCGCTCGACTCATCGGTTGACAGTTCCGACGTGCCACAGCCAAAAACCGCACCGACCTCCTCAGAAGACAAACACGGGACACGGCGGACGGAGTATCCTTCATCGTTCAGTACTTCCCCGGAGCACAGAAACTACGACATCTTCTCTGGAGCCTTCAACATGTCATGGATGAAGATGAACATCTCGGCAAAGCCAACCTCCCATTCCATTTCTTGCCTTCAAATGACCGCACAACCTCAAACAGACCATTGTCCACAGCAAACTACCCTGCCTTCAGAAGAACAGTGACCATGGCACCCACAGCCCTGCCACAGCAACCTCTGCAAGACATGCCGGATCATCCACACGAATGCCATCATCCACCAGGTACACGGTACATACGCTTGCAACTTGGCCAATGTTATCTCCCTGATATGCTGCAGGAAAGGATGTCCCGAAGCGTGGTACTCTGGGGAGACCATGCAGAAGCTACAACAATGGTTGAATGAACACCACTTGATAATCACCAGGCAAGAGTGTTCTCTTACTGTTGGGGAACACTTCAGCAGTGATGGGCATTTGGCCACTGATCTTCAGGTAAGATTTCTCCAAAGTGGCCTTCACGGCACACAGTGCAGAATCGCTGAGCAGAGATTGATAGACAAGTTCTGCACACGTGAGGATGGCCTCACCCCGATCTTGGGTTCATGTCACACTATCTGTAACTCCCACGACTTGCCTGGGCTTGCAAAATCTCACTAACTGTCCTGGTTGGAGACAATAAACATCTCTTTAACCTGTGCTTAGCCCTCTCTCCACTCACATTGTCTGTACCTTTTAAGACTTGATTACCTGTAAAGACTCACACTCCAACCATTATTTTGTAAATTGAGTGTGTCTTTATATGCCCTGTTTGTGAACTGAAATCCCACTCACCCGATGAAGAAGCAGCTTTTTGAAAGCTAGTGGCTTTTGCTACCAAATAAACTTGTTGAACTTTAACCTAGTGTTGTGAGACTTCTTACTTCATTTCAAAGGCATTGGAGTATAAAAATAGTGAAGTCTTGATAAAATCATACAAAGGCACTAGTTAGACCATACCTGGAATACTGTGAACACTACTGGTCCCTTTATCTACAGAAAGATGTGCTGGCACTGGAGACAGTCCAGAGAAGCTTCACTAGGTTGATCCCGGGTGTGGACAGATTTACTTATCAGAAGAGGTTGAG
This sequence comes from Carcharhinus amblyrhynchos, assembly GCF_965287045.1. Classification (NCBI taxonomy): domain Eukaryota; kingdom Metazoa; phylum Chordata; class Chondrichthyes; order Carcharhiniformes; family Carcharhinidae; genus Carcharhinus; species Carcharhinus amblyrhynchos. The sequence continues at coordinate 85,725,899 of NC_137332.1, read as the reverse complement.
TAGGTTGGACCTGTACTCATTGGAGTTTAGAAGAACAAGAGGTGACTTTATTGAGACACAGGGTCCTCAGAGGGCTTGACAGGGTAGATGCTGAAAGGTTATTTTCCCTTGTGGGGAAGTCTAGAACCAGAGGACATAATTTCAGAGTAAGGGGTTGCCCATTTAAGATGGGGAGGAATTTCTTCTCGCAGAGGATAGTGAATCTGTGGAATTCTTGACTGTAGGGAACGGTAAAGAATAGGAGATTCCTACACTAGGTAGGATATTATGTGGGATTGGAGAAAGAGGGACAAACATGGACACAACATTATAGGCTATAGATGGTATATTACTAATGGTACAATATTCATTCTTGAGCCTGCTCCATTATTCAATAGGGTCACAGATGATGTCTCTCTCGCACCGACTTGCATTATTCTGCATTCCTGAAGTTCAAAAATCTATTCGCCTCTGTCTTGAATATAATCCTGGATAAAGTATTTCCAACGCTCTGAGGTGGAGAATTTTGAGTGGAAAAAGAACATTTCTCTTCAGCTCAAACCAGTTTTCTGCTGAGACTCGGATTTTAGATTCCCCAGCCGGGGAAACATTTTCCCAGCACCTATTCTGTTATATTCCTTAAGAATTTTATGTTTCAATTAGAGCACTCCTCATTTTTCTAAACGACACGGAATATAGGCCCAGTCTACACAAGACTGCACAGTCTACACAAACACATCGGACAATCTGCTCTTCCCAAGATTTTTTTAAAAATTCATTCATGGGACATGGTGTGGTTGGGTGGCCAGTGTTTATTCCCCATTCCTAGTTGCTCTTGGAGGGCATTTGAGAGTCAACCACATTGCCTTGGGTTTGGAGTTACATGTAGGCCAGACCAGGTAAGGTTGGCAGATTTCCTTCCCTAAAGGGCATTAGTGAACCAGATGGGTTTTTCGGATCACCGACAATGGTTCCATGGTCATCAGATTCTTAATTCCAGATATTTTTTGTTGAATTCAAATTCCACCATCTGCTGAGGCAGAATTCAAACCTGGGTCCCCAGAATATTAGCTGGATTAATAGTCTAGCAATAATACCATTACACCATCACCTCCCAAGAATCAGTCTCGTGAACTTCAATGCACTCCCGATAAGGCTAGTATGTCCTTCCTTAACGAAGGAGAGCTAGGGGTCCAAGCATTGATCCTTGCTCTACCTAGCTAGTTGCAGCTTACTGTCCTGAAAATGACCAGTTTAATCCTATTTTGTTTTTAATCTGTTAGCTAATTCTCAACCCATGCTAATGTGTTACCCCAAATTTTATCTGGTAATTTATCAAATACTTCTTGAAAATCCAAACACATTATATTAATTTATTTCCTATTATTTTTGTACTTTGTAATTAAATTTGTACTTTGTTTCAGTCTTACAAAGGAAGACATAAATGTGCCGAAAGTGCTGAGAGAAACACGGTTTAGTGTGGAGCTGAAGGAAATCAGCATTAGTAGAGAAATGGTTTGGGGAAATTGAAGGTGGATAAATCTCCAGATCCTGATAATCAACCTCCCGGTACTTAAGGAAGTCACCGTGGAAATAGCAGATCAACTGGTGGTTATTTTCCAAAATTATTTGGACCCTGGAATAGTTCCTACAGATCGGAGGGTAGCTCATGTAAACACCTCAATTCAAAAGAGAAAATAGGAACTATAGACCAGTGAGCCTAATATCGATACTGGGAAAGTTGCTAGAGTTTACTATCAAGGATTTCATAACTTGGCATTTGGAAGGCAGTGGTATAATCAGCCAAAGTCAGCATGCATTTACAAAGGGAAATCATTCTTGACAAATCTATTAGAACTTTTGAGGAAGTAACTAGTGGAGTTGACCAAGGAGAACAAGTGGATGTGGTACATTTAGACTTTCAAAAAGGTCTTTCAGAATCAACTACTACGTAAAGTTAAAGCACCTAGGATTGCAGGTAATGTCTTGAGGTGGATAGAAAGCTGGTTAGCAGATAGGAAGCAAAGTTGGTATGAATGGGTCTTTTTCTGATCGGCAGTCAGTGACTAGTGAAGGATCTGTGCTAGGACCCCTACTGTTCACATTATATATTGATTTGGAAGAAGGGATAGAATGTATTATCTCCAAATTTGTGAATGAGAATGAGCTGTGAGGAGGATGGAGAGATGCTTCAGTATGATTTGGACAAGCTCAGTTTTTTGGTATGAGTATGGCAGATGCAGTGTTATGTGGATAAATGTGAGGTTATCCACTTTGGTAGCAATAATAGGAAAATAGATTGTTACTTGAATAGGTGTAAATTGAGAGAGGTGGATACTCAACGAGACCTTGGAAATCTTGTGCATCAGTCATTGAAAATAAACGTGCAGGTACAGCAGGCAGTAAAGATGGCAAATGGTATGTTGGCCTTCATAGTGAGAGGAATTGAGTATAGGGTTAGAGACGCTTTGCTGCAATTGTGTAGGGCATTGCTGTGGCCACACCTGGAGTATTGTGTACAGTTTTGGTATCCTTATCTGAGGAAGGATGTCCTTCCTATAGAGGGAGTACAGTGAAGATTTACGAGGCTGATTCCTGGGGTGGCAGGTCTGTCATATGAGGAGAGACTAAGTCGGTTAGGATTATATTCATCAGAGTTTAGAAGACTGAGAGAGGATCTCAGAAACTTATAAAATTCTAACATGCTTAGACAGGGTAGATTCAGAAAGAATGTTCCTAATGATGTAGGAGTCCAGAACTAGAATCACAGAATCCTACAGTGCAGAAGGAGGCCATTTGGCCCATTAGGTCTGCACCAACCACAATCCCTCCAGGCCTTATCCCCGTAACCCCATGCATTTACCCCTAGTTAGTTCCCCTGACACTAAGGGGCAATTTAGCATAGCCAATCTACCTAACCCGCACATCTTTGGAGCGTGGAAGGAAACCGGAGCACCCAGAGGAAAGCCAAGCAGACGTGGAAAGAACATGCAAACTCCACACAGACAGTGACCAAGCTGGGAATTGAACCTGGGTTCCTGGCACAGAGGCAGCAGTGCTAACCACTGTGCTGCCCTGGGTCATAGTCTGAGAACTGAGGTAAGGAGAAATCTCTTCACTCAAAGGATGGTGAATGTGAATGTGTGGAATTCATTACCACAGAATGTAGTTGAGGCCAAAACGTTGTCTGATTTTTAAGAAGAAATTAGATGTAGCTCTTGGGGCTAAAGGGACCAAGGGATATGGGAAGAAGGAGAGAGCAGGATATTGAATTCAATAATCAGCCATGATCAAGATGAATGTTGGAGCAGCCTTGAAGGGCCAAATGGCCTATTCCTGCTTTTTGTTTCTATCTCCGTGACACATTACAATCTCAAAAAACATACTGTTAAGCATGATTTCTGTTTCATTCATCTATATTAACTCAGCCTAATTGTGTTTCTCTAAGTGCTCTGTTACCATTGTCATTTGTTCTAGCATTTCTCTGACTCAGAGTCATAGAGGTTTATAGCATAGAAACAGGCTCTTTGGCCCAACTTGTCCATGCCGTCCTTTTTTTTTCAAACCCCTAAGCTAATTCCAATTGCCCGCATTTGGCCCACATCCATCTATACCCATCGTATCCATATAACTGTCTAAATGTTTTTTAAAGGACAAAGTTGTATCTGCCTGTACCATTACCTCTGGCAGCTTGTTCCAGACACTCAGTACCCTCTGTGAAAAAATTGCCCCCCAGGCACGATTGTATCTCTCCCCCTCACCTTAAACCTATGCCCTCTAGTTTTAGACTCCCTTCCCTTTGGGAAAAGATATTGACTATCTAGCTGATCTATGCCCCTCATTATTTTATAGACCTCTGTAAGATCACCCCTCAGCCTTCTATGCTTTAGAGAAAAAAAAAGTCCCAGTCTATCCAGCCTCTCCCCATAACTCAAACCATCAAGTCCCGATAGCATCCTTGTAAATCTTTTCTGCACTCTTTCTAGTTTAATAATATCCTTTCTATAATGGGGTGACCAGAACTGTGCACAGTATTCCAAGTGTGGCCTTATCAATGTCTTGTTTGACTTCAGTAAGACGTTCCAACTCCCATATTCAATGTTCTAACCAATGAAACTAAGCATGCTGAATACCTTCTTCACCATTCTGTCCACTGACTCCACTTTCGGGGAACTATGAACATGTACCCCTAGATCTCTTTGTTCTGTCTCTCTCCCCAATACCTTACCATTAACTGAATAAGCCCTGCCCTGGTTCAGTCTACCAAAATACATCACCTCACATTTATCTAAATTAAACTCCATCTGTCATTCATCAGCCCACTGGCCCAATTGATCAAGATCCCACTGCAATCGGAGATAACTTTTTTCACTATCCACTGCACCACCAATCTTGGTTGCAGATGGTGTTATCTGCAACCAAGATTGTAGTTCCCTATTCATGCTTAAATAATGGTTAGTAAACAGAAGAATGGGTTTCGACTGTTATTACTCATGCCCTGCAATGTACTGAGTGGGAGGAGACTGAATAGAATACTACAGTGGTTAGCCCTGCTGCCTCACAGCACCAGGCAGCCAGATTCGATTCCCAGCTTGGGTCACTGTCTGTGTGCAATCTGCACGTTCTCCCAGTGTCTAGGTGCTCCGGTTTCCTCCCATTGTCGAAAAGATGCGCTGGTTAGGTGGATTGGCCATGCTAAATTCTCCCTCAGTGTACCTGAGGTGCCAGATCTTGGTAACTCGGAGATTTTCACAGTAACTTTATTGCAGCGTTAATGTAAGCCTACTTGTGATCTAAATAAATAAACTTAAACTGAAGAATATGAGGAGTGAACAGAATAGTGAGGATATACTAGGTGGGATATTAAAGTGCATGGGAGGGAGCAGGTGGGTGATATTAGATGGAGGAATGGGGAGAGATAAGGAAAATGAGATTCAATTGGATGTGATATTTAAAGATGTGGCAAGTGAATGGCGAACTAGATTGGACAAAGTGTATGGAGAGAGATCTGGAGAGAGAGATTAGATGAGATATTTAAGGAAGTGAGGAGACATACAGAAGCCGGAGTAAGTTAAGCAGGATAACAAAAACAAAGGGGAGCAAGCAGCAGTGTGGATAAGCGGATTGTAATGAATTTGAAGACAGGTTACATAAATTAGGTTCATTTTGTTTGAATGAGGTGTTTCCATGGTGGAAGAATCAAAAACGAGAGAATCCAGCCTGATACCAGGCAGTAATTCTTCTTTAAAAGAGACAGTGAAAATCTGGGTCAAATTCATACTGAGGGATAGATTTTTTTGACTAAGGGTATTAAGGGCAACAGAACCAAGTATATATGTGTGGATTATTGTAGATGGAGTTATGATGCAAATTGGCAATAATCTACCTCAATGAGGGGTGGTGAGAAAACATATTAGAGAAACAAAGATATAATGAGAAAAAACTGATAGCCAACATAAATAAACCCAACATCGGATGGCATGGTGGTTAGCACTGCTGCCACACAGTGCCAAGGGCCACGGTTCATTTCCAGCCTCCGGTGACTGTCTATGTGGAGTTTGCGCATTCTCCCCGTGTCTGTGTGGGTTTCCTCCCACACTCCTGAAATGTGTGGGTTAGGTTGATTGACCATGCTAAATTGCCCCTTAAGGTCAGAGGGATTAGAAGGGTAAGTATGTGGTTTGCAGGCTGGATGAGCCAAATGTCCTCCTTCTGCACTCTAGGGATTCTATGGTAAAGGGACATCCCAAGGAAATCCCACCTTCTAAGAGTGGTAGATGGAGGGGTAGGGCTTATTAGGGGCCTAAAAGGGAATTTACACATGGAGGCAAGGCCATGGCTAAGGTATTAAATAAATACTTTGCATCCGTCTTTACCAAGGAGGTAGATCTACCCAGGCCGTGGTGATAGATGAAAAAATTCTCTTCCTAGAATGTTCAAAATTGACGAGGAAGTGTTGAACAGATTGCAGCTGTATGTATCCGAGGAAGTGAGAATGGAAATTGCAGGGGTGCTGGCCATAATCCTACAGTCTTTAGACTCAGGAGAGCTACAAGAGCACTGGAGAATTGCAAATGTGGTATCCTTATTTAAAAAAGGTTGTAAGGAAAAGCCCAGTAATTACAGAACAGTCTGTTTAACATCAGTGGTGGGGAAACTTCTAGAAACAATTATTTGGGAAAGAATTAATAGTCACGCGTCATCTGGCTTTTAATTTAAACACCTTGCAAGCATTCCAGTTTAATCAGACAAACAATCACAGTAATTGGCTCTTTAATTCATTCAACTATTTCTCTTATTTAACACTTCGAGTACCAACTTAAACAGTTGCCACTCATTAACTCTTTTATTGAATTTTAACCCTTAATTAAACATTAACTGAACATCAACTCTCAATTGAACTTTAATTCTAAACTGCACATGAACATCAACTTTAACTGAAAGTAGATGTTACCGAATTTGGGAAAAACCTTGGCCAAGAAAGATCCCTGATGTAGAATCTATCTTCTTCTCTGAGGGGAAAATTCCTTCAGGTCCCTATAGAGTTGTCGCCGGCAAACAGAGGAGTGCTGTGACTTTTATCTACAAATCCTCCACTTGCTTCCAGAAGATTCTCTGTCTTCCAACCAACTGTGTAACCAGAAATTGATCACATGGCTCAAACATCCAGTGAAATTACTTGTGAAAGACGCCATTACGCTTACTTCGCATGACATGTACCGCAGATAACGGCACCCCACAAAACGGTAATAAAGTTCGATGCCACAATGTCACTTAAAATGTAAACAAATTTCCTTATTTAGTCAAAACAGGAAGCTCAAGAACGCAGTTCTCAGATCAGAGTAACTTTATGATTTGCACCTGGTTTTAATTAGAAGTTGAACAAAAGTCCTAGCATGCTTAACTCTCAGCCAGAATAGCTATTTTAAAGCCACTATTGTCAATATTATTGTTACATCATTGCTGCAGCCGTTGTCTATACATGGATAAACTTGCTTCTTCCCAACTAACCAAATCAAATTGTTGATGCCTGGCTTCTTTATGTAGTTCCCTTCTTCTTTTGGTTCCTTGGCTAGTAGCTGCTCCCCCAAATTTACCCTGTTCCTCTTTTGGGTAGAATGGACAGTCCAGCAAACTCTTCTGGTGCAGTCTCAACCTTTTGTAACTCTTGTCATTTGTCCTTTTTGTATAGTTTTTGTCAAGTATACCCTTTCATACAAACAATTCTTTTTTTCACAAATGTCCAGGTGGTTATCTAGCAAAGTCATTGGTTTTTCCCTTAAATGTCTTATCCGTCCCACCATTGTTTGTAAAGTTAGTGGTTTTTCTGCTTTCTCAGAACCTGCTGTCTTTCGGGAACCTGACTGACAGATTGTAACTGTCTTGTGGTTAGAGGCGTCTAAGTTGCTGGTCTGCGTTAAGCGGATAATCATCTACTTTAAAAGCATTCAAGAATGGCTCTTGATATGGGATGGCTAATGTGTCCAAACTAGATGTCAATCTTATTGTCAATCTCAATGTTCTTACGGCTGCCCGAGGGTAAAGAACAATTTCTGATCCCACCCTGGTTTAATCAATTAAGCTAATTTATAGTTATACATAGATTGCCCCACTCATTGAAGCTAACATATCAAGAAAGTAAAAGTAATTCAGTGTCTGATGCTGTTACAAAGCACCTGGAGGTTTTTGCTAACACTGGTGCGCTCCCACACTGTAGACTAATTCCCACCACTCAATCCTGTAATTTTATTTGTTGCTAAGCTACCTTGTGGGCTTGCTTCATGTCTGCCAGGTGCTGTGTGGATATCTTTGGGTCAACTGTAGGGACAGTGAAGAAATTAGGAGCCAGCCCACATGGCCTCTGCCTGCAATGAAATGTTGACCTGTTTCTCAGTTGCATTGTGAATTTAGACCAGTATAACAATCGTGGTCTCCCACCAATTTAATTTAGCAGAGGTCAGGCAAATGGAAGTACTAATTATTTGGCACACGGCACACCTTCATAAGAACATAAGAACAGAAGAAATTGGAGCAGGAGTAGGCCATCTAGCCCTTCGAGCCTGTCCCGCCATTCAATAAGATCATGGCTGATCTGAAGTGGCTCAGTTCCACATTCCCGCCCTCCCCCCATAACCCTTAATCCCCTCTCTTATCAAAAACCCATCAATCCGCATCTTTAAAAATATTTAGCGAGGTAACCTCCACCACTTCAACGGGCAGAGAATTCCAGAGATTCACCACCCTTTGAGTGAAGAAGTTCCTCCTCAACTCCGTTCTAAACCACCCCCCCTTATCTTGAGGCTGTGCCCCCTAGTCCTACTATCCTTTCTGAGCGGGAAGAGTCTCTCCACCTCTATCCTATCCATCCCATTCATCATCTTATACGTCTCAATGAGATCTCCCCTCATTCTTCTGAACTCTAACGAGTACAAGCCTAATTTATTCAGCCTCTCCTCATAGCTCAACCCCCTCAACTCCGGCATCAGCCTAGTAAACCTCCTCTGCACTCCCTCCAAGGCCAAAATATCCTTGCGTAAGTGCGGCGACCAAAACTGCACACAGTACTCCAGCTGCGGCCTCACCAATGCCCTATACAGCCACAGCAAGACCTCCCTACTTTTATATTCAATCCCCCTCGCTATGAAGGCCAGCATCCCATTCGCCTTCCTGACCACCTGCAAGCTGGGTTTTTGCGACTCATGCACAAGGACCCCAAGGTCCCTCTGCACCGTCACCTGCTGCAGTTTTTCGCCACGTAAGTAATAATCCTTCCTACCATTATTCCTACCAAAGTGGACCACCTCGCACTTGCCAGCACTAAATTCCATTTGCCATTTCCTGGCCCATTCGCCCAGCCTATCTAGATCCTTCTGTAGACTCTCCACACCCTCCGCACAATTTGCCGTTCCACCAATCTTGGTGTCATCAGCAAATTTCGACACCCTACGCTCGGTTCCCTCCTCCAGATCATCTATATAAATGGTAAATAGCTGAGGCCCCAGCACCAACCCCTGAGGCACTCCACTAGTCACCATCCGCCAATCCGAATAGCACCCATTGACCCCCACTCTCTGCCTCCTATTTGACAACCAATCCTCTATCCACGCTAACACCCTACCCCCAACTCCATGTCCCCTGACCTTCTGCAATAACCTCTTGTGAGGTACCTTGTCAAATGCCTTCTGAAAATCAAGAAAGACCACATCCACCGGCTCTCCTCTATCCACCGCCCTAGACACATCCTCATAGAACTCCAGTAAATTTGTCAGACACGACTTCCCTTTAACGAAACCGTGCTGCGTCTGCTCTATCAAGCAATTCCTCTCAAGATGCCTCGCTATTTCCTCCTTGATGACGGATTCTAACATTTTACCTACAACAGACGTTAAACTAACCGGCCTATAATTCCCTGCCTTTTGCCTGGCACCCTTCTTAAACAACGGCGTAACATTAGCCGCTTTCCAATCTTCCGGCACTTCCCCGGAATCCAGCGACGTCTGGAAAATAACCACCAAGGCATCCACTATCACCTCCGCCATTTCTTTCAGAACCCTCGGATGCATTCCATCCGGTCCTGGCGACTTGTCCACAATCAGCCCCCCTCCAGTCTGTCAAGCACCGCCTCTCTAGTAACAGTAATGTCATTAAGACCCTCCAGTCCTACCACCTTTCCATCTCTAACACCGGGCAAATTATTCACGTCCTCCTCCGTGAAGACCGAAACAAAAAAGTTATTCAAGACCTCAGCCATATCCCCATCCCCTACCACTAAGTCCCCCTTCTCATCCTCTAAGGGACCAACGTTCACCCTAGCCAGCCTCTTCCTTTTTATATATTTATAAAAACTCTTGCTATCCTTTATTATATTAAGCGCTAGCCCAGCTTCATAGTTTCTCCTACCCTTTATCAACTTCTTTGTCAATCTTTGTTGACATTTAAACCTCTCCCAATCCTCTTCTCGCCCACTACTCTTAGCTACTCTAAACGCCTCCGCTTTTAATTTAACACTTTGCTTCACCTCCTTCGTTATCCACGGCTTATTACCTCTCCTCCCACTGTCCTTTTTGACCATCGGAATAAATTTCTGCTGAGCACCAAGAAAGATCTCCTTAAAGATCCTCCACTGCTCCTCAGCAGACTTACCTTCCAACGCGCTCCCCCAGTCCACATTCGCCAATTCTTCTCTCATCCTACCGTACTCCCCTCTGTTCAAACAAAGGACGCGCGTCCGGGAACCCACTTTCTCCTCCTCCATCTGCACCAGAAACTCCACCATACAACGATCACTCTCCCCAAGAGGATCCTTCACCGCAAGGTCCCTAATTCTACCCGCCTCATTACATAACACCAGATCCAAGATAGCTCGCTCCCTCATCGGCTCCAACACACACTGTTCCAGGAAACTATCCCGGCAGCATTCCAAGAACTCCTCCTCGAGCCCACTGCGTCCAACGTGGGTCGACCAATCTATATGTAGATTGAAATCCCCCATAACTACAGCCGTCCCATTCCTGCACGCAGCACTTATTTGCGCGTTAACAGCCCGCCCCACCTCCAGATCATTATTCGGGGGCCTATAGACGACACCCACCAGCGTCTTCCTCCCTTTGCTGTTCCTAATCTCTACCCACAACGATTCCACTTTCTGCTCCTTGGCTCCAATATCATCCCTTGCTACCACCCTGATGCTATCCTTAATCAGCAGAGCTACGCCCCCCCACTTTTCCCTCCCGCCTATCCTTCCTAAACACTTGATATCCCTGGACATTCAGCTCCCAGTCCCTGTCACCTTGCAGCCACGTCTCTGTAATGGCCACCAGATCATATCCATTTGTGCTGATCTGCGCCACCAGCTCATCCACTTTATTCCGAATGCTTCGTGCATTCAGATAAAGTGCCTTCATCCCAGCCTTCACCTGGACCCTATTTGCCGTAACGCCACCAACCATACTCACGCCCCCTACTCCCTCTATTATTGGGACATCCTCGGCCTCTTCCCTTACCTGTACCCTCTCCTTAACTTTAGACCCTGTAATGTCACCTACCCTCGCACCCTCCTTTCTCTCTCTCTCTCTCTCTCTCTCTCTCTCTCTCCCCCCCAGTTAGTTTAAAGCCCTGTCTACAGTCCTCTTTACTCTATTTGCCAGCACTCTGGTCCCAGCATGGTTCAGACCAACCCCATCCTGCCCGAACAGGTCCCACCTACCCCAGTACTGATGCCAATGCCCCATAAATTCAAACCCATTCCTCCCACACCAATCCCTGAGCCACCCATTCACTTCCTTAATCCTATCAACCCTACGCCCATCTGCACTTGGTTCAGGCAGTAGCCCAGAGATAACCACCTTGTCGGTTCTGCTTTTTAATTCCATTCCCAGCTTCTCATACTCCCTCCCCAGATCCTCAGCTCGCATTTTGCCTACGTCGTTGGCACCCACATGTACCACAACGACCGGATTCGCACTCTCCCACTCCAGGTTCCTTTGCAGCCCAGATGCGACATCCCGGACCCGAGCACCAGGCAGACAACACACCCTTCTGTGCACTTTGTCATTGTGACAAAGGACAGTGTCAATACCCTTCACCCCACTATCCCCAATCACTACTACGTTCCTTTTCACCTTCTCCTTGCCTGTGTCCTGCTGCATCACTGTACCGTGTGCAGTTTGCTCACCAACCTCACCTCCCTCGTCCTCGTCCAGACTGGAAGCAAGAACCTCAAACCTGTTATGCAGATTGAGAGGCTGAGGCCTCCGCTCCCCACCCCCTTCCTCCTCTCCCCACCCCCCTTCCTCCTCTCAGCAGCCCCCTCTTGTTCCTGACCCTTAGAGTTAGCCCGTCTAGGGGGGGGTAGATGTCACTTGCACCCCATTGACAATGGCACCCTCTCTCCCCCTGATGAGCCTCAGTGTCTGCAGCTCAGAGGCCAGCTCATCTACCTTGAGCTGGAGCTCCTCCAGCAACCTGCACTTACTGCAGACATGGTCACTGGGAAGGACCCTGGGGTCCACCAGCTCCCACATCATACAGAAACAACACATCACATGCCCCTCCATTATTCACTGTAGTAGTATTGAAAATTTCCACACGAACTTATCTGGCCCTTTTCCTCTCCAGCCCTTTTGATATTAAGCCCTAGTAGCTCACTCTGCTTCCCTCTCACTCCGCTGCCCGCTCTGACGCTGCCCGCTGTCTGTACCAGGCCTCTTTTTAAACCTGGCGCTGATTTAAAGCTTGCTGGCCCACAACTCCCTTCTAACCACTCCCTCAGAATTCTTAAAGCGGTAAATACAAAAAGCCCGCAAAAATGCTTTTAAATGATTTAAACAGTTCTACAAGGAACAAAGTGCTTTAAACTTATTTAAACAGGTTTTTAACAGGTAAATTCTTATCTCTCTCTCTGCTCCTTCACTCCTCTGCTCCAGCAAACAAGAGCACGAGTATTGAAGAGATACCTACTCTTACTTTGATGAGCTGACTTTGTAGTCCTCCAGTGATTTGAATGCACACAGTGATGCATTCGTTTGAAGCACATCGCAATGCCAAATCAGCCACTCATCTATTGGGTGAAATTAAATCCTGCACAGACACTTCTCCTAATGACACCATTAACTAAGGACTGTACACTTCCAAGAATTTCCCATTATGATGTGATGTGGTCAATAATAGAAGAACCATCATTCCCTTTGTGGTATAACAAAGTTTCCTAGTGCGGCACATTGGTTAGCACTGCTCACTCTCAGGGCTAGGATTCCAGGTTCAATTTTAGCCTTGGGTGACTATCAGTGTGGAGTCTTCACATTCTCTCCACGTCTGCATGGGTTTCTTCTGGGTGCTCTGGCTTCCTCCCAAAGTCTAAAGATGTAAGTTGATTGGCCACGCCAAATTGCCCCTTCGTGTCCAAAGATGTGCAGGTTAGGTGGATTGGTGATGGTTAATTGCCTCTTGGTGCTCCAAGGTGTGTAGGTTAGAGTCATAGAGGTTTACAGCATGGAAACAGGCCCTTCAGCCCAACTTGTCCATACTGCCCTTTTTTGTTTAAAACCCCTAAACTAATCCCAATTGCCCATAATTTGGCCCATATCCCTCTATACCCATCATACCCATGTAACTACCTAAATGCTTTTTAAAAGATAAAATTGTACTTGCTTCTTCTACTACCTCTAGCTGCTTGTTCCGGACACTTACCAGGTTAGATAGCAAGACACCTAGAAAAGAACAGTTTGATCAAGCAGATGCAGCACGGATTCGTGAAGGGGAGGATTTCTATGAGGTTGTGAGTAGTGCGGTAGATAGAGGGGAACTGGTGGATGTGGTGTTTTTAGATTTCCAGAAGGCGTTTGATAAGGTGCCTCACAAAAGGTTGCTGCAGAAGGTTAGGGTGCACGGAGTTGGGGGTAAGGTGTTAGCGTGGATAGAGGATTGGTTGTCTAACAGGAAGCAGAGAGTTGGGATCAATGGGTGCTATTCTGGTTGGCAGTTGGTGACTAGTGGAGTGCTGCAGGGATTGGTGCTGGGGCCTCAACTGTTTACCATTTTCGTAGGCGATCTGGAGAAGGGGACTGAGTGCAGGGTAACAAAATTGGCTGATGACACGAAGATGAATGGAAAAGCGAATTGCGTGGAAGGCACAGAAAGTCTGCAGAGAGATCTGGATAGGCTGAGTGAGTGGGCGAGGACCTGGCAGATGGAGTATAAATTAGCAAATGTGAGGTTGTCCACTTTGGTAGAAATAATAGTAGGAGGGATTATTATTTAAAGGGTGAAAAGCTGCAGCATGCTACTGTACAGGGGTCCTTGTGCACGAATCGCAAAAACCCAGTCTGCAAGTGCAGTAGGTGATCAAGAAGGCGAATGGAATGTTGGCCTTTATAGCGAGGGGGATTGAATATAAAAGCAGGGAGGTCTTGCTGCAACTGTACAGGGCACTGGTGAGGCTGCAACTGGAGTACTGTGTACAGTTTTGGTCACCGCATTTGCGAAAGGATGTATTGGCCTTGGAGGGAGTGCAGAGAAGGTTCACCAGGCTGATACCGGAGATGAGGGGGTTAGCCTATGAAGAGAGATTGAATAGACTGGGTCTGTACTCTTGGGAGTTTAGAAGGCTGAGGGGGGAATCTTATAGAGACTTACAAGATAATGAAGGGGCTAGATAGGGTAGAAGTAGAGAGATTCTTCCTGTTTAGAAAGGATAGCAGAACTTGAGGGCACAGCCTCAAAATAAGGGGGGGGGGGTGCAGTTTAGATCAGAGTTGAGGAGGAACTTCTTCACTCAAAAGGTGGTGAATCTCTGGAATTCTCTGCCCGTTGAAGTGGTGGAGGCTACCTCGCTAAATATATTTAAGTCACGGGTAGGTAGATTTCTGATAGACAAGAGAATTAAGGATTATGGGGAGAAAGCGGGAAAGTGGAACTGATCCACTTCAGATCAGCCATGATCTTATTGAATGGCAGGGCAGGCTCGAAGGACTAGATGGCCTACTCCTGTTCCTATTTCTTATGTTCTTATGTAGATGGAGTGGCATGGTAAATGTGTGGGATTATGGAGATAGGGTAGGGTGAGGTCCTGGGTGAGATGGTCAGAGTCACTGCAGACTTGACGGGTAAATGGCTTCTATGATAGGTATGCTATGATAACCATGACCATACCTACACGCTTGAAGTAATTCGCTTCAGCCCAGCTACTGTGGAAAAATTGATAGCTGCTACTTTTTATCAAGGTCACCTTAACCTGTTGGAAAACCATGCTGGAATACTAATTTCAATCTTTCCAAACTGTAATTTCCCTAAATAAGCCTCTATGGGCTGTCTAACATATACCCTATACTCTATATTCTCAATTCTGCTGCTGAATCTCTTTGCCCCATAATTCTACCGCAGTACTACACCAGATCACAATCTCAGAATTGTTACACCACAGAAAGAGGCCATTTGGCTCATTCCAGCACTCAGAGCAGTTCACTGAGTTCCATTCTGGCCTTCTCTCCGTAACCCTTCACATTCTCCCTTTTCAGGTAACTGCCTAATCCTCTTTCGAATGCTTCAATTAAACCTGTCTCCACTACACTCTAAGGCAGTGCATTCCAGACCTCTAACCTCTTTGTGTGAAAATATCCTGATCTCACTATTTCTTCTTTGTGCCCACTCATTCTTGATTCTTTCACTATTGGGAACAATTTCTCCCTATCTACTCTGGTTAGGACCCCCATAATTTTGAATACTTCAATCATGATCTCCTCTCAGCTGCCTTTTCTCTAAGGAATGCAGTCCTAACTTCTTCAATCTATTTTCATAACTGAAGTTCCTCATCTGGAACCATTCTAGAACATAGAACACTACAGCACAAACACTACAGCCCTTCGGCCCACAAGTTGCGCCGATCACATCAATACCTACCAATCCATAGACCTATCTATAACCCCCAATCCCATTAAATCCCATATACTCATCCAGAAGTCTGTTAAAAGACCCCAGCGAGTTCGCCTCCACCACCACTGACGGCAGCCGATTCCATTCACTCACCACCCTCTGAGTGAAAAACTTACCCCTAACATCACCTCTGTACTTGCTTCCCTGCACCTTAAAACTGTGTCCTCTCATAGCGACCATTTCAACCCGGGGAAGTAGCCTCCGAGAATCCACCCTATCTATTCCTCTCAACATTTTATAAACCTCTATCAGGTTGCCTCTCAACCTTCGCCTCTCCAGGGAGAAGAGTCCCAGCTCCCTCAACCTATCTTCATAAGGCATGCCTCCCAATCCAGGTAACATCCTTGTAAATCTCCTCTGCACCCTTTCAATAGCTTCTACGTCCTTCCTATAGTGAGGCGACCAGAACTGCGCACAGTACTCCAAGTGGGGCCTGACAAGGGACTTATAAAGTTGCAGCATTACCTCCCGACTCCTAAACTCAATCCCTCGATTAATGAAGGCCAGTACACCATATGCCTTCTTGACCACATCCTCCACCTGCGAGGCCGATTTAAGAGTCCTATGGACCCGGACCCCAAGATCCTTCTGCTCTTCAACACTGCTAAGACTCCTGCCCTTGATAGTGTACTCGTTCATCCCATTGGTCCTGCCAAAATGGACCACTACACATTTATCCGCGTTGAAGTCCATCTGCCACTTCTCCGCCCAGTCCTGCATCCTATTTATGTCCTGCTGCAACTTCTGACATCCTTCCAGACCATCCACAACACCACCGACCTTCGTGTCATCGGCGAACGTACTAACCCGTCCTTCCACTTCCTCATCTAGGTCATTTATGAAAATGACAAACAGCAAGGGTCCTAGAACAGATCCCTGGGGCACTCCACTGGTGACTGACCTCCATGCAGAAAAAGACCCATCCACAACCACTCTCTGCCTTCTGCAGGCAAGCCAGTTCTGGATCCACAAGGCCAAAGCCCCTTGGATCCCATGCCCTCTCACCTTCTCAAGAAGTCTTGCATGGGGGACTTTATCAAACGCCTTGCTGAAGTCCATGTACACCACATCCACTGCTCTTCCTTCGTCAATGTGTTCAGTCACATTTTCGAAGAACTCAACTAGGCTCGTAAGGCACGACCTGCCCTTGACAAAACCATGCTGACTACTTCTGATCATGCTAAACCTCCCCAGATGCTCATAAATCTTGTCCCTCAGAAGCCTCTCCATCAGCTTACCAACCACTGAGGTCAGACTCACCGGTTGGTAATTTCCTGGGCTATCTCTGTTCCCTTTCTTGAAAATAGGAACCACATCCACAATCCTCCGGAACCTCTCCCGTCTCCATTGACGACGCAAAGATCATCGCCAGGGGCTCTGCAATCACCTCCCTCACCTCCCACAGTAACCTGGGGTACATCCCATCTGGTCCCGGTGACTTATCTATCTTGATAGAATTCAAAAGTTCTAACACATCCTCTTCCTTAATATCCACATACTCAATCTTCTCCATCTGCTGCAAACCTGTAGCAAAATCTCCCAGATCAGTTTCCACCGTGAATACTGAGGCAAAGTACTCATTAAGCACCTCTGCCATTTCTTCTGGTTCCACACAGACCTTTCCCCCTTCATTCTCATGAAGCTTTCCTGCACCCTCTCTAACACTTTCACATCCTTCCTAAAGTGAGCTGTCCAGAACTGTGGACGTAATACTCCATGAGACTGAACTAGTGACTTGTATATGTTCTCAATGCCCCTATTATTAAAGCCCAGAATATTGTATGCACTCTCTCAAATGTTTCTGGCACCTTCAATGACTAATATATGTATACGTCCTGGTCTCTTTGCTCCTGTGCCTCCTTTATATCAAACCCATTTTTTTACATTGTCTTGCCATGTTATTTCTATCAAAATGAATCCCCTGACATTTCTCTGCATTGTTTTGAATCTGCCACTTGGCTACCCTTTCTACCAACTTTTTTTTTTAAGTTCTGCACTATCCTCACAGTTTACAATGCTTATGAGTTTTGTCATCTCAAATTTTGGAATTGTATCCTGTGCACCAAGATCTAAGTCATTAATATATATCAGATGATTGTGTAGTTGATAGTGAAAAGGATAGCTGTTGCCTCCAGAATGATATCAAGTGGGTGGAGAAGTGGCAAATGGAATTCAAACTGGAAAAGTGAGAGATAATGTATTTGGGGAGGACAAACAACATTAGGGAATAAACAATTGGTGATATTGAGAAGGGTAGAGGAAATGACAGACCTTGGAGTGCACATCCTTGAAAGTGGCAGAACAGGTGATTAAAGTGGTCAAGAAAGCATATGGAATGCTTCCCTTTATTGGGTGAGGTATTAAATACCAAAGCAAGGACTGGTCGGGCCACAGCTGGAATTTTATGTACAGTTCTGGTCATCACATTACAGGAAGGACCTAATTGCTCTGGAGACTGTGTGCAGAGGAGGTTTATAAGAATGTTGCGGGGGCAGGAAAATTTCAGCTGCGAAGAGGGATTGGATAGGCTTAGGATTATTTTCCTTCGAGGAGGCCGAGGAGTGATCTAATTGAGCTGTAGGCATTTATGAGGATCCGAGACAGGATAGACCTGTTTCCTCTAACTGAGGAATCAATTACCAGGGGCCATAGATGTAAGGTGATTGGTAGAAGGATTAGGGGGACATGAGGAAGGGTTCTTTAACACTGAGAGTGGTGGATGTGTGGAATTCACTACCCAAATTGGTGATTGAGACTGAGACACTCAACTCATTTAAGATGTACCTGCATCTGCATCTGGAATCTGTAAGATTATGGACCAGGTGCTGAAAGTGGGATTAAGGATGGCACGGTGGCTCAGTGGTTAGCACTGCTGCCCTCAAGGGCTTGTGTTGAATTCCAACCTTGGGTCACTGTCTATATGGAGTTTGCACATTCTCCCCTTGTCTGCATGGGTTTCCTCTGAGTGCTTGGGTTTCCCCTTACAGTCCAAAGATATGCAGGTTAGCTTGACTGGCCATGCTAAATTACCCTTAGTGTCAGGGGGGTTAGCAGGGTAAGTGTGTGGCATTAGGGGAATAGGGGTGGGATTTGATTGGTACAGACTCAGTGGGCTGAATGGCCTCCTTCTGTACCAGAGATTCTGTTCTATGTTCTAAAATGAGCGGCTATTTCTATTTTCTCTTATTTTGGCCAGCAAAGACGTGATGGGCTAAATGGCCTTTTTCTGTGCTACAGCCTCTGTGTTTTATAGAAAAGAGTAAATCTATTATGATTTAGGAAGGAAATCATAATAGAAGCAACCCTGACACTGCAGAATAATTTGATATGCAGGGACAATCCTGTTGGGCATGGACACCTATTGCTCAGGGATAACCTGATCATTGGATATTCCCAGGGATAATTACAATACAATGGGGGTTTAAAAAGAGAGGTCCCATTATAATGACAAATAAACTTTAAAACAGCAGCCATAAATGGGGGAGTTTTGGCAGCCAGGTTTAGTTTGAAGTGTCACATTTATCTAACTGAGAATAAAGGAGAGTGCTGAGTGCGGTAGAGGCTGGAATGCTGAACAATGGGGGTCTGACTGTCAGTGGTAGTGTGCAGTTTTAGCAAAGATAGCAGTCTGCGGGGGGTGGTCAGCTTGTCAAAGGGGTGAGCCACCTGGGAGCTGAGGTAGCTCAGCACAGCGCTCTCCATTCCCAGACAGCTCCCGTGAGGCATGGGCTTGCATGTTCATTCACTGGCTTCCTCATTACACATTCACAGCAACGCTGAGAACAGCAGCCATCACGTTTTTAGCCAGAGGCGATGAGCTCACCGACTACATTAGCAGGAGCAGCTCTGCCTCTGCTGCTCAGCGTGGATCTCAAACTGCTGTCATTTTCTCACCGGCGACACAATGCCAACAAGCCTGTGCTCGGTGCTAACTCAGTGGTAGAAGCAAGGCTGCTGAATTAACACTGCCACCACCAATTTCTCCTGTTCGCTTGGACCCTGAACCAGCAAACTGGATCCGTCCTGCTTCCTCCTGACAGAAGAGGGGCTTCCCTGTTCCGCCCCTTCCCTCTCGGCTGTGCAGAACCCCCGTTCCAAAGCTCAAGAAACACAGGATGACGGCCATAAGATGGTGAACGAATATGCCTGCCGGCTGCTGGAGCTGCTAGGGATGGGACATCGCTTGTTTGTACCTCGGCTGCTGCCGGTGAGCATCTTTTCTTAGAGAGGCTGAGGCTGAGGCTGGGCGGGGGTGAGCTGGGTGGACTGACAGGAGGCAGAGGCCTGCAGCCTGGAATTAATGACGTTCGAGAATTATTGAGCTATTGATGGCTGCCTGTGGGTGGCCCTCAATCATTAAAAGCAGTCAGGTCCTTCTGGCTACAAGCCCCAGTCTGTGTGCAATGTCTTTACATCCTCCCTGTCTGTTGCGTACGTTGTGCTACCTGAATTACTGAGCTTCTGTTTTTTTCAAACTGCCACAACTTGTTTAATGGTACACTTGTCTCTGGCTGACAGGTGCTGGTCTCGGCTGATGTTCCTAAAGTATTGCTTGCCTGTAATCCCACACAATTCCTAAAGCCGGGAAGTGTTTTCTTTGTACCATTGTATGAAATGAGGGCTTTGACAGTGCATGCACTGAACATTGTAGCCCTGTGCACAGGAGCAACCATGCTACTTGGGAGTCATCTTACCTTACATTCATTGTGTTAATTGGTGAGGAGATTGCTGTATTGTGGAGTGATGCAAGGACACACTGCTCCTGTTTGTGACTGGGGTGTGGTACTGCCACTGGCATTGAAACTGGTAGGTTTGGGACTCCCTTCTGTTGGATATGGGTTGTACTGCCAGCCTCAGGTGGCAGCACCAGGATGCTCAACTCTCCCTGATCTCTTTTGTTTTCTCAACAATTTCAGTTCTCACCGATTTTAAAATCTGATTGAAATAGGGACAAAACATTCTGCAGCCTCATTTGCAACAGGCATTATTAACTGTAAAGCTTGTAACATACCTGTCAGAGGCAGGGGTATAGAAGCAGTCAGCACTGGCCCCACTCATCCACAGCTGGGTGCAGCCCTCTTCTTACAATCTGGTTTCTCAAGTCCTTCACGAATAACTCTCTGCCACTTGATGCAAATAGGGACAATTCAAACTTTTTTGCCAAATCATACAATTGGGGTTTAACCTCATTAGCTCAGAGGATGGGGGAGGTTAATTGTGAGATTCAGGCAGATCGGGATTGGGGTACTTGTAGAATCCTTTTGACTTGGGGTTGAGGAGAGTAATTGTAGAATCCTATTGGGTTAGGGTATGGGGGTAGTTGTGGGATCCTGTTGGTGCGGGGTAGAGGGGTAATTGTGGAATCGTGTTAGGTCGGGGAATGGGGTAGGATGGTTAAGGGATCCTGTTGGCCTATGGTGGATGACAACTGTGGGATCCTGTTGGATGAGGGAGTTCCTCAGACATGGAACCCTGTTACTAAGTCAGAAGCTCATATCCCATTATATGGACTTGAGCACATAATCCAGTCTGAAACTCAGTTAGCATTGAGGGAGGGAGAGACAGAAAAGTTAACTACAGGCAAGTTAGCCTAACATCAGTTGTTAGGAAAATGCTGGAATCTATTATTAAAGAAGTCTTAACAATACACTGCATAAAGCAGAGTATAATTAGAACAAGTCAGCATTGTTTTATGAAAATTAACCAATTTATTAGAGTTTCTTGAGAATGTAATTTGTAGGGTGAATAAAGGGGAACCGGTAGATGTAGTAGTATACCAATATTTCCAAAGGGCGTTTTAACAAGGTGCCGCATAAAGAGCTAGTAGTCATGGAGTTGGGTATATGGAAAGAGAATTAATTAATGGATGGAAAACAGTGAACATAAGTGTTTTTAAGTTAGTAGGTAGCGAACAGTGGAGTGCTGCAAAGATCAGTGATAGGGTCAGAGTGATTTACAATCGATGTTAATGTCTTAGATGATGAGACTGAGGGTAATGCATCAAAGTTTGCTGATGGCACCAAACTATGTAGAAAGTTAAGCTGTGGGGAGGACTCAAAGAGGCTGCAAAGAGATATAGATGGGTTAGGTGAGTGAGAAACGAGATGGCAGGTGAAGTATAATTTTTTTATTTATTAGTGTGACAAATAGGCTTAATTAACATTACAATGAAATTACTGTTGAAATCCCTTAGCTGCCAGCCCCACTCTGGTGCCTGTTCAGATGCACTGAGGGAGAAGCTGGCATGGCCCGTGCACCTAACCGGCATGTCTTTCGGAATTTGGAACCTGGAGCACCCAGAGAAAACTCTCAAACACTGGGAGACCGTTCTGCTTCCATCCAGACAATGACCCAAGCCAGGAATGGAACCTGGGTCCCTGGTGCTATGAGGTAGCAATGCTAACCACTGTGCCACTACATAATGCAGGGAATGTAAAGTTATTCACTTTGGTCGTAAGAATAGAACAGCAGAATTTTTTTAATAAGTTGTAAACTTGTAAGTGTTCATGTTCAAAGAGACTTGGGCATGCTTGATCAGGACATATGGAAAGTAAGCATGCACATGCAGCAAGCAATGAGCTGGGTGATAAGTATATTGATCTTTATTGAAAGGGAGTTGGGGTACAGGAATGAAAATGTCTTGCTGCAATTATATAGGCTTTTGGTGAGACCACAGCTGGAAAACAGTGCACAGTTTTGGTCTGTACAGTTAAGAAAGGCTATATTGCATTGGAAGCAGTACAGAGATTGGTTCCTGGGAAGAGAGACTGAATAAACTGGGTTTATATGTGCTTGTTTTTAGAAGAATAAGAGGCGATCTCATTGAAACATACAAGATGCTGAAGGAGTTTGATAGGGTGGACGTTGAGAGATCATTTCCTCTGGTTGGGGAATCTAAAACATGGGGGCACATTCTCAGGATATGGGGCTGAGATGAGAAATTTCTTCACTCTAAACGTTGTAAGTCTTTGGGATTCTCACCCCAGAGGATTGTGGATGCTCCATTGTTGAATATATTTCTGGGGGAATTGTGGGGAACGGGCAGGAAAATGGAGTTGAAGCCCAAGATCAGCCATGATCATATTGAATCCTGGAGCAGGCTATGTGATCTACTCCTGCTCATATTTCTTGTGTTCGTATTCCACCCTGCTATTTTAAGTTTTTATATATTAGTGTCACAAGTAGGCTTCCATTCTTTGTTAAATAGAACATAGAACACTACAGCACAAACAGGCCCTTCGGCCCACAAGTTGCGCTGATCATATCCATACCTACCAGGCCATAGAACTATCTATAACTCCCAGTCCCATTAAATCCCATGTACTCATCCAGAAGTCTTTTAAAAGACCCCAGCGAGTTTGCCTCTACCACCACCTACGGCAACCAATTCCACTCATTCATCACCCTCTGAGTGAAAAACTTACCCCTGACATCTCCTTGATGATAGAAACCATGTCAAACAGGCAGTCAAATGATCTCCATCAAAGCAGTAATTATATTAACATATCTGAATATCGTTGTGAACTTATATTGGATTGGAACCGAGGTTGTAGAATTATGTCAAACCATACATGTGAGTGTATTTGGCTCACACCTAGTTTAATTGCCCATCATTTGGTCTGGTTGGACCAAATCCAGGAATGTTCAAATATGCTCTTCCAAAACTGCTCAGTACTCCAGGATGAACTTGGGATGTTAGGAAAATCATAAATTATTCTCTATCATCCATCTCCTTAACTAGTCCATCCACCTTCCTCAACCAGTCCATCCACCTTCCTCTCCAAGAAATGTCCTGAACTTGCTGCAGCCTTCAACAAGATCAAGCACACCATTGTCCTTCAACATCTTTCATCCGTTGTCAGTTTTGGAGTCTCCCTGACTCGATTACCCTTGTCTCACCTTATCCATTTGGAAACCATTACCCCATTCCTTTGTTTTCAGACTATCTTAATACCCTCCTAGACAGTCCCCAACCCTCTTCTTCATAATCTTCAGCTTCTCAAACTCTGCTGCCTGCATCTTACATTACATGAAGCTCCATTAGCCCATCACTCCTGTCCTTGCTGTCCTACATTGACTCCTGTCTCTCATTTCAGATTTTCTATCTTGTTTTTAAATGTTTTCATCCCTGTCTCTGGAACCTCTTACAGTTCCTGCAACCCTTCCTATCTCTGGAACCTCCTCAACACCCAAATGCCCTGCTTATCTCTGTAACATCTCTAGCCCCGACACTCCTCCCTGCCTCTGGAACCTCCTCCAGCCCCGACACCCTTTACTAGCTGTGGAATCTCCTCCAGCCCTACACTCCTCCCGATCGCTGGAAACTCCTCCAACCCCTACAACTCTCCCTATCTCCGGAGTCTCCTCCAGCCCATACACCCCTCACTATCTGGAATCTTCTCAAGTCCTGATAACCCTCTCTATCTCTGGAACTCCTACACCCCTTACCATTTCTGGAATGTCCTCCAGTTCCCACATGAATAAGCCATGGTAAATGCATGTGGTTGCAGGGATTGATGCTATTTGGAGTGTTGGTGCAGACTCGAAGGGCCGAATGGCCTCCTTCTGTTGGGATTCTATGGACTCAATGGTGACAGACCAGCAAAAAGTCAAAATGTTAGCAAATAATGGGGAAAACTGCAATAGGAAATCTTCAAATGCAAAATGGATGAAGGAAAATAAATGTACTCTTAAAAGGGAAAAAATGAGTGCAAAGATTAGAGTGGCATGGGTTTCAAATTAAACTGATTTAAAAGGGAGCTGTATGATGGAGTTAAAAACCATGAAGAATCTAGTGTGTAGTAGTAAGGTGAAAGGGGGGAATTAAAAGAAGTATGAATATAGGCTGGCAGATAGTATAAAATGAAAGTATGGCGTCATAAAATATAAATTAAACCGCGGCTAAAGGAAAGGTAGAGCTCTCTGTAATGAGAGAATCTAATTTTAGAGTGTGACAAATATTTCACATTTTTTAAAGACGAGATATAGAAGTGATAACGTAGGTGTTGTGGAGGAGAATAACTGTTAGAAATCATGCTGGAAGCAGAATTGGTCCTGAACAAAAAGTAGAACTCCAGCTGGCTAAGTCATCTGTCTGTGATGCCAAGCATCCTGAGCTGTTGAGAGAAGATAGCAAAGGCCCCGAGCGCAGTTTTTCTCTAATTTCTAAACATGCTAATTGTAGTATAGATATGGAGAGTGGCTGGCGGAACACTTCTCCATCCAGGTAACTAACTTGTCCAATGTCAGATGTCAGCAAACGTTTGGAATCCATAATTTGAGATAAAATTAATTAGCGTTCAGAAATGCAGGGGTTAATCATGAATAGTCAACTTAGATTTGGTGGAGCCAAATTTAATAGTGATTTTAAAGGTACTTATTGGGTTCATCAATGGAATACAATTGTTGTGGCCAATGTGAATTTTCAGGTGTTCAACAAGGAGTCTATAAATTACCCTGGGTTTCCAGATTACTGGTCCAGTGACAATACCACTACATCATTGCATCCCCTAGTTATGATGCTATGACAGTGTACATTGGAGCAGTGAAGACCAAGAGTAGACTCAATGAAGGTTTTCAACAGTCTTTTCCTCTGTAGGAATTTTTTCTCTGAATTGAGGAGGTCAGCAATGAGATGGTCAATTTAAAAGTCATCAGAAGAAGGAATTGTTAGGAGGTATTTGAAGGTTTTTAAAATGTATTTGTAATGCACATTTAATACATAGACCACCAGATCTAGGAACAAGCCTGCTCCAATATTTAATGAGATCAAGGCTAACTGACTCTATATACCTGCCTTTGACCCATATCCCTTAATGCTTTTAGTTATCAAAAATTAATATATCTCAAATTTAAAGATAGTAGTAACCTAGGATTATTTACTGCTTGTGGAAGAGAGTTCCAAACCACTACCACCCTTTTGTGTGTAGAAGTGCTTCCTAACATCTCCTTAATCTTCTGAATTCTAGAAAAAAACTGGTCTAATTTATATAAAATAGTCTCATTATTAAACCCCTGAAGTCCAGATATCATTCTTGTAATGTAATGTACGCTGCAGTCCCTCCAAGGCCAATAGATGCCTCCTAAGATGTGGTGCCTAGATCTGCTCATAGTAATCCAGGGTTTTGTATGGCAGCAGCATAACTTCTGCATCCTTATATTCCGGTCCTCTCAATTATAAAGGCCAGTATTTCATTAGCCTTCTTGATTGCTCGTGGCATTTTTAAAGATCTATACACCTGGACCCCCCAAGTCTCTTTGGACATCTATTGCATTTAACTTGATTTAACACAGATATTAGGCTAACTGGTCTGAGATTCTCTAGATTTCCTCTTTCATCCTTCTTAAGTGGAGTGACATGAGCTATTTTCCAATCCAGAGAAACAACTCCTAAATCTGGGAACCTCTGAAAGATTAGAAAGTTAGGGCATCAATAATGTGCTCCCCTGCTTCGTTTAACACCCTCAAATTGCTACCATCAGGTCCGAGGGATCTATCAGTCTTTAGTTCCATTAATTTCCCCACTATTGATGTTTATATGCGTGAATTGTATTTAATCCCTATCCCCGATCCACTATTGATTTTTCTCAGGATTTCTGGCAAGCTATCCTCCTCCTCTGCTGTAAATACTGAGGCAGAGTAATTACTTGACATAGAACATAGAACACTACAGCACAAACAGGCCCTTCGGCCCACTAGTTGCGCTGATCACTTGTATACCTACTAAGCCATAGACCTATCTATAACCCCCAATCCCATTAGATCCCATATACTCATCCAGAAGTCTTTTAAAAGACCCCAGCGAGTTCACCTCCACCACCACCGACGGCAGCCGATTCCATTCACTCACCACCCTCTGAGTGAAAAACTTACCCCTAACATCTCCTCTGTACTTGCTTCCCTGCACATTAAACCTGTGTCGTCTCGTAGCGACCATTTCAGCCCTGGGAAATAGCCGCCGAGAATCCACCCTATCTATTCCTCTCAACATCTTATAAACCTCTGTCAGGTTGCCTCTCAACCTTTGTCTCTCCAGGGAGAAGAGTCCCAGCTACCTCAACCTATCTTCATAAGGCATGCCTCCCAATCCAAGCAACATCCTTGTAAATCTCCTCTGCACCCTTTCAATAGCTTCCACGTCCTTCCTATAGTGAGGCGACCAGAACTGCACACAGTACTCCAAGTGGGGTCTGACAAGGGTCCTATAAAGTTGTAGCATTACCTCCCGACTCCTAAACTCAATCCCTCGATTAATGAAGGCCAGTACACCATACACCTTCTTGACCACATCCTCCACCTGCGAGGCCGATTTAAGAGTCCTATGGACCCGGACCCCAAGATCCCTCTGCTCTTCAACACAGCTAAGACTCCTGCCCTTGATAGTGTATTCCTTCATCCCATTGGTCCTGCCAAAATGGACCACTACACATTTATCTGCGTTGAAGTCCATCTGCCACTTCTCCGCCCAATCTTGCATCCTATCTATGTCCCGCTGCAACTTCTGACATCCCTCCAGACCATCCACAACACCACCAACCTTTGTATCGTCTGTGAACTTGCTAACCCATCCCTCCACTTCCTCATCCAGGTCATTTATGAAAATGACAAACAGCAAGGGTCCTAGTACAGATCCCTGGGGCACTCCACTGGTGACCGACCTCCATGCAGAAAAAGACCCGTCCACAACCACTCTCTGCCTTCTGCAGGCAAGCCAGTTCTGGATCCACAAGGCCAAAGCCCCTTGGATCCCATGCCCTCTCACCTTCTCAAGAAGTCTTGCATGGGGGACTTTATCAAACGCCTTGCCGAAGTCCATGTAAACCACATCTACCGCTCTTCCTTCGTCAATGTGCTCAGTCACATTCTCAAAGAACTCAACTAGGCTCGTATGGCACGATCTGCCCTTGACAAAACTATGTTGACATGTCTGCCATTTCCCCATGGTCATTGACAATATCCCCACTTTTGGTCTTTAGTCGGCCAACGTTGCTCCTGACCACCCACTTTCCCTTTATGTAACTATAACATTTCATATTGATGTTGAATCATAAAACTTTTTAATAGTTCTTGAAAGCTGCTTTGTGGTCCTTTGCTGGCCTTTGTGTCTTTCCCATTTGGCACGATCTGTGCTTTTCTTTGCATTTCTGTAAGCCCTTTCTTTATGCTGTCCCTTCTGTCTTTAGTTGCCCAGGACTGTTTTTTCTCCTCAGGGGTATAAACTGGTTTCTGTATTGAGTTAGATGTTGCTTCAAACATCCTCCGTTATTCTTCAGTTGTTTTACTCATTAGCAGATTTTCCCAGTTTACTGGACAGTCTCTGTCTCATCTCATTAATTTAAGCCTCACCCAAATCTAAAATTCTAGTAGCTGCTTTGTGTCTTTGAACACTAAATTGAACTTGATCATGTCATGATCACTGTTTGATAAGTATTACTGCATAGTAAGGTTTCTAATTAAATCCGGGTCATTACTAAATCCAATATTGCTTGTCCCCTTGTTGCATTCAGGACATGTTGCTATAGGAAAGGTGCATGGGGAAAAGTTTAGAGGAGATGTGCAAGGTTTTACAGAGTGGGTGGTGAATGTCTGGAATGTGCTGCCCATGGAGTGGTGGGAGAAAGTGTGATAACAGCATTTAAGGGGGAACTAGACAAATGCATGAATAGCATGAGATTGGAAGGATACGGACCCCACAAGTGCATATGGTTTTAGACAGACGTCATGATTGGTGCAGGCTTGGAGGGCCGAAGGGTCTGTTCCTGTGCTGTACTGTTCTTTGTTCTTTGAAATTGTCCAGATCACACTCCAGAAATTCACTACCTTTCTGACATCTGCTTGTCTGTCTCCCCAAGTCTACATTAAAGTTAAAATCTCCCATTAATACTACTCTGCTTTTGTTTGCAGACTTACATAATTTCTGCATTGATGCAGCACTTCAGAGCTGCTATCGGAGGTCCATACACAACACCTATTAGTTTTAGATCCTTTACTCTTCCTCAGCTCTACCCATAAGGTCTCCACTGGAGCTTCCCCCTCAAATCCTCCCTCACCATTGAAGTGATTTTTTTTCTCAGTAAGGCTACTCTGCCCTCATTGCCATTTTTTCTATCCATCCTGTAAGTTTATAACCTGGTGTATATATAGTTTCCAGTCTCGACCATCCTGCAGCCAGGTCTCAGTAATGGTTACTATATCATAATCTCCAATTTGAATTTGTGTCTGCAGCCCGTTTTAATTTATTCGTTGCACTCTGTGCTAAGCTTCCCAAAGCTTTTCTACTGTGATGTTTTTTCACCTCATGCCTGGTCTGTTGACTAATTGGTAGAGATTGATTGCAATGAAAGTCAATGATCCCATTATCATTGTTAACTACCAGAACTATGGTAGCAGTAAACTGAGAACTCACTGGACCTTTGTCTTTTTCTGATTAGCATTTCCAGTGCATGATTAAATCTAATAAGGGGAAGATATAATTATTTGAAGTGTATGGGAGCGAATGAGATCTTGGCATTAATTTTGCATTGGAGCTTGGCTATCTGTGCTCAGGTGGTTCAGTTATAACAACAAGTGAATTTTTGCTGCTACTCTGTCCGGAAGTTCACTCAAATCTAGGGACTTGTATATAATCTAGGCTTCTATTCCCAGTGTGGTATTAAAATAACACTGCCCTGAGTGCACTCCGATCTTTCAGCTGAAACATTAAACTGGGGCTCCATCTGCAAGTGATTCCATGCTGACTATTTTGAAGAGATGTTGAATTCTTCCTGAGCGTTGGCCAATATGTATGACCATATATACGAACATATGAATTTGACACGTTTAACTAAGAATCTATTTAATTCAGCCTTGGAAATGTTCAGTAACCCTGACTCCATTGTTGTCTGAGAATTTCACAGACTAATGAACTTCTAAGAGAAAATATTTCTCCTTATCTTAGTCTTAAATGGGAGACACCCATATTTTTAATCTGTGACCCGTTGTTCTGGTCTGTCCAGTACGGGAAACATCTTCCCATATCTTGCCAATCAGTCCCCTCAGGATCTCCTATGTTTCAATAAGATTAACCCCCATTCTAAACTCCAATGAGTGCAGGCCTAAGCTGTTATTAAAAATAATCCAGGTGATCTGATCATTTCTCATTGCTATTTGTGGGAGATATGTGTGTAAATGAGCTGTCTCTTTTTCTTCATGTTGCAGCAGTGACTACACTTCAAAAGTATTTGGTCTGTTAAGCCCTTTTGAATGTCCTGAGGGCATAAAAGGCACTATATAAACTTATCATTTAGTATTTTGTACCTTGGTTCTTTGTCCTTTCCTTGTGCTTTGTTTATGGCGATGTTGCAAATCCCATCTCTTACTGTTACCTCCTAGGCCTCTACAGGGTGTCTTCTCTGTTCACCTTTTGAAAAACTATAGTTTCTGTAGTCTTTTACTCAATTTTCCAATGTGACTTTTTTTATAAACTGCCTTCAGGGCCAGGGTTCTGAATTGGATGTCGTACTTGAGGCGTGGTAACTCGATACAGTTTAAGCATGACTACCTCTGCTTGTATTCTTCTATTAGACTATTCAGCATTCCAGGAGCCTGTTCCACCATAATCGCAGGAAGATTTTGAGCACTGGGTCCACTTAACCCTGGTATATCCTTTCAGTTACATCCTTGAGATGTTTCAACAGCATCCAGAGTTGCAACTCTTGAACAAGTTACTGGAGATTTTATCATATTACTCTGGGAAGATGGAAGAGGCTGGATTGGTTTTCTTTCAGGAAAAATAATGAGGGGAGTGACTTTCTTTATACATTCAAGTGATGTGGGCTTCACTGGCTAGGCCAGCATTTGTTGCTCATCATTAGTTGCCCTTCAGAAGGTGCTGGTGAGGTGCCTTCTTGAACCGTTGCAGTCAATGTGACGTAGGTATACCCACAGTGCTGTTCGGGAGAGAGTTCCCTCAGCAGCCATGAAGAAACATTTTTCCAAATCAAGATGGTGAGTGACTTTGGGAATGCCATCACCTGGAAGTTCTCTTCAATGTGCCTGCTGCCCTTGTCATTCTAGACGGTAGAAATTGTGGGTTTGAAAGGTGCTGCCTAAGGAGTCTTGGTGAGATACCGCAGGTCATCTTGTAGATGGTACACATTGCCATTGTGCATCGATGGTAGAGGGGTTGAATGATTGTGGAAGGAGTAGCAATCAAATGGGCTGCTTTGTGAGAGTCGTGTTCATCCAAGCAAGTGGAGAGTATACCATCTCAACTAATAATCCATAGACTTATAGTAATATGCTGGGGACCTGCATTCAAATCCCACCATGGCAGATGGTGAAATTTTACATCAATTTTTAAAAAATCTTGAATTAGAAGTCAATTACTGTAAAAACCCATCTAATCTAGTTCACTAATTCCTTTATTAGGGAATCTGCCATCCTTATCCAATCTGGCCTACATATGACCCCAGATCCAGAGCAAAATGGCTGACTCTTAAATGCCCTCTGAAATTTACTACAAAGGGATGAGGAAGGAGTTGGCTAAAGTAGATTGGGAGCAAAAACTTTATGGTGGGACAATTGAGAAACAGTTGAGGACTTTCGAAGTGATCTTTCACAGTACTCAACAAAAGTATATACCAGTGATAAGGAAGGACTGTAGAGAAAGAGATAATCAGCTATGGATAGCTAAGGAAATAAAAGAGGGTATCAAATTGAAAGAAAATGCATACAAAGTAGCAAAGATTAGTGGGAACCTAGAGGAATGGGAAATCTTTAAAGATCAGCAGAAAGCCATGAAGAATGCTGTAAAGAAAAGTGAGATGGGATTTTGAGAGCAAACAAGCTCAAAATATAAAAACAGATAGCAAAAAGTTCTACAAATAAAACGAAAAAGAGTGGCTAAAGTAAACATTGGCCCTTCAGAGGATGAGAAGGGGAATGTAGTAACTAGAAATGAGAAAATGGCTGAGGCATTGAACAGGTATTTTGTGTCTGTCTTCACAAGTGGAAGACACAAATAACATGCCAAAAATTGGTGACAGGAAGGCTATGGCAAGTGAGGACCTAGAAACTACCATTACCATGAAAGAGATAGTGTTGGGCAACTTAATGGGGCTAAAGATATACAAATCTCCTGGTCCTGATGGAATGCAGCCCAGAGTACTAAAAGAGATGGCAGGAGAAATAGCAAATGCACTAATGACAATTTACCAAAATTCACTGGACTCGGGTGGTTCCCGCAAACTGTAAAAGAGCAAATGTGACATCACTGTTTAAAAAAAGGAGGTAGACAGAAGGCAGGTAACTATAGGCTGGTTAGCTTAGGGAAACGCTTGAATCTATCATCAAGGAAGAAATAGCGAGACATTTAGATATAAATTGTCCCATTGATAAAACACAGCATGGATTAATGAAGGGAAGGTCAATATTTGACAAATTTAGTGGAATTCTTTGAGAACGTCATGTGCATTAGACAATGGGGAACCTGTCGATGTGGTGTATCTGGATTTCCAGAAAGCAGTTGACAAGGTGCCGCACCAAAGACTGCTACATAAGATAAAGGTGCATGCTACTCCAGGTAATGTATTAGCATAGATAGAGGATTGGTTAACTAACAGCAAGTAAAGACTGGGGGTAAATGGGTGTTTTCTGGTTGGCGATCAGTGACCACTGGTGTGCCTCAGGGATCAGTGTTGGGACCGCAATTGTTCACGATTTACAAAGATGATTTGGAGTTGGGAACCAAATGTAGTCTGTTAAAATTCGCAGATGGCACTAAGATGGGTGGAAGAGCAAAGTGTGCAGAGGACACTGAAAGTCTGCAAAGGGATATAGATAGTCTAAGTGAGTGGGCAAGGATCTGGCAGATGGAGTACAATGTTGGTAAATGTGAGGTCATCTATTTTGGTAGGATTAACAGCAAAATGGACTATTATTTAAATGGTAAAAAATTGCAGCATGCTGCTGTGCAGAGGGACCTGGGTGTCCTTGTGCAGGAATCTCAAGGAGTTGGTTTGCAGATGTACAGATAAATACGAAGGCAAATGGAATTTTGTCCTTTATTGCTAGACGGATGGGGTTTAAAAACAGTGAGATGATGTTGCAGCTGTTTAAGATGCTGGTGAGGCCGCATCTAGAGTACTGAGTACAGTTTGGTCTCTTTACTTGCTGGCACTGGAGGGGTTGCAGAGAAGATTCACTAGGTTGATTCTGGAATTGAGAGGATGGCTTATGAGGAGAGACTGAGTAGGCTGGGGTTATACTCATTGGAATTCAGAAACTGAGTCCACAAAAAGATCAGCCATGATCTTATTGAATGGCGGAGCAGGCTGGAGGGACCAGATGGCCTACTCCTGCTCCTAGTTCTTACGTTCTTATATCCTTAAATGACTGAGAAAGCCACCCCGTTCATAGGAGAATAGTGATGGGCAATGAATGCTGACCCAGCCAACAACACCTGTATCCCATGAATGAATTAAAAAAAAATCAGGCTCCTGACTTGTGCCTTGTAGTTGGTGGACAGTCAGGAGGTGACTTACTCGCCGCAAGATTCCCAGCCTCTGATCTGCTTTTGTAGTCACAGTATTTATATGGCTAGTCCAGTTCAGTTTCTGGTCAATGGTAACCCCCTTCCCCCCCAGGATAGTGATAGTGGGGGATTCAGCAATGGTAATGCCATTGAATGTGAAGCTAGATTCTCTCTTGTTGGAGATGGTCATTGGCTGGCATTTGTGTGGTGTGAATGTTACTTGCACCACAAACTGACAAGTTCAGGTCTTGCTTCAGAATCTGAGGAGTTGCAAATGGTGCTGAATATTGCACATCATCAGTGAACATCCCCACTTCTGACCCTATGGTGGATGGAAAGTCACTGATACAGCAGCTGAAGATTGTTGGACCTAGGACATTACCCTGAGGAACTCCTGCAGTGATCTTCTGGAACTGACCACAACCATCTTCCTTTGTACGACTCCAACCAGTGGAACGTTTTCTCCCAGATCCCCATTCATTCCAGTTTTGCGAGGGTTCCTTGATGCCATGCCTGATCAAATGCTGTCTTGATGTCAAGGGCAGTCACTCTCACCTCACCTCTGGAGTTCAGCTCTTTTGTCCATGTATGGGCCAGGGCTGTAATGAGGCCAGGAGCTGAGTGACACAGGCAGAACCCAAACTGAATGTCAGCGAGCAGGTTGTTGTTAAGTGCCGCTTGACAGCACTATTGATAAACCCTTCTATTATTTTATTGATGATCGAGAGTAGACGAATAGGGCAATAATTGACTGGATTGGATTTGTCCTGTTTTTAAGTGTGTAGGACATACCTGGGCAATTTGCACGTTGCTAGGTAGGTACCAATGTTGTAGCTATTGAAATAGCTTGACTAGAGGTGCAGAAAGTTCTGAAGCAGAATGTCGAAGATGCTACCACAGGGAATGATTGAAATTAATTGTATAGATGTATTTAAGGGGAGCCGAAATAAGCGAGAGGGGGCAGGGAATAGAGGGCTATGATAGATTACGGAGCAAAATCGAAGTAATGTCATGGAGCATAAACACCCGTACGGATTAATTGGATAGAATGACCTGTCTCTGTGCAATGTATCCCATGAATGTAAACATACATATGATCCTACTACTGCTAACCACCCTATTGGTTTCCAAACATGTCTGTCCTTTTGGAGCATTGCTTCACCTAGTAATCAGACAATGAATAGACTCTTCCCCAGTTGGATGATTCTTGGCATTTGGTCAAACAATATTTTGTTCCATGTCTGATGTTTATGAAATAAATCTTTTAAAAGCACAGTTGTTTATTTCTCCTGCCGTTTTTCTTTGGGTTTGCTCAAAACAGTATCCTGAATGTTAGCTTTTAATTTTTGGAAACTCTGAGGCAAATCTGAGGGAAGATGAACTTTACATTTGTAGATTATTTAAGCCACCAATTGGTTCTTTCATACAACTTTACACTTATGATTTCTCATTCCTCACTGGCTGCCCGCATGGCTGTTGTGCTGTTTAAAAAAAGGAGAAATGGGGAGATGCTCAATTGTTGATGGGCCACTTGGACTAATCTTGGTGCTGGGCAAATTATTGGAGCAAATTCTGAGGGATAAGAACATAAGAACATAAGAAATAGGAGCAGGAGTAGGCCATCTAGCCCTTCGAGCCTGCCCCGCCATTCAATAAGATCATGGCTGATCTGTCATGGCTCAGTTCCACATTCCCGCCCTCTCCCCATAACCCTTAATCCCCTCTCTTATCAAAAACCCATCAACCCGCGTCTTAAAAATATTTAGCGAGGCAGCCTCCACCACTTCAACGGGCAGAGAATTCCAGACATTCACCACCCTTTGAGTGAAGAAGTTCCTCCTCAACTCCGTTCTAAACCGCCCCCCCTTTATCTTGAGGCTGTGCCCCCTAGTCCTATTATCCTTTCTGAGCGGGAAGAGTCTCTCCACCTCTATTCTATCCATCCCATTCATCATCTTATACGTCTCAATGAGATCTCCCCTCATTCTTCTAAACTCTAACGAGTGCAAGCCTAGTTTATTCAGCCTCTCCTCATAGCTCAACCCCCTCAACTCCGGCGTCAGCCTAGTAAACCTCCTCTGCACTCCCTCCAAGGCCAAAATATCCTTGCATAAGTACGGCGCCCAAAACTGCACACAGTACTCCAGCTGCGGCCTCACCAATGCCCTATACAGCCGCAGCAAGACCTCCCTACTTTTATACTCAATCCCCCTCGCTATGAAGGCCAGCATCCCATTTGCCTTCCTGACCACCTGCTGCACCTGCAAGCTGGGTTTTTGCGACTCATGCACAAGGACCCCAAGGTCCCTCTGCACCGTCGCCTGCTGCAGTTTTTCGCCACGTAAGTGATAATCCTTCCTACCATTATTCCTATCAAAGTGGACCACCTTGCACTTGCCAACATTAAATTCCATTTGCCATTTCCTGGCCCATTCGCCCAGCCTATCTAGATCCTTCTGTAGACTCTCCACACCCTCCGCACAATTTGCCTTTCCTCCAATCTTGGTGTCATCAGCAAATTTCGACACCCTACACTCGGTTCCCTCCTCCAGATCATCTATATAAATGGTAAATAGCTGAGGCCCCAGCACCGACCCCTGAGGCACTCCACTAGTCACCATCCGCCAATCCAAATAGCACCCATTGACCCCCACTCTCTGCCTCCTATTTGACAACCAATCCTCTATCCACGCTAATACCCTACCCCCAATTCCCTGTCCCCTGACCTTCTGCAATAACCTCCTGTGAGGTACCTTGTCAAACGCCTTCTGAAAATCCAGAAAGACCACATCCACCGTATACATCATGTAGAAAAGCACAAATTAATCGAGGACAGTCAGCATGAATTTGTTAAAGAAATTTCAGGTTTGACTAACTTGATCAGGGACCTGGGTTCGATACATTGGGTCACTGTGTGGAGTTTGCACATTCTCCCCACGTCTGCGTGGGTTTCCTCGGGGTGTTCCGGTTTCCTCCCACGGATTCTGCAGCAGAAAGATTGATGAGGAATTGGGGCAGAATGTTTTCACACAGACACTGGTTTGAGGGTCAGGAACTCAGGGCCCTGGAGGCAGAAAGCTCATCATTTAACAAGTACTTGAATATGCTTTTAAAGTACAATAGCCGATAGAGCTAGGAGCAAGAATTGAAAAATGGTATTAGAAGAATAGTATTAGCCTGTACAGACAATGGGCTGAATAACCTCCTTCAGTGATATAAATTTCTAATTCAATGTTATCGCCATCAATTTCATCCACCATTATTCTTTCTTTTGCACACTTTTCCCATCTGATTTTGCAGGCTGCTTCCTTGGGTTCATTTTCTATGCTTTGAATCCAAGTAGTTAATTTTAAAATATAGACCATAGGAGTTCCTACTCTTTGGGCACTTCACTCATTCCAGGTTGATGATAATACAAACACTAGAAGGAAACGGATTTAAAATTGAGGTTCAAAGTAGAAAATTCAGCAAAAACCAAGAACGCAGAGGCAAAATGGGAAATGAGAGACCAAAGAGAGAGTGTGAGAAAAGGTTAGCCCATAACATAAAAAGAAGTAGCAACACCTTTTGTAAACATACAAAGAGTAAAAGGATAATCAAAGGAAGGGCGGGATTGATCAAGAAAGATCACCCTGGAGGCAGAGGGCTGAGGTAATAAATATATTCTTTGCATCAGTCTTCACTGAAGAATTGGATGCTGCCAATATCCCTCATGGTAAAGGAGGATGTAATTGAGAAATTTGATAGGATAAAAATGGCTAAAGAGCAGCTCACAAAGTACAAACGTCATTCAGTCTCAATGCAATGCAAGCCAGGTTACTATGGGAAATTGCGTGTGGTAGGTTGTTGCGTAAAGTTGAATCTCATAGGATCCAGGGTGAGGTAGCCAATTGGAATGATGACAGAAGACAGAGGGTTGTTTTTCAAACTGGATGCCTGAGACCAGTGGTTTGCCTCGGACTGGTGCTGAGTCCGTGTTATTTGTCATTTTATATTAATGATTTGGGTGAGAACTTAGGAGACATGGTTAGTAAGTTTGCAGATAACATCAAGATTGGTGGCAGAGTGGACAGTGAAGAAGATTATCTTGGATTGCAACGGGATCTTGATCAATTGAGCCATGGGTTGAGAAGTGGCAGATGGAGATTAATTTAGATAAATGCAAGGTAATGCATTTTGGTAGATTGAACCAGGGCAGGACTTGATCAGTTAATGGTAGGGCATTGGAGAAAGTTATAGAACCGAGAGATCTGGGTTACATGTTCATAGCTCCTTGAAAATGGAGTCACAGGTAGACAGAGTGGTGAAGTTTGGTCTCATTGTCAGAACATTGAATACAGGAGTTGGGATATCTTGTTGAAGTTGTACAAGACATTGCTAAGGTCACACTGTGCAGTTCTGGTCAGCCCATTATAGAAAGGATATTATTAAACTAGAAAGAGTGCAGAAAAGATTTACTATGATGTTGCCGGGACTTGATGGTTTGAGTTATAAAGAGAGGCTGGATAGACTGGGACTTTTTCCTCTGGACCGTAGGAGGCTTGGGGATGATCTTATAGAGGTCCACAAAATGAGGGGCATAGATCAGCTAGATAGTCAACATCTTTTCCCAAAGGTAGAGGGCGTAGGTTTAAAGTGAGGGGGGAGAGATACAAAAGGGTCCAGAGGGCCACTTTTTTTTTTAAGAGGGTGATGAGTATCTGGAACAAGCTGCCAGAGGTAGTAGTAGAGGTGAGTACATTTCATCTTTTAAAAAGCATTTAAACAGTTACATGGGTAAGATAGGTATAGAGCGATGTGGGCCAAATGTGGGCAATTGGGACTAGCTTAGTGGTTAAAAAAGGGCGGCATGAACAAGTTGGATTGAAGGGATTGTTTCCATGCTGTAAACCCTCTTTGAGTCTGAGTAAATGTGGAAATTATAGAAGTTCTGGCTACAATCTTCCAAACCTTGTGTGTGGGGACAGTTGCAGCAGACTGCAAACATTGCACCCTGTTCAACAGAGTTAAGTAGGATAAACACAATTTGGGATAGTCAGCCTTGTTGGTCAAGGGGGTGCTTATTACAATAACACAATACAAAAATTAATTGTCATTTGAAAACTCATGGGTTGATAATGATACCATTGGTTTAGTGGAGCTAAATCATGTCTAACATAATTAAATGCTTTGAAGTAGCAGAAAGAATTGATTAAGATGACACTTTTCAATGAGCACTGCTAAAGGAAAGTGAATTTATAAGTAAATTGGAATGAATACCTCATGGATTGTATGTCCAAGCTGCAGCTCATTTTCAATTTCCCTTTCCTAGACATCCAAGGAGGACCTGCTGCAGGCTGACTTTGAAGGGGCATTGAAATTCTTCCGTGTTCAACTGCCAAAACGCTACAGGGCTGAGGAAAATGCCAGGAGATTAATGGAGCAAGCCTGTAACATAAAGGTAAGCAAATGAGTAGATGGGAGTCATGGAGTACGTAATCATTGTTTGGCATAAAGCACATCTTCATGACAACACAATAAACTTGTTAACAATATTAAAGGATCAGTAGCAACATGCATACAAAATTGACTAAGGGACAGAAAGCAGAGAGAGTCATGGTAAATAGTTGTTTTATAGACTGAAGTACGCATTGATGTCCTCCAGGGGTCAGAATTTGAAACACTGCACCTTTTGAAATATATTAATGATGTGGACTCTGTATAGACGACACAGTTTCAAAGTTTGCAGATGAAACACTGACTCAAGCTCAGCTCCCTAGCTGCCAATTCCATCCCTCTCCCTGACAGCTGTTTGAGGTGGAACCAGACTGATGTCAACTTTGATGCCCTATTTGACCCTGACCGTGAATTTGGGTTATATTCATCCTTTGATACAGCATGTAAATGACCTTAATTCAGTGTGGTAACAAAGTTCCTGCTTTAATTGATTTAGTTTGCCAAGTGCAGACATTTAATCAGAAAGGAACTTCT
This sequence comes from Carcharhinus amblyrhynchos, assembly GCF_965287045.1. Classification (NCBI taxonomy): domain Eukaryota; kingdom Metazoa; phylum Chordata; class Chondrichthyes; order Carcharhiniformes; family Carcharhinidae; genus Carcharhinus; species Carcharhinus amblyrhynchos. Next base: position 85,687,009 of record NC_137332.1, on the reverse strand, counting down.
GGTTTATACCCAAAGAATAACGAGCTGTGTGAGTGCCTCAAACATCAATAGTCCAGGCCATGCTGTATAGAAAGGCCACTCGGCCCATCTTGATTTAGCTACCTTTTTAAGCCACCTATTTGCCTCCTAATTACTAAAGGGCTGGTTAGGTCAGTTGGCTGGATGGTTGGTTCGTGATTCAGAGGAACACCAGCAGCGCAGGTTTAAATCTCATACCAGCTGAGGTTACTCATGAAAGATTCGCCTTCACGATTTTGCCCCTTGCCTGTTAAATAACCACCAGTCAGCCCTCCCCCCTCAAAGGGGAGAGTAACCTTTGGTCATCTGGGACTATAGAGACTTCACCTTTTAAATAGTGAAACAGACAGGAATTCCTATGACTGCTGGAAATTGAAAGTTATTACAGATGGACCGTAAACATTCCAGAATCCATCTGTTTATAGATGAAGAACCAATGGCAGCATGGTGGCACAATACTTAGCACTGCAGCCTCACAGCACCAGGGACCTGGGTTTGATTCTGGCCTTGGGTGACTGTATGGAGTTTGCACATTCTCCCTGTGTCTGTGTGTGTTTCTTCTGACAACACCAGATTTTAGTCCAACCGATTTATTTGATAGTAAACGCACAAGCTTTTGAGATTTCATCTTCGTCAGGTGAACGGAGAGTTCTGGCCTCGGACAGAGCATATAAAGCACAGACAGTTTAGAGATTACTGATTAGAATGCGAATCTTTACACCTAACTTGCTGTTCAAGTCCTAAAGTGGCCAACAATGTGTGTGGAAGGAGCATTGTGGAAGGAGTGCTCCTTCTCCACTCACATTGTCGGCCACTTTAGGACTTGAACAGCAGGTTAGGTGTAAAGATTCGCATTCTAATCAGTAATCTCTAAACTGTCTGTGTTTTATATGCTCTGTCTGAGGCCAGAACTCTCCATTCACCTGACGAAGATGAAATCTCAAAAGCTTGTGCGTTTACTATCAAATAAATCGGTTGGACTAAAACCTGGTGTTGTCAGACTTTTTACTGTGTTTACCCCAGTCCAACACCGGCACATCCACATCATGTGTTTCTTCTCACAGTCCAAAGATGTGTAGGTTAGGTGGATTAGCCCTGGTAAATGCACGGGATTATGGGGTAGAAGCCGCAGAATTGATGGGAGTTTTCTGTACTGTAGGGCTTCTGTGGTTTCCAAAGCTCTTCAGTGCTGTGGCAACTAACCAAGTGCTAGAAGGAGAACAAGGTGAACTTGATGCTTTTTGTTTGTCAAGTGATTCCTGATTTACCTTTACAGAAATTTCTGTTTTTGTAATTTAAACAACTCCTGTTTCTCTCCCAAGAATTCAGTGACAAGATCAGTAACCCCCAGGCATGGATCAGAAATTTGCTTAGTTTCACTGACTCTCTGCCCCTTGCATTAGAAGCAATTCAGAGTGGTGATAATTATTGGAAGTAGGAGTTGAGGTTAAAATCAGATCAACCATGATCTTATTGAATAATGAAGTGGACTCGAAGGGCTGCTCCTAGTTCACATGTTCCTATGTCATCTTTGAATGCTTGGAGGTAATACTTTGTCAATGCAGACTCAAAGGACCAAATAGTTGCCTTCATTGTAGGGATTCTATGATGTCCAGTTGATCTTGTTCGGGCTCAATTTCCTTTTGCTCACTCCCCCTGTTTAGTTCACTCCCTGAGCCTCGCTCTCTTCTTTAGGAAACACTAAAGCTTTTGTTCACCTCTCCTGTAACAACAACAACTGACATGTCTCGGCATCAAATGTTGTTTGATAATGCTCCTGTAAAAGTGGCACATGACATTTTATGAACTTAAAGATGCTAGATAAATGCAAAATGGCATTCACGGTTTTAACACCAGAATCTGTATTGTTACAAATCTTGGGTGTTCCTGCGGTGTTCAGTTGCTGGACCATTTGTTCTGCTCTGGGTGCCTTAACCTGCATTCACTGATGTATGATCCTGTTTCTTTGTATAGTGCAGATTTATATGTTAGGGAGAGGGACTGATTGCCGATCACACTGTGGACTGTTGTGTCAGGATCCTGTGTTTTATTTTTGCTCCGTTCCTGTCCCTAGGAGATGAGATGGAAACCTTCTAACTTGTTTCATAACAGCAGCTCTGCTTCTAGGTGTTTTATAGATTGACACCCAAATGAAAAAGACTGACTCTGCTGTAACACTGCTGAATTGGAGAGCAAGAGACTGAGTAATATACAAATGAAAAATTTAATCCCTGAGCAGCTTTCTCCAGTTTTCACTGTTCCTAAGGCACCTTTCTTGTTTCCTAGCAACCAGTAATTGGTCCCTCGTGAAAACCCAATCTGAAGACTGAAGGAACTGAACGCTAAGGAATTATAATCAGCGCAAATGGAATATCCAAGATTTTAAACATTAATCTTTGCAACTCAGCACCTTTTGCTTATTTAACAGGCCACCAATATAGAGGATAATGGCACTGGGAGAGCGCTCCTTGTCTCAAACCTGCCCATGTGTCATCAGTTGTCATCATTTACAATCTATACCCTCAGGTAGTCTGTGTTGTTGGATCTCTAATTGTACAGTTTATGCGGTTAGAGGTTAGTGAGGGGTGAACAGGACAATAATTCTGACATAATGCATGTTTCTTGCATCAAGATTCTGCAGGTGTCACTGTGGTGCCTGTATATGTATCTACTTTTTGAGTCCCAGTCCAGTTATTTTTAACAGCGATGTAACTGATGGAGCATATTAACAGCTGTCAGTGTTTTCATCCTTGCCCTGTAAGACCAGTTGAATCATCCTAAGAAGATGTGCCTAATGAGATATTGATGCAATGGATTTAATTTTCCAAAACCCCCTGGATTAAGAGAAAGTCCCATTAGATTGGAAGATGTAATTCCATTATTCAGGTAGGGAGGGAGATAGAACGAGGCCAACCATCTGTTGTAGGGAAATGCTAGAAACTATTTTAAAGATGTTATAGCAGGACACTTGAATAGCTCAAGGTAATCAGACAATCAACATGCTTTTTGAAAAGGAAATTATGTTTCACTTATTGGAATTCTTTGAAGAAATAACCTGTACTGTGGATAAAGGGAAACCTGTGGATGTAATGTACTTAGATTTCCAGAAAACATTTGATAAATTGCCACATCAAATATTATTACAGAAAATAAAAGCTCATGTTATAGAACGTAATGTATTGCCATGGTTAGAAGTTTGGCTTGCTGACAGGAAGCAGAGAATAGGCATAAATTGGTCATCTTCAATTTAGCAAGACATAATGAGTGATGTGCCACAGGGATCAGTGCTCAGACCTCAAGTGTTTACAATGGTTTCAGATTCGCTAATGCTACAAAGTTAGGTAGGAAAGTAAGTTGTGAAGAGGACTCAGAGGCTACAAAAAGATACAGGTAGGTTAAATGAGAATGAAATTGTCCATTTTGGCTGGTAGAATTAAAGAAAAGCATATTATCTAAATGGGTGAGAGATTGTAGAGCTCTGAGATGCAGAAGGATCTGGATATCCTCATGCATGAATCACAAAAAGCTGGTTTGCATGTACAGCAAGTAATTACAAAATCTAATGGACTTATCAATTATTGCAAAGGGGGGCATTGGATACAAAAGATAAGGAGGTTATGCTTCCGTTATTCAGGATATTGGTGAGACCACACCTGGAGTACTGTGCATGGTATTCATCTCCTTATTTAAGACAGGATGTATATGCATTGGAAGCAGTTCAAACAAGTTTAAAAAGCTAATACCTAGATTGGGCAGGTTGTCTTATGAGGAAAGGTTAGACAAGCTAGGTTTGCATTCACTCGAGCTTAGAAGATTAAGAGGCAACTTGATTGAAACATAAGATCCTGAAGGGTCTTAACAAGGTGGATGTGGAAAGAATGTTTCCTCTCCTGGAAGAATCTGTTTATAAATAAGGGGTCAACCATTTATGATGGCCATGGGGAGAATTTTTTTCTGTCAGAGGATGGTGAGCCTTTGGCACTCTTTTCCTGAAAAAGCAATTTAAAATAGTGTCTGAATATTTTTAAGACAGAGGTGGATAGATTCTTGGTAAACAAGGGGGTGATGGGTTATTGGGATAGGGATGCAGATTTGAGGTTTTTATCAAAGCAACCATGATCTTGTTAAATAGTGGAGCAGGCTCGATGGATCAAATGGCATACACCTGCTCCTTATTCCTATGTCCAAATGTTTAAGCTAAGTTTCAGCTCAGGTAGGGACAGATGACATGAGGCCCATAGCAGCAAGACCGGGATGATATACAGACTTGGGCTGACAATTAGAAAGTGACATTTGCACACCCAAGTGTCAGGCAGTGGCCATCTCCAACAAGAGAGAATCTCACCATCTCCCTTTGACACTACAATCAATGAATCCCCTGCTGGCAACATCCATTGGTCAGAAACGGAACTGGACCAGCCATTTAAATACTGTGACTGCAAGTGCCAGGGAATCCTGCAGAGAGTAACTCATCTCCTGACTCCCCAAAACCTGTCCACCCCCTACAAGGCACAAGTCAGGAGTACTCTCCATTTACCTATATGAATGCAGCTCCAACATCATTTGGGAAGCTCGACACGATCCAGGAAAAAGCAGCCTGCTTAATTGGCACCCTTCCACAAACATTCACTCCCGCCACCTGGTGCACAGTGGCATTAGTGTGTACCATTTACAAAATGCACTGCAGGAATTCACCAATGCAACAAAATCTTCCAAACCTGTAACCTCTACTAGCTGGAAGGACAAGGGCAGCAGGCACATGGGAACACCACCACCTGGAGGTTCCCCCCAAATGTCTTAGCATCCTGACTTGGAAATATCATTGTCACTGGGTCAAAATCCTGGACTTGCTCCCTAATAGCACCATGAGTGTACCTATACCACATGGCCTGCAGTGGTTCAAGAAGGTGGCTCAGCACAAAGGGTGACAAATGCATACCTTACCAGTAGAGCACCCCAAAATCAAGTGAAAAGATTTCCAGGTGAAGCACTGACTGCTGGCGGAATTTCAGTAAGTCATAGAGTAAGGTGGTGTTTCTGAGGAAATGAGGGGAGTGGCCCACCCAGAATGAGTGAACATTCGGCAGATGGTTCTGCAGTTAGATGGGTTTGCAAGTTCAGGCAGGAGGAGGCCCAAGTTTCCTTGTGGAGCCTGGAGCAGTATTGCTAATCCTCCTGGATAAACCATTTCTATTTAGTCCTTCAGGCCTCAGCTGCTCTACCCTCCAGGTTTTTTACATCAGCACAACTTCAGGATTTCCAAAAGCGCTCAACAGACAAAGAGGTATTTTTGAAGTACAGTCACTGTTTTAATGTAGAAAATGCAGTAGTTCATTTATGCACAGCAACTTTTATTTATCCAATGTCGTAAGATGTCCCAAGATGCTTTGCATTACAAGGATGAGGGAGTTGGACACAATAGTGAGACGTTTAAAACCCAAGCGTTGCTTAACCGAGAAACATGCAAATCAGCAAGCAAAGGTGAAGGCCGAATGAGATTTGGTGCAAGTAGTACACAGCAGCAGAGCTTTGGATGGTTGAAGGGTAGAATGTGGAAGGTCAGTCAGTAGTGAGTTGGAATAGTCAAGTTTAGAGGTAACAAAGTTATGGACGAGGCAGATACATTGAGGCAAGTGGTGGAATCAAATGATGATCCAGATGGAACTATAAGTGGTCTTAGTGATAACTTGGATAGGTTGTCAGAGGTTTCTTTAGTCAAACATGATTGTGAATGTTTTATTTGGCCAGGGAGAGTTGGTGGCAGGAACCAAAGATAATGCTTTGGTTTTCCCAGTATCTAGTTGGAGAAAATTTCTGTTAATCCACTACTGGATGTCAGATGAACAGTCTGATAATTTTAGAGATGGAACAGGGCCAGGGGATTTGATGAAGTTGAACAGGATGCCGTCAGCAAACATGCTTTGTGTTTAGTCACTGTCAGGGAGGAGCAGTATGTGGATGTGAAATGGCGGGGGGGGGGGGGGCGGTCAGGTAGAGATCTTTGGAGGACAGTAAGGGTATCAGTGCAGGATTGGGATGAACAGCTATTCAGTCGATTCACTGGTTGTGAATAGATAAGACTGGAACCAGGAAAGTGTAGTCACACCCAACTGGATAACAGTGGGAGAGATGTTGGTGGAGGACGTGGTGTGCATTAAAGGCAGCAGACCTTTGAGAAGAGATGGTTTATCATGGTCACAGTTACATAACAAGAATCTCAAATTGCATCCTACAGGCCAGAAACCTGATTTCAGAAATTGAAACATGGAGATCCAAGAAGGATGGGCATGGACTTGGGATGTGGTGACATGTAATTAATTTAGATAGGATGGATATGGGGTGCTTATTTGCAAGGTCAAAGGATTTAAGGGTTGTTTCCTTTCTTTCAAGGGGTGATGACAGCAGAATTGAAGAAGAGTGGACAGAACTTGAAGAGGGAGAACAATTAATAAACTAATCTGGGGTCTGAAAGAGACTGGTGGATCTTGTGGTCAAGACCAGCTTAGTGAGGGATGATAAAGTTTGAGTTTAGAACTCAGGCAGTGGGAACCTTTGAAGATGTTTACAGAATAAGAGTCAACGTGACATTGATCAGCAAGCATGATCCAAGCACAGTTTTGTACTGAGTGCAAGAAAAATGCCTTTGTTACCAATAGTCTGTAATTACTGTTTTAGTTGATACTATGCATTTATCTAATTACTGCTTAATAAGCCTCACTAGTACAGAGCCTAGGAACAGTCTGACGAAAATTACATCCAATTGTACAGTGCACAAACCGGCCATTTGACAGCAAGTGTTTCTGCTTCAGTCCCATGGCATACTCTTCTATTCCTTTCTCTGTCATGAGCCTACCCTTAAAAGATCTATTCTATTCTTCACCTTGAAATCAGGTGAGTCAACGGGGAAGGTGGTGTAGTGGGAATATACTGGACTAATAATCCAGAGGCCCAAGCTAATGCTCTAGGGTCACAGGTTAAAATCCTACCACAGCAGCTGGAGGAACTTAAATTCGATTCATAAATCTGGAATTGACAGCTCATCTCAGTAATGGTAACCATGAAATTGTCATTGATTGTCATAAAAGACCATATGGTTCACTAATGTCCTTTAGGAAAGGAGATCTGACATCCTTACCTGGCCTGTCCTACATAGAACATAGCTTGGCACAACACTGGGGGCTGTACTGTTCTATGTCCAAACCCAAGATCAAGTTAGCGACTCCCTATCATTCTGGTATGCTCTATGTGCCTATCCAATAACTGCTTGAAAGTTCCTAAAGTGTCGGACTCCACTATCACAGCAGGTAGTGCATTCCACACCCCAAGCACACTCTGAGTAAAGAACCTATCTCGGGCATCCCTCTTATATCTCCCACCATGAGCCTTATAGTTATGCTCCCTAATAACAGCTACATCCATCCGAGGAAATAGTCTCTGAATGTCCACTCTATCCTCCTCATCATCTTAAACTTCTATTAAGTTGCCGCTCATCCTCCTCCGCTCTAAAGAGAAAAGGCATAGCTCCCTCAACCTTTCCTCATAAGACCTACCCTCCAAACCAGGCATCATCCTGGTAAATCTCCTCTGCACTCTCTCCAATGCTTCCACATCCTTCTTATAGTGAAGTGACCAGAACTGAACACAATATTCCAAATGTGGTCTCACCAAGGTCCTGTACAGTTGCAGCATAATCCCATGGCTCTTAAACTCTAACCCCCTGTTAATAAATGCTAACGCACTATAAGCCTTCTTCATGGCTCTATCCACTTGAATGGCAACCTTCAGAGATCCGTGGATATGAACCCCAAAATCTCTCTGTTCCTCCATGTTACTCAGAACCCTGCCATTGACCATGTAATCCACATTCAAGTTTGTCCTACCAAAATGAATCATCTTGCACTTAGCAGGGTTATACTCCATCTGCCACTTTTCGGTCCAGCTCTGTATCCTATCAATGTGTCTTTGCAGCCTACAAGAGCCCTCCACCTCATCCACTACTCCACCAATCTTGGTGTCATCACAAATTTACTAACCCACCCTTCAGCCCCCTCTTCCAAGTCACTGATAAAAATCACAAATAGCAGAGGACCCAGCACTGACCCCTGTGGTACACCACTGGCAACTGGCCTCCAGTCTGAAAATTTTCCCTCCCACCACCACCCTCTGTCTTCAGAGATAGCCAGTTGCTTATCCAGTCGGCCAAATTTCCTTCTACCCCACATCTCCTTATCTTCTTCATGAGCCTACCATGGGGAACTTTATCAAACGCCTTACTAAAATCCATTTATATGACATCAATTGCTCTATCTTCATCTACACACTCAGTTACCTCCTCAAAGAATTCATTCAAATCTGTGAGGCAAGACTTGCCCTTCACGAATCCATGCTGACTATCCCGGATTAAGCTGCATCTTTCCAAATGGTTGTAAATCATAGGATTTATTAGGATTTTCCATTAACTTACTGACCACTGAAGTAAGACTGACTGGTCTATAATTACCAGGGTTACTCCTATTTCCTTCCTTGAAGAGAGGAACAACATTCGCTACTCTCCAGTCCTCTGGCACAAGCCCTGTGGAAAGTGAGGACCCAAAGATCAAAGCTAAAGGCTCCACAATCTCATCCCTTGCATCCCAAAGTATTCTAGGATGTTTCCCATCTGGCCCAGGGGACTTTTCGACCCTCGGGCTTTTCAAAATTGCTAATACATCTTCCCTCAACATCTACCATCTCCATCCTATCAGTCTGTATCATACTCTCATCCTCAAAAACATGGCCCCTCTCCTTAGTGAACATTGAAGAAAAGTATTAATTCAATGCCTCACCTATCTCTTCTGACTCCATGTACAAGTTCCCACTCCTATCCTTGACTGGCCCTAACCTCACCCTGGTCATTCTTTTATTTCTCACACAAGAGTAAAAAGCCTAGGTGTTTTCCTTTATCCAACCCGCCAAAGACTTCTCATGCCCCTCCTAGCTCTCCTAAGCCCTTCTTTTTTTTTAACTCATTCCTTGCTACCTTGTAACCCTCAAGCGACCCAACTGAACCTTGTTTTTTCATCCTTATATACTCTTCTCTCTTGACAAGACATTCAACCTCCTTTTGTGAACCATGGTTTCCTTACTCGGCTATTTCCTCCCTGTCTGACAGGGACATACCTATCAAGGACACACAGTATTTGACTCCAGGCCCACAGAATGTGGTTGACCCTTAACTGCCCTCTGAAATAGCCACTGAATTCAAGGGCAATTAAGGATAGGTAACAAGGGATGGCCTTGCCAGTGATGCCCACATCCTGTGAAAGAATAAAATGTACATTCTTACTACTTCCGAGAAAGGAGGTTCCCCCTGAATTTCTGTTGCCAGCTTATTCATGACCTCTAATATTAAACTCCCTTGCATGTTCTCCATGACTACCCTATCAAACCCCTTCATCATTTTAAACATCACTGTTAGGTCACTCCTCAGATTTCACTGTTCTGGAGAAAAGGACATTTCACCCTTGATGTCACACCGTCAAGGGCAGTCACTCTCACCTCACCTCTGGAGATCAGTTCTTTGTCCATGTTGGAACCAAAGCTGTAATGAGGCCAGGAGCTGAGTGAGCCTGGCAGAACCCAAATTGAGCACCAGTGAGCAGGTTATTGCTGAGGAAGTGCAACTTGACCATGCTGTGGATGATTCCTTCCATCACTTTTCTGATTTGAGAGTGGACTGATGGAGTTAATTTGCTGGGTTTGGATTTGACCTGTTTCTTATGTACAGGACGTACCTGAGAAATTTTTTTGCATTGCTGGGTAGATGCCAGTGTTGTCACTTGAATAGTTGGCTAGGGGCGTGGCAAATTCTGGAATACAAGTCTTCTGGACTATTGATCCTGAAAGTTGGGAATCAAGTAGATAAGGTTGTTAAGAAGGCGTACGGTGTCTTGGCGTTTATTGGTAGGGGGATTGAATTTAGGAGTCGCAGTGTAATGTTGCAACTGTACACTGCTCTAGTGCGGCCACACTTGGAGTACTGTGTGCAGTTCTGGTCCCCGCATTACAAGAAGGATGTGGAGGCGTTGGAGAGGGTGCAGAGGAGGTTTACTAGGATGGTGCCTGGTATGGTGGGGAGGTCCTATGAGGAGAGACTGAGGGATTTAGGGTTGTTTTCGTTGGAAAGAAGGCGGCTAAGAGGGGATCTTATTGAAACATATAAGATGATTAGAGGTTTAGATAGGGTGGATAGTGATAGCCTTTTTCCTCGGATGGAGAAAGCTAGCACGAGGGGGCATGGCTTTAAATTAAGGGGGGGTAGCTACAGGACGGATGTCAGGGGTAGGTTCTTTACCCAGCGGGTGGTGAAGGATTGGAATGCCCTGCCTGCTGCAGTTGTAAATGCGTCTAGTTTGGGGGCGTTTAAGAGATCTCTGGATAGGTTTATGGACGAAAAGGGATTGGTATAGGCTAGTGGGTCATTGTTTTTGTAACTGGTCGGCGCAACATCGTGGGCCGAAGGGCCTGTTCTGCGCTGTAATGTTCTATGTTCTATGTTCTATTGTCAGAATATTGTCAGGGGCCAAAGCCTTGGCAATATACAGTGCCTTCGACCATTTCTTAATATTACATGGAGAGAGTCAAATTAGCTGAACACTGACATCTGTGATGCTGGCAACCTCGTGGAGGAGGCTGTGTTGGATCGTTCACTCAGCACTTCTGGCTGAAGATTTACTAATATTAGTAAACCCTTCTCCTCCAGTGAGCTGTGTAATTGTCCAACACCATTCCCGGCTGGATGTGGCAAGACCACAGAACTTGGATGCTGGCATGAGACCCCTCCCGTAAAGTCCTATTTCTGAGCATCCATGCAGGTAACATGGAGGCTATTTTTAGCACCTTGATGAGGAATATGAAATCATCTTCTGCTCTCTCATTCACAAGTTGCCCCTCTCGCAATCCCCCATGCGACTTCCTCTTTCTTTTCCGCGGCACACTGCCTTAATTGCACTCTTGTGTGCACTTTGGTCCCATTACTCCACCGAGCATCCCCCCACCGCCACATCCCTCCCCTTCCTTTCTTCTTTCGCCACATACCCCCACTCTCTCTCTCTCTCTTTCTCACTTCCCTGCTCCACCCACTCCCCCTTTCCATTCTTGCCCACTTGTCTGCTGCACTCACTCGCCCTCTCCCCTTCTCCTCTCTCTCTCTCTTTCTTTCCATCTTCTTTCTTCTCACCCCCCAGCCCGCCCTCTGGACCCCCCCGCCCCGCCAAGTGTAAAAGCAAGAGTAGTGCAGTCGATGTATTTTATATGGATTTCAGCAAAGCCTTTGAGAAGGTCCCACCTGGGGAATCTTGTAAAGAAGGTACATTCACGTAGGATATAGAGTAATTTGATAAGGTGAATTCAAAATTGGCTGATTTGTCAGAGACAGAGGATGATGACAGAAGGCTGTTTTAGTGACTGGAAGCCAGTGGTGTACTACAGGGATCTGTGTTGGGCTTCCTAGTTTTCATCCTTTTTATACAAATTACATTGATGACTATATGGGGAGTAGGATTAATAAGTTTGCGGATGACACAAAGATTGGATAGGTGGTTAACAGTGAAGTAGAGCGTGTTGGCCACAAGAAGACATAGACGGATGGTCAAATTGGCAGATAAGTGGCAGATGGAATTTAACCATGAAAAGTGTAAGGAGTACTTTGGAAGGAGTCATTTGACCAAGTGCGCAATGAACGATTGGACACTAGGATGTTCTGTGGAACAAATAGACTTTGGTGTGTTTGTTCACAGATCTCAAAGTGGAAGGGCATGTTAGGAGCGTGGTGAAGAAGGCACATGGGACACTTTATCAATTGAGGCATAGATTCCAAAAGTTAGGAAGTCATGTTGGAGTTGTATAGAACTTTGGAGAGGCCACAACTGGAGTACTGTGAGCCATTCTGGCTGCCACATTATCAAAACAATGTGATTGCACTGGAGGTGGTGCAGAGGAGATTCACCAGGATGCTGCCTGGGATGGAAGATTTAAGTTGTGAAGCAAGGTTGCATAAGCTTGATATGTTTTCTTTGGAGGGGAGAAGACTGAGGGATGACCTGATTGAGGTATACAAGTTATGAGAGACATAGAGTGGATAAGGAGCAGCTATTCCCCTTGGTTGAAGGGTCAGTCACAAGGGGACATAGGTATGAGGTTTGGGGGTATATAAGGAAAAACCGTTTTTTAACCCAGAGGGTGGTGATAGTCTGGAATGTGCTGCCTGGGAGGGTGGTAGAGACAGATTGCCTCACATCTTTTGAAAAGCATCTGGATAAGCACTTGACACATCATAACATTCAGGGCTATGGGCCAAGTGCTGGCATATGGGATTAGATGGGAGTTCAAGTGTTTTTAATGTGTCGGTGCGGATTCGATGGGCTGAAAGGCCTCTTCTGCACTGAGATATTCTATGATTCTTTGTTTTCTGGATACTTCATGCAAGACCCTCATTCTCATGCTTCAATGAAGTGAACGACCTGGAACTCAGTTTGAGGAGCTGTATGCACCGGCATCATCTGCCCACTGGAGCTCAATGCCCAAAGTTGGAGTGGTTTTGATTTTGCACAAGTTGAACATTTATAAAAGCAACTTTCGTGGCCACAGTAGTATTTTGAAATGTAGCATCTTTTGGAATTTTGCCCCTGATCAGACCTGGAATGCTCCAATCATCAGCTTTTCTGGAATGTTGTCTCCTGTTGAGGTTATCTCAAAAGGGGTTGGTTAGCTCAGTTGGCTGCACACCTGGTTAGTGATGTGAACTGATGCCAACAGCATGGGTTGAAATCCTGTACCGCTGAGGTTATTTATTCTTCTCAATCTTGTCCCTCTCCTGAGGCATGGTAATCATCAAGTTAAGTCATCGCCAGTCAGCTGGTCTTCTGGGACTATGACGTCTTTACCTTTTTAATTTTGTACCAGAACAACATGTGCTGTGGGTGACAAAGTATAAATGTCTGCTTGAATGTCTGGGCTGATTAGTAGCTGGGGAAATTCCCCAACTGCCAGCATTCAGTAGTTCAGTGTGTAGAGGTTGAGGGACCATACAGCTGAGTATTCTGCAGTCATCTACCACGATCACATTCACACCCTGCTCCTATTGATCTCAGTTGTGATCAATATTACCTCAGATCACAATGCATTAAATTTTGAGCTACCTGTTCTCTCAACTGTGATCAGATTGGATCATCAAACTTAATCCACACTACCTTAGTATGTGGGTTGGAATTTTGAAAGGATTGGGATAATATTCCAGTTGCTTACTTCACCATTGTTCCTTTATTCTGGATCTAAATTGTTCTATACAGTTACAGAAGCAGCTTTATTCTGGATCGAACCACATGTTCCGTGCTTAATGTCAGCCAGGGTTCAGTGGGCTGCACGCTTGCCTCTGAGTCAGAAGGTCACGCATTCAAACATTATTTGCAAAATGTTGACTGCTTCATTCAGACTGATGTTTGTGTGCAGTACTGAGGAAGTGCTGCACTGTCTGTATAATCTGCAGGTGGGACATTAAACCAAGGCCCTGACATGACAGAGTGAATGTGAAATGTCTGAGCAACATGTGCAGAGCTGGAGAGATTCTGAAAAAATCTAAAACCCTGAGTGAAATGAGGGGATCTTCCTTTCATCCCATCAAATGCAAGCTACTGCTGCAGGTGGAGTTGCTGTTATATGTCGTGGCTCAAGGCGTTTGAAGTATTGTCTTTACCCTTTGGCTCCTTCCCCATGGATGCCCAGTCAGTAATACGTTGGGAAGGGGCAAGGGGGAGATTTTCCCTCGTGCAAAAGCTTAATACTCTCTAAATTCTTCTTATTCTGATACAATTGGTGGGTTGAGGATCTGTTAGAAAGAATAGTTGCCTAGAATACCCGCTGCAGAAGGATGTGCTGTGCCCCTCTCATTCTTCACCCTCACTGAGCAGGGAAACATTTTCACCTCTGATCTGAGTCCCATGCTGGAGATCTGGGCTGACATTCATGTGCAGGACTGAGGGACTGCTGCAGTGGCAGAGGTGCTTTCCTTAAGAGGGAATATTAAACTGAGGCCCTGTCTTCCTAGATGAATGTAAAGGATCCCATAGCACTATCTAGAGAAGAGCAGGGGAAGTTCTCCCTGCTGGTCAACATTTCCCCATTAACTGACATCATTAAAATCTGGTAATTTATCACATTGCTGTTTGTGGGATGTAGCTGTGCACAAACTGAGATGTGTTTCTGACATTGCAACAGTGATTACACTTCACAAGTAGTTCATTGGCTGTAAAGCACTTTAGGAAGCCTTGACAACATGGAAGACGCTAAATTAATGCAAGCCTTGCTTTTCTTTTAGTCCTTTGAGCAGTGCTGAGCTAGTAAATCGCTGCAGATTATCAAACAAAATTATTTCTATCCCTGCCCCCTAGATAATCTGTAAAGTGGACTAATCCTCATGCAATACTAAGTATTGCCCAATTAACGTTGGTTGCATTTCGCTCTGAGTTTCACTGTATCTAAGTTACATTGAGGAGCAGTATTTCTTTTGACTGTAACTACTGTGGCATTGAGCTTGTAGGGCCACTCCCATCTTTGTGCAGCTCATTAACCTGCCCTCAGGAACTGATGGACTGAAACAAGCCACTCCTTAAAAGAAAGCACGTGAATTGGTGAGGAATTCGGAGCATCTGAAAGCTTGCTTTTGATTGCTGCTGCTGCTGCTTGTTCCTGGTATCCACATTGGCTTGTGCAAACTGCACCTAGCTCCGAGACATAGAGGGTGAATGGAAAAAATGGCCCCAGCTCCTGTGAATAGGTGGCCCACATTATAAAAAGTAGTGAGCGAATGTTCCAGAACCTCCTGACGTCTTGCTTCACCTGAAGAACCTGTTACTCCTCTCCTTCTGCGGGACTCGAGAGAGAGAGAGAGAGAGAGAGATTGAGAGACCAGGTCAGGTGGATTCAAGTGGAAACCTCAAAGCTATAATTCATCTGCGATGGGAGAGATCGACACCAGGAAGTAGTTCGTTAAGTCTGTTTCAAGATAGCCCTGGGTCAATTCAGTGCTGCTGTTTTTGTTTAAAAAATAATAACAGCTCTGAAGAGCTCCAAAGAGTTTGTGTAAGAGCGAGTAAAAAAGCGGATGTACTCAGCCTCCACAGCTGCTGCCCTCAAAAGCTATTCAAATGCACAAGGTGTCTCCTTCGACTGTCTAAGTGCCCTTCAAGGAAAGGTGCACTGAGAAGAACCATAGGCTCAAACAGGCAGTGCTAACAAACATCCCCCCTCCCCCCCCACCTTCACTTTTAAATTCTGGCAGGAAGTGGTCAGCAAGCTGCAGTCGAGGATCTCCCTTTCAGCGGACGTGCTTAATTCGAGAGATGAAGCGGCATTCCATTGACTTCTGCCCCCCTGTCTCTCTCCATCTCTTTTCATCTTCTGAATTCTGAATGAAGAATCGGGCTTCGGCACAAATGTGGGAAGAGAGAGCAGATAGTTAAATCAATCTCCGACTCTTCGACAGTTTGGTTCCTGTCGATGGGGAGACTGCGTTCAACTAGTGATGGAGCCCCTGGTGCATAACTCATGATTCAAATAGCAAGGAAGACCGATCTTAATCAGCTTTCACCACTACTAGTTTCCGTGCCCAGAGTGGATGCAGTGCAGATTCTTGACTCTCTTGACATTTTTCCCTACATTTAGGGAGGTTTTCTTTATTTATTTAATTTATTTTTGTTCAACACTTTTTTCTGTCAAAATGATGGAAGAAGTTTCAATAACGGTAGCCTACGATGCTCATGTCTTTAGTCAAATGGATGAAGAGGATACTTTGGCCAATATGGTCGCAACCACGAAGCCCAAGTCAATGGTAGGTCTTTGCAAATGCAGTTTTGGTCAATGACACAGGGTGAGATCCAGATAAAATAGGTGTTATGAGTGCCATTCTTCAGACAAAGCGTTAATCTAGGGTGCTGTCTGTCACTTCTGGTGGTTGGGAAAGATTCCATGCCACCATTTCGAGGGAAAGTAGGGGAGTTCTAGTCAATGTCCTAACTGATAGTTAAGCAGAGTATGAGGTTGTTTATCAGATTGCTGTTTGCGACATAAGATCCTTATGTCAATTCTTTATAAATGGGCAGTAAATGCCAATCTTAGGAGTGATGGCTACAACCCAGAGACAAATTTAAAATAACTGTTATTGTTTCTATCATAAATAGAATCTCCCTCTCCCCTAAAGTATTGCAAAGTTCCCCTTTTAACTGAGTTAATCGCGTGATAACCTGAGGTTACCAACAAGTCCTTGTGAAAGAGCTACTGTTTATTTTCTCCCACACAATGCATGGTACGGGCTCAATTACAACAGTTTAATCTCAGGCAGCTGAATTAGTCAGGTAGTAAACAGGTGACTTAATTCCTGTTACACTCTCCAGTCTTGCTCCCAACAGCCACACCTGCCAATCTCAATGTATTTTGAAAATTAAAAACAACTGAATACATTGGGGGATTAAATTTTATTAACTTCCATGCTTCCTTCTTGAAGGTGCTGGCAGTGTCTAGGGTACAGTTCCGTGGATCCCACTCTCCTCCTCTCCTGATGGTACTGACTCTCACTGGGGTACAGTTCCATGGACCGTACTCCTTTGACCAAGCTTTTTGTCACCTCTCCTAATATCTCCTTATGGCTTAGTGCTAAATTTAATTTGATTATAATCCTTTGAAACCCACTGGGATGTTTTACTGTGTTGATGGTGCTATATAAATGCCGGTTGTTGTTGTCTTGATGGTGCTGATTTCATGAAAGTTGGCCTCCTTATCTGAGAAAGGATGCTCTTGCTGTAGAGGAAGCAAAGTTTTTTACCAGGCTGATTTCTGGGATGGCAGGACTGATGTACGAAGAACAATTGTGTCAGTTAAGATTATATTCGCTGGAGTTCAGAAGAATGAAGGGGAATCTCAGAACCTATAAAATTCTAACAGAACTAGACAAGGTAGATGCAGAAGGGATGTTCCTGATGGTGGAGGTATCCAGATCCAGGGGTCGTAGTCTAAGGATACAGAGTAAACACTTCAGGATGAGGAGAAATTTCTTCACCCAGAGAGTGTTGAGTCTCTACCACAGAATAGAGTTGAGGCCAAAACAATTGTCCATTTTCAAGAATAAGTTAAGTATCTCTCTCTTGGACAAATGGGATCAAAGGATATTGGGGTAAGGCAAGGTGAGACTATTGAGTTGGATAATCAGCCATAATCATAATGAATGGCAGAGCAGGCTCGAAGGGCCAAATGGCCTATTTCTGCTTCTATTTTCTATGTTTATATGGTTGCGAATCTTTGGAATTCTGTGCACCAGTGATTGATTATATGCAAGGCTGATTACATAGAATCATAGAATACTACAGTGTAGAAGGAGGCCATGAAGTCAATTGAGTCTGCACTGACCACAATCCCACCAGGCTCTATGTCCATAACCCTAGCATTTACCCTAGCTAATCTCCCTGACATGAAGGGACAATTTACCATGGCCAATCCACCTAACCCGCACATTTTTGGACTGTGGGAAGAAACTGGAACACCCAGAGGAAATCGACGCAGACACATGGAGAACACGCAATCTCCACACAGACAGTGACCCAAGCCAGGAATTGAACCTGGCACTGAGGCAGCAGTGCTAACCACTGTGCTATCTCTATTGATAGAGTTTTGACATCTGTGGGTACTTAAGGATCAAGAACATAAGAACATAAGAAATAGGAGCAGGAGTAGGCCATCTAGCCCTTCGAGCCTGCCCCGCCATTCAATAAGATCATGGCTGATCTGAAGTGAATCAGTTCCACTTTCCCACTTTCTCCCCATAACCCTTAATTCCCTTATCTGTCAGAAATCTATCTACCTGTGACTTAAATATATTCAACGAGGTAGCCTCCACCACTTCAATAGGCAGAGAATTCCAGAGATTCACCACCCTTTGAGTGAGGAAGTTCCTCCTCAACTCCGTTCTAAACTGCTCCCCCCTTATTTTGAGGCTGTGCCGACTAGTTCTGCTATCCTTTCTAAGCCGGAAGAATCTCTCAACCTCTACCTTATCTAGCCCCTTCATTATCTTGTAAGTCTCTATAAGATCCCCCCCTCAGCCTTCTAAAGTCTAATGAGTATAGACCCAGTCCATTCAACCTCCCTTCATAAGGATAGGCCTGAGAGTATACTACACAAATTTGGCCTAAATCAAGGACTTCAAATGGCTTCAATATTCCCACCACCTCACATATAAATCATAGAGATCTGTAGCACAGAAAAGGCCCTTCAGCCCAGCATGTCTGCATCAGTCAAAATCAGCCATCTAACTACTCTAATCCCATTTTTCAGCACTTGGCCGATTTGCTTTGTTTGCCTTGGCATCGCAAGTGCACATCTAATTACTTAAATGGTATGAGGGCCTCTGTCTCCACCACCCTTTCAGGCAGAGTTCCAAACTCTCACCAGCCTCTAGGTGAAAAGGGTTTTCCTCGATCTCCTCCTGCCCCTTACCTTGAGTCCATGTCATTGATTCCTCCACTGCCTACTCTATCTATGCCCCTCATAATTGTATACATCATCATTAAGTATGATGGACTTCAGCCTCAAACATATTGCCTCCACCTACAAACTCTGTTGTTGGCAGAGTGACGCCAGCTGTGGGTCTTCTGCCTTCTTGTATGTGACCTAAATGTTGCAGGTCCACTGCAGGAACTTGAGCATATAATCCAGGCTGCCACTCCAGTATGGCTTGGGTGTTGTGGGGGTGCTGCAGTGTTGGATATGATGTCTCTTGAACACAGTCTGTCCCTCCAGTGGGTGCAAAAAAAAATCTTGCCACTATTCAAAGAGCTGGGCTATTCTCCCTGTGGCCCTGGCCAATAATTGCCCGTAACAAACTCCTCAAGTATTTTATTATCTAAAACAAAACTTAAAATCTGAAATATATTAAACATACAAATAGGTCGTTATCACATTACTGTTTGTGGGAGGTGGCTGTTTGCACATTGGTTGCCACGTTTCCTACTTTACAACAGTGACTACCCTTCAAAAGTACTTCATTAATTCTGACACATTTGAGACATTGTGAGACTATAAAAGAAGCTGTCTAAATATACTTCTGTTCTTTGTTATAAGACAGAGAATGGATGCAGCATCTAAGCAAACTTGTATCTGTTGTTCAATGGAACTGAGATGGGATATGCTATGGCGAAGTGTAATCACGAATTTCAGAAATTGTAAAAGATGCAATGGAAAAAAAGTTTTGTAAGTGACTCCCAGTAATGAATTGCTGAGTCATGCAGAGCAGGATCTGTGTTGAATGAATCCCAGGCAGTAAGATTGCTATAGTAAGCTTCAGTGCCCTTGGATTAAAGAGCAAAAAATCTGCTGAATATTTGTGACTCGATTTACCCCATGCAACCCCCACCTAGGCACATATTGTGTGCGCATATAGGCCTTGGCAGGGGTGAGTTGAGGAAGCTTTGGGCAGTTTGAGGACAGACTAGGCCAGGCATTCTCTGCAGGTTCACAAATTATTGATGACTTGGGCAAAATAATGGAAAGTGAACAGTGCCTGGGGCAGAGATGCTGGGGAGAGGCATCTGGGATAGACCAAGATGGGGAGGGGTGACTGGGGCAATGACAGAAGGAAATTGGGGTGGGGTTCCTGGGGCAGCGGCTACTGGAGGTGGGAGTGGGGTGCCTGGGACAGTGGGGGAGGGGCACACAGAGTGGCTGAGGGAAGAGAGTCTGGACAGTGGTGGACGGGCTGGCATTTGGGGTGGGGGGGGAATGGTGCTGTGAGGACTGGTGCAGTAGCTGTTAAAGGCATTGTATATATTGTTGAATCCCACTGAAGTATATATGAACCTAACTAGGGATCGTACATAGACTATTTCATCACGTTAGTAGTAGAGGCGGATACAATTTTATCTTTTAAAAAGCATTTAGACAGTTACATGCATGTAGAGGGATATGGGTCAAATGCGGGCAATTGGGACGAGCTCAGTGGTAAAAACTGGGCAGCACGGACAAGTTGGGCCGATGGGCCTGTTTCCATGTTGTAAACCTCTATGACTCCATGTTTGTGTCTTTCTCCTTGAATTGTTTCAAAACTTACTTGGTAACAGACTGGGACCTGCTAATTTATTCCACCCCCACCTGAGGTTTAGCTCATTTAACACCAACAACAGATCAAAACAGGAAAGTAAACGTGAGTGTGAAACCCAGTTACCCAATGAACGCACCCAGTGGTGATGGAGTCACTCAGCCTCTTGCCCTGAATAGCTCAGTGGTGAGTCTTTAATTAGTGGCAGTGAGTTAACACTCCCTGGCTAGTATGTTTCTTTGCATATGAATATGTGAAATGTCTTGCAACAAAAGTTTTTTTGAATCATCTAAATCAGTGCTCTGTTTCAGATGGGTGCTGGGAAAGGGAATACAGTGAATAGCTCCAAGGAGTTTGGTTTGCTGGATGTAATAAAGCATTACAAACACACACAGAAATGTGATCCATCTAGATTTGATTCCTTAAATCCTTGATGGATTTGATTGTGAATGCATGTGTTGATGTGATGTATGTGTATGTATGTGCGTTTGTACATGTGCAGGCTCCTCTGTTTTTTAGCTAGGGGTTTAAGGGCAAAGTGCTAATGAGACACTGTTAAACCACTAAGATTAGATGTGGCATTAGTGATAATGGCACATAATGAGAGGCTGGATAATCCCCATCAGTCATCTTAGAGAAAAGAGGTAAGAGAAAAGGAGGAATGTAGAATAATCATAATCAATAGAGAAATAGTACTCAACAAACGAATGGGATTAAAGGGAGGCAAGTCTCCAGGGACTGATGGCCTACATCCTAGGTTATAAAGGAAGTGGCAGCAGAGATACTGGATCCACTGGCTATAATATTTCAAAATTACCTGGATCCAGGAAAGGTTCCAGTGGATTAGAAAAATGCTAATGTAACGTCCTTATTCAAAAAAGGAGGGAGGCAGAAATTAGGAAACTGTGGACCACTTAGTTTAACATCTGTTGTTTGGAAATTATTAGAATCCATTAAAAAGGAAATAATATCAGGACATTTGGAAAGTCAAATCGCTATCCATCAGAGTCAGCATGGTTTTATGATGAGTAAATCATGTTTGACTAATTTGCTGGAGTTCTTTGAAGATGTAACAAGTGAAGTGGATAATGGGGATTCTGTTGCTGTAGTGTATCTGGACTTCCAGAAGGAGTTTGATAAGGTGTCACTTCGAAGGTTAATACAGCAAGGTGAAATCACATGGGATTAGGAGTAATTTATTTGCTTGGATAGAAGACTGGCTAACTGACAGAAGGCAGAGAGTCGGGATAAATGGGTCTTTTTCTGGTGGCAAGATGTAACTGAGCACCGCAGGGTTCGGTCCTTGGGATCCCAACTGAACAATCTATATTTTTGACTTGGCCACAGTTATGGAAGGTACTATAGCCAGATTTGCAGATGACGCTAAAATAGTTGGGGAGGGAATAAGAAATTTACAAAGGGATATAGAACATTACAGCGCAGTACAGGCCCTTCGGCCCTCAATGTTGCGCCGACCAGTGGAACCAATCTAATGACCCTCTAACCTAAACTATTCCAATGTTATCCATATGCCTATCCACTGACCATTTGAACGTCCTTAAAGTTGGCGAGTCCACAACTGCTGCAGGCAGGACATTCCATGCCCTTACTACCCTCTGAGTAAAGAACCTACCTCTGACATCCGTCCTATAATTACCACCCCTTAATTTAAAGCTATGTCCCCTCGTGTTAGCCATCACCATCCGAGGAAAAAGGCTCTCACTGTCCACCCTATCTAATCCTCTGATCATCTTGTATGCCTCCATTAGGTCACCTCTTAACCTCCTTCTTTCTAACGAAAATAACCTCAAGTCCCTCAGCCTTTCCTCACAAGACCTTCCCACCATACCAGGCAACATTCTGGTAAATCTCCTCCGCACCCTTTCCAATGCCTCCACACCCTTTTTATAATGCGGCGACCAGAACTGTACGCAATACTCCAAGTGCGGCCGCACCAGAGTTTTGTACAGTTGCAACATGACCTCACAGCTCCGAAATTCAATCCCTCTACAATAAAAACTAACACACTGTAAGCCTTCTTAACAACCATATCAACCTGGGTGCCAACTTTCAGGGATCTATGCACATGTACACCGAGATCTCTCTGCTCGTCGACACTACCAAGAGTCTTTCCATTAGCCCTATATTCTGTACTCCTGTTAGTCTTACCAAAGTGAATCACCTCACACTTTTCCACATTAAATTCCATTTGCCACCTCTCAGCCCAGCTCTGCAGCTTATCTATGTCCCTCTGCAAACTGTAACATCCATCTTCACTGTCTACAACTCCTCCGACTTTGGTGTCGTCAGCAAATTTACTAACCCATCCTTCTACACCCTCATCTAGGTCATTTATAAAAATGACAAACAGCAGTGGCCCCAAACAGATCCCTGAGGTACACCACTTGTAACTGAACTCCAGGTTGAATATTTCCCATCACCCACCACCCTCTGTCTTCTATCAGCTAGCCAATTCCTGATCCAAACTACTAAATCACCCTCAATCCCATGCATCTGCATTTTCTGCAGTAGCCTACCATGGGGAACCTTATCAAATGCTTTGCCAAAATCCATATACACCACGTCAGCTGCCTTACCCTTATCCACCTCTTTGGTCACCTTTTCAAAAAACTTGATAAGGTTTGTGAGGCACGACCTACCCTTCACAAAACTGTGTTGACTATCCCTAATCAATTTATTTCTCTCTAGATGATTATAAATCCTATCCCTTATAATTCTTTCCAAAACTTTGCCCACAACAGAAGTAAGGCTCACCGGTCTATAATTCCCAGGATGGTCTCTACTCCCCTTCTTGAACAAGGGGACAACATTTGCTATCCTCCAGTCTTCCGGCACTATACCTATAGCCAATGACATGAAGATCAAAGCCAAAGGCTGTGCAATCTCCTCCCTAGTCTCCCAGAGAATCCTAGGGTAAATCCCATCCGGCCCAGGGGACTTATCTATTTTCATACTCTCAAGAATTGCTAACACCTCGTCCTTATGTACCTCAATCCTGTCTAGTCTAAAAGTCTGTATCTCAGTATTCTCCTCGACTACATTGACTTTTTCCTGCGTGAATACTGACGAAAAATATTCATTTAGTGCCTTTCCTATCTCTTCAGGCTCCACGCACAACTTCCCACTACTGTCTCTGACTGGCCCTAATCTTGCCCTAACCAATCTTTTATTCTTGACATACCTATAGAAAGCTTTCAGGTTCTTCTTGATCCTATCCGCCAAAGTCTTCTCATGTCTTCTTCTAGCTCTTCTTAACACTCTCCTTCCTGGCTAATTTGGAACTCTCCAGTGTCCTAACTGAGCCTTCATGTCTCATCTTTACATAAGCCTCCTTCTTCCTCTTCACCAGGGATTCAACTTCTTTAGTACACCACAGTTCCCTTGCTCAACCACTTCCTCCCTGCCTGACAGGTACATATTTATCAAGGACTTACAGTAGCTGCTCCTTGAACAAGCTCCACATTTCAGTTGTTCCCAGCCCCTGCAGTTTCCTACTCCAACCTACGTATCCTAAATCTCGCCTAATAGCCTCATAATTACCTTTCCCCCAGCTATAACTTCTGCCCTTCTGTATATACCTATCCCTTTCCATCACTAAGGTAAACGTAACCGAATTGTGGTCACTTTCACCAAAGTGCTCACCTACCTCCAAGTCTAACAGCTGGTCTGGTTCATAACCCAGTACCAAATCCAATGTAGCTTCACCTCTTGTTGGCCTATCTACATACTGTGTCAGGAAACCTCCCTGCACACATTGGACAAAAACTGACCCCTCTAACGTGCTTGAACTATAACTTCTTCAATCGATATTTGTAAAGTTAAAGTCCCCCGTAACATCTACCCTGTTACTTTCGCACCTATCCAGGATCATCCTTGCAATCCTTTCCTCTACATCTCTGGAACTTTTTGGAGGCCTGTAAAAAAAAAACTCCCAGCAGGGTGACCTCTCCTTTCTTGTTTCTAGTCTCAGCCCGTACTACCTCAATAGACAGGTCCACATCAAACGCCCTTTCTGCCACCGTAATACAGTCCTTGACTAACAATGCCACGCCTCCCCCTCTTCTACCACCTCTCTGCTCTGACTGAAACATCTGAACCCCGGAACCTGCAACAACCATTCCTGTCCCTGCTCTATCCATGCCTTTGAAATGGCCACAACATCGAAGTCTCAGGCACCAATCCAGGCTGCAAGTTCATCCATCTTATTGCGTATCCTCCTCACATTAAAGTATACACACTACAAACCACCGTCCCCAATACAGATTGGTTAGCTGAGTGGGCCAAAATACAGCAAAGGAAATTCAACATGAATAAGCGTGAGGTTATCCATTTTGGTCGGGAGAATAGAAAGTCAACTTATTAGCTGAATAGAGAAAGACTTTGGGGTGCTTCAGTGCAGAGGGATCTGGGTGCCCTTGTGAAGGAGTCACAAAAAACTGATATGCAGGTAGAGCAGGTAATAAGGAAAGCAAATGGAAGTTTGACATTTATAGCTAAAGGAATAGAGTATAAAAGTAAGGAAGTGCTGCTGCAACTATACAGGCATTGGTGAGACTGCCTGGAATACAGGGCACAGCTTTGGTCCTCTTACTTGAGGATGGATGTAGTGGCACTAGAGGCAGTCCCAAAGACGTTCACTAGATTGATTTCAGGGATGAAGGGTTTGCCTTATAAAGAGAGATTGAACAGGGTAAGCCTATATTCACAAGCTCAAAAGAATGAGAGGAGATCTAATTGAAGTATATAAGATGATAAAAGATATTGACAGGAAGGAGTAGAGAGGATGCCCCCTCTTTTGGGGCAATTTAGAACAAGAGATTATAGTTTTAGGACAAGGGGTAGTAGATTTGAAACAGATGAGGAGAAATTACTTCTCTCAGGGTTGTGAGTCTGTGGAATTTATTACCCCAGAGTGCGGTGGACGTTGGGACGTTGAGTAAATTTAAGGAGTTTTTAATTAGTAATGGGTTGAATGTTATGGAGAACGGGTAGGGAAGTGGAGTTGAGGCTGAAGCGGGATCAGTCATGGTCACATTGAACAGAGGAGCAGGTTTGAGGGGCTGAATTGCCTACTCCTAGTTCTTATGTTCTAAAACAAAAGAATGTTTATCTTGTGCCTTTCAGCCAATGAAAGTGTTATCACTTTGTTTTGTAGGCAAACCTAATAGCAAGTTTGTACATGATGATTAGATAGAGGCTTTACCACTGTCCTAGCTCCCGACTAAGTACATTGCATGAAGCTGTAACGGGACAGATGTGACTACATTTTCCAAGAGAAAGTGATATCTTCGAAGTTTTCCTCCCTCAGTCACGTCCATTAACATCTTCCCATCACTAGTGATTTCAATCTTCAACTCTGGGAGTAGAAAAAGGGGACATCTTCAGCTGAGGAGCTGGGTTGGGGGTGTGAATGGAGTTGATGGGACCAAGGACTGTGTCCATCACATCATTCCATTTGTAAGGTTCTTTCATTACAAGCTGCCACCTGGACCTGTCGGTATGTGTGCTATCCCTTCCAAGATCCACGCTGCTCCCGGGCAAACCTTGCTGCTCTTAGCATGCATACTGACACTCCCAGCTATGCACACCCGCATGTGTGCACACATATATGCACAGCCACTCACATGCTTACACACACATCCATGCACACCTGCTCACCCATGTGCATACGCCTACACACAGCTGTGCACTCCGGTTTGTATGTATACACACAGCTGTGCACATTCGCTTGCTCATGCGTGCACGTGCACACACAAGCACACAGCCATAAACACTCACTCGTGCATACACTGCCATGCACACCTGCTTACATGCACAAACATACATACACAGCCTTGCACACTTACATCCACACATGCACACCTCACGCACACACATATGTACCCTCGCCTGTTACCATCTGCTCGCAAGCACACCCATGCTCACCCGCACATGTACACAATGAGGTATGCACGCACATGCACACATCCGCTTGTGCACGTGCACACATGTATACACAGCTGTGCATTTCCACTCACACACATACACAAAGGTGCACACAGCCATGCACACCCACCCTTGTGCACACATGTACACATTAACACACAGCCATGCACACGTGTACACACAGCCATGCACACATATACGTACATAGCCATACTCACGTGCACACATACAGTCATGTACAACTGTTCATGCATCTAAGCCGTGCACACTTGCATGGCAATACACACATGTGCACACATCTCCCACACCTGTGCACACCCACTCTTGCACATACACAGCCGTGCACACCCACTCATATATACATATACATACATAGCTGTGCACATTTGCTCACGTGCACACATACATATTTCCATGCCCATGCACATCTGCTCAGAGATACAAATATGCATATACACATAGCTGTGTTCGCATGCGCACACACACATACATAGCTATGCATACCCTTGCACAAACACATGTACCCCCACACACATGCACTCGTGCTCTTGCGCACACAACTCCTCACCCCTTCTTGAAAGATACATACGTATAAAAAGCCCTCTCCCGGCCACTCTCAATTCCATCTCCTTAAAGACCCCTTTTGAGCTTGCTGGGACATCCTCCTTCATCCTTAGTTCTGTGGCCCTAAAGCCTCCCCAAGATCCCTTTTTCCCCTTAGGACATGCCCGAACTTCACCAAAGAGTTGAGTGGAAATTGCTGGCTCATTTCACACCTGGCTCAGAAGGTAATATTTACACTCCCTGCCCCCCAACCTTCTGGTCAGTACCACTAGCTTGGGGATCAAAGCTGCACCCTTAGTTTGAGAATCCTGTTAAGGGAGGGGATTGTAAAATTCTTGCTGTTATTTTTGTTATTGAAGCTAACCCCCAATGACCTGGTTGCTGTGATTCACTAATTGTGTGGTTAAGGATATTTTCCCATAAGCATTTCGGAGTGGAGCTCTTTTAAGGAAAACCGCGTTGGGTCGGCCACAAATGAGTTTTCATGTCCACTGTCTTTCTCCTTGATTGAAAGAAAAGACTGCTGCTTTTTTGCTATTGCAGCTGAATATTACAGCTCCAATGTACAAAGGTCACAGCAAGGTTCTCTTTCTGAAACAAGTTACTCATGTTTATTTTCAATTGTTAGTAGAAAGCCAGCTGCAGCCAGAGACTGTTGCAATAACTGGAACTGGCCAATACAGTTGAACGTTACCACTGGGAGGACAGAGTTGCAACACAAGGCATAGCTGTTGGGTACAAACAGGCCCACTCCTTTAATCAGAGGTCAGCCTACTTCACCCCTCAATCTTATCTCTGTCAATGTTAATTGTGGCTCAGCTGGAGGCACTGAGTCAGAAGGTTGTGGTTTGAGTGCCACTCCAAAAACATGAACACAGAATCTAGGCTGACACTTCCAGTACAATTTAGAGGGAGTGCTGCATGCACTCTTGGAGATGCTAGCCCTCGGTTAAGACATTGAACCAGGCTTGCCCAACTTTGGCCATGTTTTTCACTCGCTGAGTAGATGAGAAAACTTTGGAAAGATAAGGTTTGGTACAGCGTTAGGCATAATTTTTTTTAGAGTTAGAAAAGCAACATTTGAAGCAATAAATTGATAATCAAAATGAAATTAATAAAGATGATCATTAGTGTGTGTGTGTGTGTTTATACATGTCTCTCACTCCTTGACCCTGAGTGCTCACTCACTGTTGCCCAACACACCCAGCTCCTTCAGAATCTGACCTACACTTTGAATGCTTGCTCCGCAGGTCAGGTAGCGAGGGATGGTGGGCAAGATTGTGACCTGCAGGCAGTAGGTTGGGCAATTATACATTAAGCCGTGCTGTCCTGGATGGATGTAAAAGATGCTGGCATCTCCACATCATGGATGTAAAAGATCCAGCATTGAAAAAGAGCAGGGGAGCTCTCCTCAGATGCTTGACCAACATTTATCTCTCAATACATTTCACAAAAATCAGATTACTTGCTCATTAAAAACTGTAGTTTGTGGGATCTTGCTGTGCACAATTTGCCACTTGGCATCTCCTGCATTACAATAGTGAGTACATTTCAAAAAGTACTTACTTGTTGCAAAGATTTTATTCCAATTCAATCCAATCAAATCCAATTCAGAGTCCCAACAAGTAGAGACATTCCCGATCCAAGCTGACAAGGCAGGGCTCTCACCTCCTGTCTTGGGCTTAATCTACATGATCCAAGCTGATTGGAGTAGGCATAGCTCCTCCTCCAAGGCTTGATTCTCATGTGCATATTAGCCAAAAGACTGAGATGCTGCTTTAAAAAATTGCTTCAAATAAAGCTAAAATGTAACCTAATGACTTCAACCAAGTACAGCGTGTCGATACTACACTTGATCTTAGCCAAAAGGCCGAGCTTGTTTGTTGCAAAGTACTTTAAAGCCATCTGCTGGTCACGAAAGGCACTGTAGAAAGTCTGTTCATATGTCTTTCCCTTCACAGTCATGTCTCACACTTAGCCCTACACTGACCGCCTCTCAGGTCATTTATCCCACATTCTATCATACTTCAATAAGCTATTATTTATTCCTCACATTATAGTTTTGAAATCAGAAACACAAAGTACAAGAAACACTCAGCAACTCAATCCATCTATTACAAGAAGCTGATAGTTAGGGTCAAGCGACCCTCAAGGGGGTGAATTATTCTGCATGGGTGGCATGGTGGCACAGTGGTTAGCGCAACTGCCTCTCAGTTCCAGGGACTCAGGTTTGATTCCCGGCTTGGGTCACTGTCTGTGTGGAGTTTGCACATTTTCCCCGTGTCTGTGTGGGTTTCCTCTGGGTGCTCCGATTTCCTTCCGCAGTCCAAAGATGTGCAGGTTAGGTTGGTTGGTCATGCTAAATTGCTCCATAGTGTCAAGCTAGGGTAAATGTATAGAGTTACCGGGATAGGGCCTGGGTGGGATGGTCAATGCAGACTCAGTGGACCAAATGGCCGCCTCCTGCACGTAGAGACCTATGACTCTGCTCTCCTGAGAAGTTGAATGGCTGGATAATGCTTCTTGTGAGATAATTGAAGGCTCAAAGAGAGGAATTGAAGACATTTATAATATACAAGAAAGTATATGAATGACTGAGGCTGTGAGGTAGGTAGAAATGCAAGCCCACATTCCAGGAGCCCTGGGAGGGAAGGTAAAGCAAGTGAGGACCTCCCTGCCAACCACTTAGGAGGAGGATCTAGTCTAGAGAAAGGGTTGGTCAAAAGGTTGGATTCCTCTGTTGGAAGTTGAAGGGCTAACTCCACTCTTTTCCACCAATAGACTGGTCTGCTGAATGCTTCCGGAACTTTCTGCTATTTCATGCTTTTTGTTTTTCGTTTTTATCTAATGTTCCATAATTCTGTAGAATTCCCTACCCAGTGAAGCAGTTGGGGCTACCTGTTAAATGTTTTTAAGGCAAAGGTAGATTTTTGAACAGTAAAGGAATTAAGGATTATGGTCAGGGGACAGGTAAGTGGAGCTGACTCCACAAAAAGATCACAGACGTGATCTTATTGAAATAGCGGAGCAGGCTTGAGGGGGCTATATGACCTACTTCTGCTTTTAGTTCTTATGTTCTTATTAATTTTCTAATGATCATAGCTGCACACAGTGCACCAGATTGGCACCTTATATAGAAAAATACAATCCCCATATCTTATCATGCTGTATCTAAATGGGTAAAATTGAGAGGGCCGGTTACATAATCTTGTATTTACTTGACTCAGGAGCGACAGTGGCATAGTTGTTTGTCACTAGACTAGTAATCCAGAGCCCAGGGTAATGCCCTGGGGACCCGGGTTCAACTCTGGGATTAAAAGTCTAACAGTGACCATGAAATCATTGTCGATTGTTATAAAAACCCATCTGGTTCACTAATGTCCTTTAGGGAGGGAAATCTGCCATCCTTGTCTGCTCTGGCCTACGTGTGACTTTAAATCCACACCAATGTGATTGATTCTCAAATGTCCTTTGAAATGGAGGGCCGTTAGGGTTGGGCATTAATTACTGTAAAACGAATTTAAAGTGTATTAGAAGATTAGCACTATGGGTTACAAAACTTCAGTGGGTAGATGGAGTTAAAATACAGAACAGCTGTGATCTAACTGAACATTGGAACAGGATTGAGGGGCTGAATGGCCTGCAGTCGTTCCTACGTTTATTTATTCTAAGAAGAGATCTGCCCTCCTCACTGAGGATGAGAAAGCTTCTTCACTATTGTTGTTGTCTATGGTCCTCTCTCTCCACTCACATTATCTGTATCTTTAAGACTTGGTTACCTGTAAAGACTTGCATTCCTTATTATCTTGTAAATTGAGTTTGTGTCTTTATATGCCCTATTTGTGAACGCCTGTCCTCACTCACCTGATGAAGGAGCAGTGCTCCAAAAGCTTGTGCTGCCAAATAAACCTGTTGGACTTTAACCTGGTGTCGTGAGACTTCTTATTGTGATGGATGGGACAGACTGAATCCGGCTAGCAGCATCCTGCAGCAGCAGTGACACCTGCAGGCTGAGCTTGGCATAGACATTCTCCAGAAGTGGAGACATTGAGTGTTGTACAGTTTCCACTAACAGCCCTTTCTCCTTCCAATCTCTCCAGGTGCCAACAAAGAAACTGAAAAAATATGAGAAGGAATACCAAACAATGAGAGAGCAGCAAGCACAGCAGGAAGATCCAATCGACAGATATAAGGTAGGGGAAGACCCTGTCAGAGTGAGGCTTCACAAAACCGTCGGCCCAAGATGATGGTGCTGCCAGTTGTGAGGGACTTAGAGTCACAGACCCCAGTGACTACATTGACAAAGTTTATGCATCTGAACTTTGTGTAACACAGATCACACTTCTCCCAGGTGAAAGTGTGAGAGGTTGTGGGCTGTGTGGGAACATGGTGAAGGAAAGAGTGTTGTTCTGCCACATCTGACAGTGCCCTCTGAACTGGGGCAGAGTCTGCAGCCCTTAAACAAGCAGAGGGAAAATATAAAATCCCGGGCTACGTTCATTCACCCTAATGAGGCTATAGAGTAACTTCCCAAATGGTCACACTCCTCCAAATTAGCTTGGACACCTCTCCCAGGAGGTCACATGGCCAGTCTGTATATTGTGATACACAATATCAGAGATTGTGATGCAGACGGCACCCCATCAACATCTTGTATCCATATCCTCTTTGATACTCAGTAGGTGAGCAAGAGGAGTTTGGATAGCTGTTACAGCGTGGGCTATTCACTTGCTAGCACCAAAACACAGTGTGCAGAAGTCCTAGCGACGAGATCATATTGACCGTGACAGCTACATCACCTGACCCAGAATCCAAGCACTGGGTGCAAATTCAAATGATATCCGAGGAAGGGTTGTTTTGGTGGGTGAGTGGCCAGTCGATGGAACAGATTTCCTGGAGGAAGCTGACATTATTGATTTATTCAAATGTAGATGAGTTTTCTTTCAGAAGGTCATTTTGTGAAAGTGCTGGGGGAGGAAGTGCCTTTGGTTCCCAAGTGTCTCTGCCACAGGGGGTTTTCTTCATCTCAGTCTGTTATAGACTAATCGATTAGAGACTGATGCCATGATCCTTCAACAATTCCCCCAATCCTGTATCATGCACCCACCGGTGGAGTTTGGAGGCAAATTAGAGGGAGCATGGCCTCTGCTTGTCTGCTAATTCCTAAGTCAATGTCCTGCTCTCAGGATAACAACACCAACCTTCGGGAATGATCAGGAAAGTTAGTGTGGATCTCCCAAGTAGCCTGTAACTTGACTGGAGGATGGACAGAACATCTCTGCCTTTCACTCCGATGTTCCATGGTAGTAACTGAGGCTGGTTAGGAGGTAATTCACCCTCTGGAAGCGCCGTGCTCCAGAATTCAGTTTGCTCTTCATGGCAACTCTCCCTCATGTTTTAACTAAGGAGTCATTGGACATCTACATTTTTCCCATAAGCATGCATCACTTGCATAAAGTTAAAAAAGAAAGGACTGTAGTCCTAAAACACCACCTTATTATCTCTGGAGTACTTTACAATGAATTAAGTATTTTCTGAAGTGCAGTCACTAATTTGGGGAACACAGCAGCTAATTTCTCAGAAGATAATCCATTCTAGTGAATTTAGAATCAGCAGGTTTGGCAGCATCAATGGAGAGAGAAGCAGTTAATGTTTCCTGTTGAAACGTCACTGGTCCACAGATGGTGTCTGATCTGATGAATAGTTGCAGCACTTCCTGCTTTTATTTCACATCTGCAGTATTTTGCCTGTGTATCTATTTTAATCACATTGGTTATAAAAGAAGTAATTGGCCAGGACACTGGAGCAAACAGCCCTATTCTTAAAAGATTCCAGAGCACTCTGTTTACATCTGCTTGAGAGGGCTGATGGTTCAGCATTTCACCCAGCACTGTCAGCCTAGATGTAGTGCTCCAGTCTCTGGAGTGGGGGTTCACACCTCCTGACTCCCAGAAGGTGCTGTCCTCTAAGCCAAGGTTGTCAGTGCTGGATCTTGCTGAATGGTTAGAAATTGGAGGGAATGAATACGTTTTCATTTGCTCTTGGGATGTGAGAGTCACTGGCAAGATCAACATTTATTGCCTATCCTTAATTCCCCTTCCGAAAACAAATAGACACAGAAGTACTTATTCCTTTTAATGTACTCAGTTATCTGAGGTGCAATTCTATTTGTGATTTCTAAACTTACTGTGGAAGCAATGAGCATGACACAGTCCCTATTGCATTCTTGGTAGTTGATTTAGCTTTCTTTATGAAAGCCAGTTGAGATTTTTTAATGGCACTGTTTCTTCCACATTCTTCCACCTCTCAGCCTGGTCTGGTTAATTCTTCCCATTTCCTTCTCTTCTTTCAGTTCATTTCATTTCAGTAAAGGCTCTGATACTTCATGGATGTGTCCTTGAAACCGCCTTCCACTCAAAGAATAGAGAAGCTGCCACCAGTTAAGTAGGAGGAAGCCTAATATTAGCAGCAAGCCTGGACTGTGAACATCTGTCTCTTGTTCAAAGGATTCCTTGTAATCTATCAGCATGCATCCTGGCCTGAGGCATTGGAAGGAAGTACCCAGGGTTTGTGACAACATGATGCAAAAAAGCCTCAGATTTGAAGCTTCAATGTTTGTGTTGAATGTACATTTTCACCTGCTTTTTGCTGTCCCTCAACCGGCAATGAAGAAAGACTCTTGTTTGGATAGCCTTTAGCACATGATGATATTGAAAAGTATTTTGGTGGAGTTTGCCAGGACAAATTTGTAAGGCTCCACAAACAGCGGATGGATGATTGGACAAATCTGTTTTTATATGGCATTGGCTGAATGTTGGCCAGTACACGAGGGAGAACTCTACTGCTTTACTTGGAATGGGAATTCGCATCTACCTGGGAAGGCAGGTGGAGCCTCAGTTTATCATCTCATGTGGAAGTCTGTGTCAGCCTGAATTTACATGCTTTAGTCTCTGAAGTGGGGCATGATCCCATGACCATCTGACTTGGAGGCGAGAATTATCCACTGAGCCATGGCCAGCAACAGTGTAAGCTGGATCCTCTCTTCTCTGGTCGAAGAGCTCCATCCCACTTGTTAAGTCAGGATTTCTCCCTTTCACACACTGACAGACCAGAGAGGCACTTCTAGCATGCTCAGATTTTCCCTTTGCCTCTAACCATTTCTTCTGTGAGACAGGTGTACCCTGCTATTGCACGATGATGTCTTTTCTTAGCCCCTCCCCTCTCAGAACCTGTCAGGGAAACTGGGACATGGAGTAATCATTCCAGAGGTTAAATTTTGCCTGATAACTCCTGTGTTAACAGCAACTCAATTTAGAATCTACTTCGTAGTTAATTTTTTTTTTCATTTATTCTTTCATGAGATGTGGGTGTCATTAATCCCTTGAACTGCTCAGCCATTTCAGAGGGCAGTTAAGATTCAACCACATTGCTGTGGGTCTGGACTCTCATGTAGGTCAGACCAGATAAGGATGGCAGATTTCATAGGGTTTATAGCACAGAGAGAGACCATAAATAAGAACAGAATTAGGCCAATCGGATCTGTTCCGCCATTCAACAGTGGCTGATAAGTTTCCCAATCCCATTCTTTAGCCTGTTCCCTGTAACCTTTGATCCCCTTACCAATCAAGAACCTATCGGTTTCTGTCATATGTATACTCAATGACCTGGCCTCACAGCCTTCTTTGGCAAATAATTCTATAGATTCATCATTCTCTGGCTGAAAAAATTCCTCATTTTAGTTCTAAAGGGTCGTCTCTTTACTCTGAGGCTCTGCCGTCAGTTCCTAGTCTCTCCTACTAATGAAAACACCCTCCCTTTGGCCCATCATGTCTGTGCTTGCGATCTATTTTCATGTATCCTTGTCCTGTCTTTCAGTTTAGGGTGGCATAGTGGCACAGTGGTTAGCCCTGCTCTTCCCTGCACAGGAACCTGGGTTTGATTCCAGCCTTGGGTAACTGTCAGTTTGCACATTCTCTTTTGCATGCTTGTACGTCTGTGTGGGTTTCCTCCCACAGTCCAAAGATGTGCAAGTTAGGTGGATTGACCATGCTAAATTGTCCCTTAGTGTCCAAAAGATGTGTAGATTAGATCAAATAGTCATGGTAAATACGCAGGGGTACAGGGTAAGGGCAGTGAGGAGGACCTGGTTGGGATACTTTTTCAGAGAGTTGGTGCAGTCTTGATGGGCCAAATGGCCTCGTTCTGCATTGTAGGGATTCTGTGGTTTTATTCTCCTCCCATTTTCCAGCATTTGGTCCGTAGCCTTTTATGTTCCGGTGTTTCAAATCCTTATTTCAATGTTGCGCGGTTCTTGCCTCTGCCACCTTTTCTGGCAGTGAGTTCCAGATTTCCACCACCCTCGGTGAACAAGTTTTTCCTCAAATCCCCTCTAAATCTCCTGGCCCTGAAGTTAAATCTATTTCCTTCCCAAAAGAACATTAGTGAACCAGATGGGTTTTTAACCAATCCACAATGGTTTCATGGTCACCATGACTGAAACGAGCTGTTAATTCCAGATTTACGAATTGAATTTCAATTCCAACAGCTGCCATGGTGGGATTTGAATCCATGAGTATTAGCCCGGGCTTTCAGACTGCTAGTCAGGTGCCGCTACACTACACCACTTAATACATTCAATTTCCCTGTTTTCTCTCTAAACACATCCTTATTTCTTCTCTCTCCCGCCCTATTTAAATTTCTTTTAAATTATAATTTGATCACTATTTGAATGCAGCATTTAGTTTACCATTAATCACTGAATTCTAATTACTGCATCAAAACATTTTTCCTGATTTCCTTTATGTATGTAATGCTTGACTTGAGATTCTGATCTTTTGCCAGCAGTGGAAGTAAATCTATGTTTTACCACATGTATTGTTGAATCATTGAATCATTTTAGAACGTCAAATTCTCCCTCCTCAAGAGAGTTGTTCTAACCTTTCCGAATAACTTAGACCATCTCCTCCCCCTGCCCCTGTATCATCCTGGGTAGCACTTGTGAGGCCAACCCCACCACCAGACGGAGGAACCCATAACTATGCATCCAGATGTGACTTAATCATTGTTTTGTCAGTTTGCTATGACCACCACTCCTTCATCCAGTATTAAA
Organism: Carcharhinus amblyrhynchos; assembly: GCF_965287045.1. Taxonomy (NCBI): domain Eukaryota; kingdom Metazoa; phylum Chordata; class Chondrichthyes; order Carcharhiniformes; family Carcharhinidae; genus Carcharhinus; species Carcharhinus amblyrhynchos. The sequence continues at coordinate 85,651,253 of NC_137332.1, read as the reverse complement.
TCCAAAACCCCACCAGCTCTAATGCCATTTTTGACTTTCTTCCCACATTTCAGGATTTGTGTTATTTTGCATTCTTCCTCACCATTCCTCATCATTCCTTTAATGTATTACTTCATTTCTAATGAATTTTAACTGCATTTGTCAGCTGTCTACTCAAAGCTCCTAGACCCACTATTCTTAGTTTGGTGGCAAGCTCAATGGCCATCCATCCATCATGTCTTTGGCCATCCGTTGTGTGTTTGTAGATAATTTTTTTTATATGAATGCTAATCCAAAGGGAGCCCCATGATTCACTCTTCTGACAACTAGATTCAGTAATGTCGTGTTACTGGACTGGGCTTACAGTGCAGATAACCATGAGCTGTCATATTGTATTAACAACTGGTTCACTGCTGTCTTTTGAGGAAAGGAAATCTGCCATCCTCACCCAACCCCAGTCTGTGTGTGGCTCCAGTCCCTCAGCAATGTGGTTGTTGCATACAACCCGTGATGTGGCTAAGCAAGGCACTCAGTCAGTGTAACTAGAGATGGGCAATAAATTTCAGGGCTTGTCACCGACATCGGACTCCTGAGAGAGAATAAAAATGAATTAGCCATTTGGTGCAGTCATTTGCCTGTCTTCCAGTCTGCCTTGGCACTAATTCTTGCAATCAAATTTATTATACCACACGGCAATATATGAAATGTTTTTATTTTGAACTAGAAAGTCTCATTTGTCTGTGACCCCACATGCCTTTCACAAAATGTTTTCCTCGTGATCTTGCTTCATCAGTGACAGGTCTGAGTGCTCTCTGAAGGCTGGATCTATCTTGCTGTCTGTCCTCCTTGCACACCTATCACTAAAATCCTATAAAGATGGAAAGGGGTCTGAAAAAAGAACTGACATCAAAGTTGTGATGGTCATTTTTAAAAAGTGTTTAATTTAAAACAACTTTTCAAGTAAATAATGACGGAAGGATGGGGGCTCAGAATTCACCTCAACAGTGTAACCATTCTATAACAGGACAGCTATTTCACTTATTCTCCTTGACAACAGTGTAACTATTCTATAACAGGACAGCTATTTCACTCATTCTCCTTGACAACAGTGTAACCATTCTACAACGGGACAGCTGTTTCACTCATTCTTGACAACAGTGTAACCATTTGATAACAGAACAACTATTTCTTTCATTCTCCTTGACAACAGTGTAACCATTCTATAACAGGACAGCTATTTCACTTATTCTCTTTGACAACAGTGTAACCATTTGATAACAGAACAACTATTTCTTTCATTCTCCTTGACAACAGTGTAACCATTCTATGACAGGACAGCTATTTCACTTTCCTTGAGCAGTCTGGATTTCAACGTTGCCCAAGAATCTGGTTCAGCCTGCAAGCGACAACCAGAATACCACTCATAAATGATACTCCAGGACATTTATGGTGTCAGTACATCCGAACGAAAGATTCAGCTTCAGTCTTGATTTTCTTTGCAAATTGCATAATGTTCAATAAATGATGTGTCCATTGTGATTCACACAGACGAAATCAATCCCTCGCCTGTCCTCTTGTGAATCTTTTTCAGAATGCTCTGTTCTGTTTTTTACTCATTTCCATTTTCTATAATTACCCCTGTTCTTTCACTCCAATCCAATCCCACAAGAATCAACAGTCCAGCCAAAAGGACTGATCTTAAATGCCCCACAGTGTGAAGTGAGGATATGGTTTTATTGCTCAGGTTCCTATCTCTGGATCAGAAATCACTGCAATCAACACAAAAAGGTGCATGTTTACCAATCAGAACACCATCCTTTTTGGGTAATTATTACTGCACTTGAAAACCTGGGAGTAACTCCCATATCTGAAATATTACCAGCCTGTCACAGAGCACTGGTGTCAAAATTGATTCTCAGGAACCACACCTGTATTATGAGCCCATTGTAATTATTTTGTTAGAATTCATATATTAGCTACTTTATTTCTCACAATTGTACTGAATTTATTGATGCAGGAAGCCTCTTGACTTTTGAAAAGGCATTGTCTTTGTGAAAGTGTCTGGCAGACGTTTTAATATTGATTGATGCATTTGTCATTGCATCAAATATCATTAATGTCCATCTTGGCAGGGGTCATTTAACATTGTGTTCCTAGCTTCTACTACAGTGCAGACAATGCAGTTTGACCCAGCAGTGGGTATTTATTGAGTTCCCGTGTAACTGTCAGCTAACTTTAAAAAAAAATGCATTTTTTCATAGCTATGTTGAAATTGGACTGGAGCCAAGTTCTTGTGTATTTTAAAGTTATTTTTGTGGAATGCTAATTTGTAATAAAATTTATCTGTAACATTTTATAGCTCATTAGTTGTGTTTATCAGTGAGCTACATTAAAATAATGATAGTTAACACAGCCAGACATTCATATATTGACCAGTTGTTGAGTTAGAGTGGATCAGAGCTATTCAAAAAGGGAGGTAGAGAGAAAACAGAGAACTACAGATCAGTGAGCCTAATGTCAGTACTGGGGAAGTTGCTTGAGTCCATTATTAAGGATTTCATAACTCAGCATTTGAGAAGCTATGATATAATTGGACAAAGTCATCATGGATTTACGAAAGGGAAATCGTGCCTGATGAATCTACTGGAATTCTTTGAGAATGCAACTAATAGAATTGACTGAGGAGAACCAATGGATGTGGTCTATTTAGACTTTCAGAAGGCTTTCAACAAAATCTCACACAACAGACTGCTATATAAAGTTAAAGCATATGGGATTGCAGGTAATGTCTTGACCTGGATAGAAAGCTAGTTAGCAGATAGGCAAAGAGTTGGCATAAACAAGTCTTGTTCTGATTGGCAGTCAGTGGCTAATGGGGTACTGCAGGGATCTATGCTGGGACCCCAACTGTTCACATTATATATTAATGATTTGGAAGAGGGAACAGAATGTATTATCTCCAAATTTTCAGGTGATAAAAAGTTGCGTGGGAGGGTGAGCTGTAAGGAGGATGCAGAGATGCTTCAGCATGATTTGGACAGGCTGCATGTGTGGGCATCTGCATGGTAGGTGCAGTATAATGTGAATAAATGTGTGATGTTTTTCATATTTATCATGGTTTTAGCCTCAGCAGTTCCCTCTGCCTGTACAATGAGAATAAAGCAACGCAGCAGCAGTCTGTTAATACTGAGAAAGGAGTTCATTGGAGAAATGCAGAGAGCATTACAACATAAAAACTAGAAGCAGGAATAGGCTATTTGGCCCTTTGAGCCTGCTCCGCCATTCATTATGAACGTGGCTGATCATCCCTATCCCTATACTCAAATCCACATTGGCAGCAATAATAGGAAGACAGATTATTATTTGAATGAGTGGAAACTGAGAGAGGTGGATACTTAATGAGACCTTGGTGTCCTCGTACATCAGTCACTGAAAGTAAGCACGCAGGTACAGCAGGCAGTAAAGAAGGCAAATGGTATGTTGGTCTTCATAGTGAGAGGATTTGCATATCGGGATTGGGATGTTTTACTGCAATTGTATAGGGCATTGGTGATGTCATATGAGGAGAGGCTAAATTGGTTAAAACTATATTCACGAGTTTAGAAGAGGGGATCTCATAGAAACTTAAAATTCTAACAGGATTAGACAGGGTAGATTCAGAAAGAATGTTCCCAATGGTGAAGGAGTCCAGAACAAAAAAATTTGAGGATAAGGAGTAAAATCCTTTAGAACTGAGGTGAGGAGAAATTTCTTCATCCAGAGAGTGGTAAACCTGTGCACTTCATTACCACAGAATATAATTGAGACCGAAACGTTGTCTGTTTTCAAGACAAAGGTGTAGTTCTTGGGGCTAAAGGACTCGAAGGATATGGGAGGAAGCGGGAGATCAGGATATTGAATTTGATGATCAGCCATGTTCATAATGAATGGCAGAGCAGGCTCGAAGGGCCAAATAGTCTATTCCTGCTTCTAGTTTCTATGTAGTAACGCTCTCTGTATTTCTCCAGTGAACCTCTTTCTCAATATTAACAGACTACTGCCGGGTCCCTCCCTCTTTGTATAGGCAGAGGGAGCTATTGAGGCTAATTCCATTATAAATATGAAAACATCATGCTCAGTCAGAATCATCTCCATTTACTAATCGCTTGGACCATCATTGCACTAAAAGCAAACTTGTTTAGCCTTCCCCAGCACACTGAAATTTCCACAGTGGACTCCCAAAAATGTGAGAGTTCAGCAGCACTGTGGATCACAAACTGACCCCACCAGCAACCTGGGCTAACTTGAAGTGAAATGATCAACAGTGGGTGCCTGTTCACAACGAAAGTGACTCTGAATTTTCAGTAAATCTGAAAATTAGTCACTGGGACATCCCAAACAAGCAAAATACAACTGAGTACCAGACAGCACCAACCTCCACAATCAATTAAGTCACAACACACCAAAGCATTGAAAAAAACACATTTCAGCCAAATCAGAGCTACTCCTCTCATACTCCACTCAGACACTCTACTCTATCATAGACTCTAGCCATCCATTTAATCCCCTCCCACACTCCATGTATACTCCACCCTGTTTTAGACTCTACCCACCCATTTCACTCCTTCCATTCTCCATCTACACTCAATTTTATGATAAATGTTCCTCCCTCAATAGAGCAATTCTCTTAATGTCCCCTCACTCTGAAGGAGTCATTGTTACTGTCCCTCATTCTGAGGGAGTCGATGTTAATGTCCCCTCACTCTGAAGGAGTCACTGTTACTGTCCCTCATTCTGAGGGAGTCGATGTTAATGTCCCCTCACTCTGAGGGAGCTGCTGTTACTGTCCCCTCACTCTCTGAGGGAGTCGCTGTTACTGTCCCCTCGCTCTGTGAGGGAGTCGCTGTTACTGTCCCCTCGCTGTCGAGGGACTCACTGTTACTGTCCCCTCGCTGTCGAGGGACCAGCTGTTAATGTCCCCTCGCTCTGTGAGGGACTCCCTGTTACTGCCCCCTCGCTCTGTGAGGGACTCCCTGTTACTGCCCCCTCGCTCTGTGAGGGACTCCCTGTTACTGTCCCCTCGCTCTGTGAGGGACTCCCTGTTACTGTCCCCTCGCTCTGTGAGGGACTCGCTGTTAATGTCCCCTCGCTCTGTGAGGGACTCCCTGTTAATGTCCCCTCGCTCTGTGAGGGACTCCCTGTTACTGTCCCCTCGCTCTGTGAGGGACTCGCTGTTAATGTCCCCTTGCTCTGTGAGGGACTCCCTGTTAATGTCCCCTCGCTCTGTGAGGGACTCCCTGTTAATGTCCCCTCGCTCTGTGAGGGACTCGCTGTAATGTCCCCTCGCTCTCTGAGGGACTCACTGTTAATGTCCCCTCGCTCTGTGAGGGACTCCCTGTTACTGTCCCCTCGCTCTGTGAGGGACTCCCTGTTACTGTCCCCTCGCTCTCTGAGGGACTCGCTGTAATGTCCCCTCGCTCTCTGAGGGACTCACTGTTAATGTCCCCTTGCTCTGTGAGGGACTCCCTGTTACTGTCCCCTCGCTCTGTGAGGGACTCGCTGTTAATGTCCCCTCGCTCTCTGAGGGACTCGCTGTTACTGCCCCCTCGCTCTCGAGGGACCCGCTGATGACACCGCCCCCTCGCTCTCGAGGGACCCGCTGATGACACCGCCCCCTCGCTCTCGAGGGACCCGCTGATGACACCGCCATAATGGGTCGGATCTCAAACTGTGATGTGATGGAGTACAGGAAGGAGATAGACAATCTGGTGAACTCATACGACGACAGTAATCTCTTCTTCAATGTTAACAAAACGAAGGTGATTGTCATCAAGTTCAGGAAGCATGGTGGAGGATGTGCTCCGTCTTCATCAATGGGGATGAAGTAGTAATGGTCAAGAGCTTCAAATTTTTAGGTGTCCAGATCACCAACAGCCTGTCCTGGTCCCTTCTTTATGTGGTAGTTAAAGCCCACAAACGTTTCTACTTTCTCAGAAGACTGAAGAAATTTGGTATGTCTGCTGTGACTCTTGCAGACTTTTATAGGTGAACCATTGAAAGCCTTCTTTCTGGTTGTATTACAGCATGGTATGGCTCTTGCTCTGTCCAGGACCGCAAGAAGCTTACAAAGGGGTGTGAATGAAGCCCAATCCATCACCCTTTTCCACCTTCTTCCATTGGGAAAAAGATACAAAAGTCTGAGGTCACATATCAACTGACTCAAGAACAGCTTCTTCTCCGCTGCCATCAGACTTTTGAACGATCTCGCATTAAGTTGATCTTTCCCTTCACCTTAGCTCTGACTATAACAATGTAGTGTCTCCTTTCCTTCCCTATGTGTGGTATGCTTTGTCTGTATAGTGTGCAAAAAAAATACTTTTCACTGTTAATACATGTGACAATATTAAATCAAATCAGGGGTATCACTCTAATGTCCCCTCACTGAGGTTGTTGCTGTGATGTCTCCGCACTCTCTGTGGGAGGTGCTGTTAATGTCACCTCACCCTCTGCAGGGGTCACTCTGAATGTGCCCTCACTGTCTGAGGGAGTCACGGCCGTTCACGTCTCTATAGTCGCTGTAACGCCTCCACACATTCGAGGGAGTCACTGTAATGTCCCTCCATCTTCTAATAGGCCACTGTTCATGTCTCCTCACTCTGAGGGGGTGCCTTTGCTGCTTATGTCCCCTCATTCTGAAGGGGTGTCTTTGCTCTATTTGTTGTTTTTAATTGTTGGAAGATTTGTGACATTTTTATTCTTTCATGGGACATGGACATTACTGGCTGGCTAACATTTATTGCCCATCCCTAGATGCCCTTGAAACTGACTGTCTTGCTAGGCCACTTCAGAGGGCAGTTGTGAGTCAACCACATTGCTATGGGTTTGGAGTCACATGTAGGCCAGGCCAGGTAAGGATATTAGTGAACCAGATGGTTTTTCTGAAAAGTGACAATGGTTCATGGTCATCAATAGATTCTTAATTCCAGATTTTATTTACTGAATTCAAATTCCACCAGCTGCCATGGCGGGATTTGAACCCAGGTCCCCAGAACATCAGCTGAGTTTCCGAATTAATAAGCTAGGCCTTTACCATGTGTGCCATTGTTGACTCTACTGGTAAGGTCTGGCTTGCCTCACATTTCACTTCAGTCTGGCCAAGGGCTGTAAGGTCTTCACAATAATGTTTTGGTCCCAATACAATGACCCTAACAGATGACAACTTTTATGAGGTAAATTCAAAGAATTAGGAGCAAGAGTAGGTCACTCAGGCCCTCAAGCCTACTGTGTCATTCAACAAGATCATGGCTGATCTGATTGTAACCTCAACCTCACGTCAATGCTGACCCCTCCACCCCAATGACCTTTGTTAATCCAGAATCTATCTATATCTGCCTTAAGAATATTCAAAAATTCTGGTTCCACTGTCTTTTCAGGAAGAGAATTCCAGACATTCATGACCCTCCTTACCTCTTTTAAATGGGTAACCCCTTATTTTTAAACAGTCACCCCTAGTTCTAAATTCTCCCACTGGATGAAGTATCTCCTCTACACCTGTCCTATCAAGGCCTCTCAGGATCTTAAAGGTTTCAATCAAGTTGCCCCTTACTTTGTGAAACTCCAGCGAACACAAGGCTAGTATTGGTGGGTTGCCTGAAGGGGAAAAGCTTCAGGCAACCCACCCATTCCTGGTAAACCTTTAGTAAATCTTTTCCAGTAAAACTAATGCATTTACATCTTTCCTTAAATAAGGTGACCAATTCTGCACACAATACTCCAGATGTGGTCTTTTAATGCCCTAAATGCAACTGAAGCATAACTTCCCTACCTTCATGTTCAAATCTTTCCACAATAAATAAGAACATTCTATCAGCTTTCCCAAGTATTTGCTGTGCCTACTAGTCTCTTGCAATTCATGCACTAAGACATATAAATAGTAAGATGTTGAGGCCTCAGTGCTGATCCCTGCGGCATACCACTGTTACATCTTATCAATGTGAAACTGACCCATTTATGCTTAGTCTCTGCTTCTTGCTATCTTCTATCCATGCAAATATGTTGCTCTCTATAACGTGAGCTTTTATTTTCCACAATAATCTTTCATGTGGCACTTTATCAAACGGCAACTTTATAAGACCTTTGTCAGACCCCACTTGGAGTACTGTGTGCAGTTCTGGTCGCCTCACTACAGGAAAGATGTGGAAGCTATTGAGAGGGTGCAGAGGAGATTTACAAGGATGTTGCCTGGATTGGGAGGCATGCCTTATGAAGATAGGTTGAGGGAGCTAGGTCTCTTGTCCCTGGAGAGACGAAGGTTGAGAGGCGACCTGATAGATGTTTATAAAATGTTAAGAGGCATAGATAGGGTGGATTCTCGGAGGCTATTTCCCAGGGCTGAAATGGTCGCTACAAGAGGACACAGGTTTAAGATGCTGGGGAGCAAGTACAGAGGAGATGTTAGGGGAAAGTTTTTCACTCAGAGGGTGGTGAGTGAATGGAATCGGCTGCCGTCGGTAGTGGTAGAGGCAAACTCGCTGGGGTCTTTTAAAAGACTTCTGGATGAGTACATGGGATTTAATGGGATTGGGAGTAACAGATAGTTCTATGGCCTGGTAGATATGGATATGATCGGCACAAGTTGTGGGCCGAAGGGCCTGTTTGTGCTAAAGTGTTCTATGTTCTATCTGGAAAACCAAGTACAGCCACTTGTTCCCTTTATCTGTAGTACATGTGACTCCTTCAAAGAACTCCAGTGAATGGGGAAAACATGATTTCCCCACAAACCATGTTGACTCTGCCTGGTTGCCTTGAATTTTTCAAAGTGTCCTCCTAAAACATCTTTAATAATAGCTTCCAACATTTTCCCTATGATCGATGTTAGGACAGCTAGTCTGTAGTTTCCAGCTGTCTCTCTCCCTCTCTGTTTTCCAATGTGATGGAACCTTCCCTGCATTCTAATGCATTTTTGAAAATCAAAACCAATGTATCAGCTATCTCAGCAACTCGGGTGGAGTCCATCCGGACCGGGGCATTTATCAGCCTACAAATTCAACAGTTTACTCAATACCACTTCCCTGGTGATTGTAATTTTCCTTGAGTTCCTTCCTCCCTCCCATTTTCAGACTTTCCACTATTTCTGGGATGTTACTGGTGTCCTCTATCGAGAAGACGTATGTAAAAACACATGTTCAATTCACCGCCATTGTTCTACTTACCATCATCAATTCCCCAGATGCACTTTCTATGGGAACGATGCTCACTTTGTTAACTATTTTCTTACTTAAGTATCTATAGAAATTCTCACTGTCTTTATATTTTTAGCTAGTTTTCTCTCAAACTCTAACTTTTCCCTCCTGGTGAATTGTTTTGTCATTCTTTGTTGTTCTTTATACCTCTGTCCAATCTTCTGACCTATCACTCATTTTTGCACAATTAAATGCTTTTTTTTTCATTCTATCTGTAACATTTTTAGTGGGGATCCTCCCCGAGACATTTTTTCTCACTGGGATGCATCTATTCTGTGTATTCTGAAATAACACCTCAAATGTCTGTCACTGCATTTTGATTGACTTAACACTTTTATCAGTTCACTCTAGCCAGCTCTGTTTTCATGCCATCATAATCACCTTTATTTAAGCTTAAAATACAATTCATCAACACACTCTTCTCGCCTCCAAATTGAATGTAAAATTCAATCATATTTTGATTGCAGCTGCTATGAGATTATCAACTAGTCCTATCACATTGTATAATACTGGGTCCCTTATAGCCTGCTCTCTGGTTGTCTCCAGAAAGCGCCTTCTAAGAAATTACCCCAAAAACATTTTTTATGAACTCCTCTATGCTACCCTTCACCCACCTGATTTTTCCAATCTATATGTAGATTTAATTTCCTCATGATTATCGCCATCATACATGCTCCCATTTTGCCTTCCTCTGTACTCTGTCCTACCATGTAGTTACAAATAGGGAGCCTGTACACTGCTCCCACAGTGACTTACTTTCATTATTTCTCAATTCAACCCAAACCATTTCTACTGCCTGATTTCCTGCATTTAGGACATTTTTATCTGCCTCGAATGTGCTAACCCCATTATAATTAACAGAGCCACCCCTCCACCTTTTCCTAATTTCCTGTCCTTCCTAAATGTCACATACTCTTCAATATTCAGCTCCCAATCTCCAATCATCCAATAGTCATGTATCTTATTCATTTCTATTTACATGATCGGTTTCTCTCTCTTCATTTGAATGCTACATATGTTTAGAGACAGAATCTTTAGTTCTGTCCTTTTATTCTTTTTGTAACCTCTAGCCTAATTTGTTGATTTATTTTTAGATTTGTACTCTGTCCCTATTGTCATGGCCTGTTCATCATTTCCCATGTTATTACCTTTTTCTTCAGCTTTGCCTCTACTCTTTGGATTATTACTCTTCCTAAATTTGATCCCTTGCTCTCACTATTTGGTTCAAAACTCTCTATTTCCTTAACTATGTGGCTTAATAGAACACCTGTCCTAGCCTAGTTCAGGTGTAGACCTTCCCAACAGTACAGATTGTAGTGATTGAATCCTGAGGTATTATTGAGCTTTGCACCAAGGCGGATGAATTCTATAATTTGCAGTGTTGCTGCGGACTCAGTTCTCCAAGACGTGCATTGTTCACTCTAGATTTAAACAAGGGAGGGGACAGAACAGATACAAACATGAGGGAGGGAGTGGGGAGGACAAAGAAAATAAAAGAGAGACTTGCATTTCTGCAGCACCTTTCATGATGTCAGTGTGTTTCCGAAAAGTTTCACAACTGAGGAAAAGAGCGGGATCTTGAACCATAGACTAAGCGTATTGTAAAATGGGCAGCAGTGATCCCCGTGCTCCTGTGTGCTTCAGAAACTTGGACACCTACATCAGGTGCCTCAAAGCACTGGAAAAGTATCACTAGCAGTGCCTTTGCAAGATCTTCCAAATCTGGTGGCAAGAAAGGTGGTCTAACAGCAGCACCATCTTCAAAGCCAATTTTTTAAATATATTGACTGGCTGGGTCAGCATTTATTGCTCATCCTTGAGGCCATTTAAGAGTCAACCACATTGACGTGGGTCTGGAATCACCTGTAGGCCAAACCAGGTAAGGATGGCAGATTTCCTTCCCTAAAGGACATTAGTGAACCAGGTGGGTTTTTACGACAATCAACAATGGTTTCATGGTAATCATTAGACTTTTAATTCCAGATTTGTAGTCAATTTGAATTTCACCATCTGCTGTGAAGAGATTGAAGCCCAGATCCCCAGAACATTACCCTGGGTCCCCAGATTACTAGTCCAGTGACATTACCACTATGCCAACTTCCTCCCCCTTTGTGCCCAGCAGTGAAGCGCTAATCACTCAAAACCAGTTCTGTTGAGCAGGGCATGTCATTCCTATCCCTGACAGCAGACTCAAAGCAACTGCTCCCTCTGGTACTTGGTCACAGCAGGAGATTCCCAGGAGGAAATGCATGAACGCTCAAAGCATCCCCACATCAATCAAATAATCATGCAAACTCACGGGAGACCCTGACTGACCAAAATGGAGACAGTTTATTTGGCAAGGCTGAACACATCGAGAGACTTCATCAGGAAACATGCTGAGGTGGCAGAGCGAGCACATAAATCTCCAAACAATTCATCCAGCCAACCCTTTAAACACCATGTGTGGCAGAGGCTGCAGATCATGTATTGAATTTATGAAACGTCTCCAAACCCATTGAGCCGGAGTCCTTTTCTCTACTTGTGAAGACGAATCCTGTAAATAAGTAACTTTTCTTGGTAGATACTATTCATAGAATCCTACAGTGCAGAAGGAGGCCCAGCAAGTCTGCACCGACCACAATCCCACCCTATCCCCATACATTTACCCTAATGGTAACCCTGATACTAAGAGGCAATTTAGCATGGCCAATCCACCTAACCCGCACATCTTTAGACTGTGGGAGGAAACCCACACAGACATGGTGAGAATGTGCAAACTCCACGCAGACTATGACCTGAGCTGGGAATCATATCCAGGTCCCTGCACTATGAGGCAGCAGTGCTAACCACTGGGCCACTCTGCCAGTGACAGTAGCTATATTTATAAAATACCTTGAACGTAGAAAACCATTCCAAGGTGCTTCACAAGCCTGTAATCAGGCAACGTGTGACACTGAGCCACATAAGAATATATTAGATCAGGTAACCAAATGTTTATTCAGGCTTTACATTCACGAGAAGAGAAGTTTATAGATAAAATGCCAAAGCCTATGGCTGCCAGTGCTGAGGTGAGGAAAATCAAAGACATGGAATATCCTAGAATTGGAGGAGCAGAGCATATAGAGATGGGAAGAGGTTTGAAACTAAATGAATTCATTATATTCTGAGCTGCTGCTGCTGAGACTCTGCCTTCTCAATGAACTGGGGAGATTGGGGTGACAAATCACTTGGCAGCACCACCCAGAGGACAGAGGCTGCTATTGCACACAGGCTCCAAAGTAAATTCTGTACTTGAGCTTCGGATTACAGTCACCAATTTGGGAAAGCCCAGTTATAGTTTAGTTTACACCCATCATGGACCAGTACAACTACAACTGTTATTTGAAGTTTTAATATTGGGAAATTTCCCGAAGGAGATTTATCAAATTAAGTCTTGACACCCAGCCACGAGGCAATAGTAGAGGAGGTGACCAATATTTTGCTGTAAAAGCTATGTTTTAATGAGTGTCTGAAAGGATCAAAGTGAGGTTTAAGAGGTGTCATAGATTCATAGAGGTTTACAGCATGGAAACAGGTCCTTTGGCCAAATTTGTCCATGCCGCCCATTTTTTTAAATCCCTAAGGTAATCCCAATGGCCCGCATTGGGATTAGCTCCCCTCCGTCCTGCCGTCATGCACCCACTCCCCCCCCCCAACCCCATTGTCGCGTGCCTGTTCCACCCGTCCCACCATCGCGTGCCCACTCCCCCTCCCGTCCCGCCATCGTGTGTCTGCTCTCCCCCCTCCGTCCTGCTGTCGTGTGCCTGCTTCCCTCCCGCCGTCGCTTCCCCCCCTTCCACTGTCGCGTGCCTGTTTTCCCCCCCCACGTCCCATTGTCGCACGCCCACTCCCGCCATCACGCACTTGCTCCCTCATCCTGCCATCATGCGCCCGCTTCGTCCTGCCATGGTGCACCCGCTCCCTCCCTCCACGCGCCTGCCCATCCCCACTCCGTCCTGCCATCGCGTGCCCGCCCTCCCCTCTATTGTTCTGATTTGCTAACTCACTTTGTAATTTCCCTTCTTGCTCTGCCTGTCCCCTCTATTTTCCCACATCATCTGAGCTTTTACCCATTACTCTGTGTGCTGCTGGAGGCGCTGACTCCTGCAAACGGAAACACGTGGAGATTTCTCTCAGACCTTGTATGTTATTGAATGCTGACATTACTGACCACTCTGCTTTCTATGTATTTGTGTCTGTGTTTCTGGTTTTGTTGTCTCTTTGATGTTGTCTGTTTCCATGTATCTACGTGTACCACGTTCCATTATTGTTTGCATGTTGCACAATATTTCTTTGGTCTCGTACTTCTCTACTATCTCTTTCTCCACTTCATTGCTGCTGATCCCATTCTACATCCACCAGCCTGCTCGAGACCACCTAACTCTTGGTCCCAAGACAAAGCAGCGCCTTCAAGGACAACTTCATTCCTCCGTGACCTATGAGACACTAGAGGCCTGTCTATTTAATGAATGTAATTGTTTCTGTAACCAGGCCAGGGTGAGCCCCACACTCCATGACTGGGGTTGAAGTTCAAGCTGTGACTGTGTCTAAGGGCAAGGAGGCAGAGGCTCCACAACTGGGGCTGAAGCCCAGGCCTATGACTGTGTCTGGGGTGAAGAGGCTGAGGCTGTGACTGGCTCTGATGAGGGCTCCTGCAGATGAACATTTTGCTGTTGGTTGAGTGACTGGACCTCTGTTGATTTATTTATTAACAGCGGGAGAATCGGCGGCTGCAAGAGGCCAGTTTGCGTCTGGAACAGGAGAATGATGACTTGGCACATGAACTTGTAACCAGCAAGATTGCCCTGAGGAGTGACCTGGATCAGGTGAGGGAAATAATCAATTTAAACCATGTTGAATATCTGCATGTACAAAAGTTGGAAATAAAAGGAAAATCTTACCTTTCTAAAGCACCTTTCACAACTTCACACTCTCCCAAACTGATGACATACTTTTGAACTGTAACTTTGGAATGGACTGGCCAAACAACACTCCACACTGAACTTTCACGAGTGTCAGCATGATAGTGACCAGGTCAACAAGTGATGTTGATCGAGAGATTGGTATTGGCCAGGACACTGGGCAAAACCTCCCCACAGTTTGAAATCCTACTGAGGCAGCTTCTAATCCACCTGAGAGAGAAGAGAAGACCACCAATAAATGTCTCCCCTCTGACAGTGCAGCATGGCCTCAGTACTGCGCTGTGGTGTGTCGGACTTGACGTGCTCAAGTTTCTGACATGGGACTTGAAGCTGGAACATTGTAGTTGAAAGGTTACTGTTAGCCACTGAGGCACAGCTGACAAGCTCAGCTGAACATCACGTGATTAATCAGTTAAAATGTCTGGTGTGGTTCATGGTGTGTAAGGACCCTGGGATTGAATGAAATTCTATCCCTATAACAAGGTGTGTTCACTGGATAAAGTGTTGGAATGTCAGGTAAAGCTCAATGGAAGTTTACACTCAATACACTGACACTGTGCTTATTTTACCAAGACAGATTGAAGACAAGGCCGATGTCCTCAACAAGGAACTCTTGCAAACCAAACAGAGGCTGGTGGAGACAGAAGATGAAAAGAGGAGACAGGCGGAAGAGTCAGCACAGGTAGAGAAAGGAGAAGAGTCTGGGAGCAGAATGGAGGACCTGGTCTCTAGCATTGGGAAGTAGGCCTGGTCTTCCATATTGGGATGTAGGTCCGGTCTCTATGAGGGACCAGATTCTGGGGATGGGGCAAGGTGGAGGACATGGGCTCAAGAATTGGGGTGTGGGTTCGGTCTCCAGCATTGGGGTATAGACCCGGTCTTCCATATTGGGGTATCTACACAGTCTATAGGGGGCGGGGGGGGGTGGCAGGGACTGACCATGAGAATGGGGCAAGGCTGGGAGGCCCAGCCTTTGGTAATGGGCCCAGACTTCGAGAGGGAGAGAGACCCAGGCTCCTGGAGAGAGAGGGCAGCTCGGTCTCTGGGATAGAAGTGAAGGAAGCCTTGGACTCTGGTTCAGGGAGGGAGACCTGGATTGTGGAAGGGGTAAAGATAGGGAGATCTGGTCTGTGGGGGGGGTAGAGGTAGGGAGGCTCAGAATATGGGAGAGGTAAAGGTAGGGAGGCCTGGGCTACGGGAGAGGTAAAGGGAGGGAGGCCCGGGAGAGGGAGGGAGGCCCGGGCTGCGGGAGAGGGAGGGAGGCCCGGGCTGCGGGAGAGGGAGGGAGGCCCGGGCTGCGGGAGAGGGAGGGAGGCCCGGGCTGCGGGAGAGGGAGGGAGGCCCGGGCTGCGGGAGAGGGAGGGAGGCCCGGGCTGCGGGAGAGGGAGGGAGGCCTGAGGCTGCGGGAGAGGGAGGTGGAGGGAGGCCTGAGGCTGCGGGAGAGGGAGGTGGAGGGAGGCCTGAGGCTGCGGGAGAGGGAGGAGGAGGGAGGCCTGAGGCTGCGGGAGAGGGAGGAGGAGGGAGGCCTGAGGCTGCGGGAGAGGGAGGAGGAGGGAGGCCTGAGGCTGCGGGAGAGGGAGGGGGAGGGAGGGAGGGAGGCCTGAGGCTGCGGGGGAGGGAAGGAGGGAGGGAGGGAGGCCCGGGCTGCGGGAGAGGGAAGGAGGGAGGGAGGGAAGCCTGGGCTGTGGGAGAGGGAAGGAGGGAAGGAGGGAGGCCCGGGCTCTTGTTCATGTTATTTAATTTTGATTGAACCTGTCCATCAGTTATTTGTCTTGCTGCTTATCTTTGGCCATCACAGATTAAGGAAGTTTTCCGCAGGGAGTTAGAGAAAGCTGAATGTGAAGTCAGGAAAACCAGTGCCATCATCTCCGAGTATAAACAGGTATTGACACTATCAGTTTAACCATTTTGCATGTGTTGTCTGATTGATGGTGAGCAGATTGCATTTAAAATCTCCGTGTATTGAGTAGCTATTTGAGGGTCTGAGGGTTGTCTGTAATTTTTGCTGTTTCTGAGGGTGACCATTCCAGACCAGCTCCAATCTTTGTATTTGTGTCCTGGGCCCAGTTTCCAGGTTTATTCCAACATTAAAATCCCTTAATAACAAGTGGTGGAACCTATCCACTAATGACATCTCCCAGACAGTGTCTCTGCAATCCAGGGGAATCCTCCCAGATGGTGTTTCCACAATCTGGGAGGGCACTCCAGATGTTGTCTCCTCGATCCACAGGGGCACTCCAGATGTGTGTCCTGGGTTCTGAGGGATCCTCCAGACAGTGTCTCCACAGTCTAGTGCAACACTCCAGACAGTGCCTCCACGATCCACAGGGGCACTCCAGACATGTCTCCTGAATTCTGACCAGGTAGAATTAGGGACCTTGTTGTGAAGGATCCTCTTGGAAGAGTGATCATTGTATGGTTGAGTTTTTGTTGCAGATGGAGGATGAGAAAGTGGGTTCCCGGACCTGTGTCCTCTGTTTGAACAGAGGGGAGTACGATAGGATGAGAGAGGAATTGGCAAATGTAGATTGGGGGTGCAGATTGGTTGGTAGGACGGCTGAGGAACAGTGGAGGATCTTTAAGGAGATCTTTCTTGGTGCTCAGCAGAAATTTATTCCGATGGTAAAGAAGGATCGTAGGAGAAGGGATAACCAGCCGTGGTTAATGAGGGAAATAAAGGAGAGTATTAAATTAAAAGCTGATGCGTTTAGACTGGCTAAAAGTAGTGGGCGAGTAGAGGATTGGGAGAGGTTTAAAAATCAACAAAGAATGACGAAGAAGTTGATAAAGAAAGGAAAGATAGGCCATGAAGCTAAACAAGCGCTAAATATAAAAAAGGATAGTAAGAGTTTTTATAAATATATAAAGAGGAGGAGGCTGGCTAGGGTGAATGTTGGACCCTTAGAGGATGAGAAGGGGGATTTAGTGGTGGGGGATGAGGAAACGGCTGAGGCCTTAAATAAGTTTTTTGCTTTGGTCTTCACGGAGGAGGACGCGAATAGTTTGCCGGGCATTAAAGATAGAAGGATGGTAGGAGTTGAGGGCTTGAATGTGATCACTGTCACTAGAGAGGTAGTGCTCGATAGACTAGCGGGACTGATGGTGGACAAGTCCCCAGGACCGGATGGAATGCATCCCAGGGTTCTGAAGGAAATGGCAGAGGTGATAGTGGATGCCTTAGTGATTATTTTCCAAACCTCGCTGGATTCCGGGGAAGTGCCGGAAGATTGGAAAACGGCTAATGTTACGCCGCTGTTTAAAAAGGGTAGCAGGCAAAAGGCAGGGACTTACAGGCTGGTTAGTTTAACGTCTGTTGTGGGAAAAATGCTTGAATCCGTCATCAAAGAAGAAATAGCGAGGCACCTTGAGAAGAATTGTTTGATAGAGCAGACGCAGCACGGATTTGTTAAGGGGAAGTCGTGTCTGACGAATTTATTGGAATTCGATGAGGATGTATCTAGTGCGGTGGACGGAGGGGAACCGGTGGATGTGGTGTTTCTAGATTTTCAGAAGGCATTTCATAAGGTGCTGCACAAAAGGTTGTTACAGAAGGTTAGGGGGCATGGAGTTGGGGGTAAGGTGTTAGCATGGATAGAGGATTGGCTGTCAAATAGGAGGCAGAGAGTTGGTGTCAATGGGTGCTATTCAGATTGGCGGTTGGTGACTAGTGGAGTGCCCTAGGGATTGATGCTGGGGCCTCAGCTATTTACCATTTATATAGATGATTTGGAGGAGGGAGCTGAGTGTAGGGTGTCGAAATTTGCTGATGACACAAAGATAAGTAGAAAAGCAAATTGTGCGGAGGGTGTAGAAAGTCTGCAGAGGGATCTAGATAGGCTAAGCGAGTGGGCGAGGACCTGGCAGATGGAATACAATGTTGGCAAGTGTGAGGTTATCCACTTTGGCAGGAATAATAGTAGGAGGGACTATAATTTAAAGGGCGAAAAGCTGCAGCATGCTGCGGTGCAGAGGGACCTGGGGGTCCTTGTGCATGAGTCGCAAAAACCCAGCCTACAGGTGCAGCAGGTGATCAGGAAGGCAAATGGGATGCTGGCCTTCATAGCGAGGGGGATTGAATATAAAAGTACGGAGGTCTTGCTGCAACTGTACAGGGCACTGGTGAGGCCGCAGCTGGAGTATTGTGTGCAGTTTTGGTCGCCGCACTTGCGCAAGGATATTTTGGCCTTGGAGGAAGTGCAGAGGAGGTTCACTAGGCTGATACCAGAGTTGAGGGGGTTGAACTGTGAAGAGAGGCTGAATAGACTGGGCTTGTACTCGTTGGAGTTTAGAAGGATGAGGGGGGATCTTATAGAGACTTATAAGATGATGAAAGGGATGGATAGGGTAGAGGTTGAGAGGTTCTTCCCGCTCAGAAAGGACAGCAGGACTAGAGGGCATAGCCTCAAGATAAGGGGGGGCGCAGTTTAGAACGGAGTTGAGGAGGAACTTCTTCACTCAAAGGGTGGTGAATCTCTGGAATTCTCTGCCCGTTGAAGTGGTGGAGGCTACCTCGCTAAATATATTTAAGACGCGGGTAGATAGGTTTTTGGTAGGCAAGGGGATTAAGGGTTATGGGGAGAAAGCGGGAAAGTGGAACTGAGCCACTTCAGATCAGCCATGATCCTGCTGAATGGCGGGGCAGGCTCGAGGGGCTAGATGGCCTACTCCTGCTCCTATTTCTTATGTTCTTATTCTTGGGGACCCACCAGGCATGTCTCCCTGGTCCATGGGGAGCACTCCAGGTGGTGTCTCCCTGGTCCATGGGGATCACTTCGGGTGGTGTGTCTTTGGTCCAGGTGTCTCTTCCTCCCAGACGATGACTACTGGAGTGGATTGTGTGGGGCAATAAGTTTTAATTTGGAAAGAGGGCAATCCTCAGACCCCTCTCCCACGCATTCCTCTCTCTCCCTGAGGGATACTCATTCATCATGTTGACTAACAGCAGTCAGTAACTCTCTCTCTCTCTCTCTCTCTGTCTAGATTTGCTCACAGTTGAGTACACGGTTGGAGAAGCAGCAGGCGGCGAGTAAGGAGGAATTGGAGATAGTGAAGGTAGGAATCAGCTGACTCTGTCCAGAGTGTGATGGAATACTGTACTGGGTGAGTGCAGCTTCAACAGCACTCAAGAAGCTTCATACTAAGGTGGCACAATGTTAGCACTGCTGCCTCACAGCGCCAGGGACCCGGGTTCGATTCCCGGCTTGGGTCACTATTTGTGCAGAGGCTGTACAGTCTCCCTGTGTCTGCGTGGGTTTCCTCCAGGTGCTGCAGTTTCCTCCCACAGTTGAAAGACGTGCTGGTTAGATGCTAAATTCTCCCTCAGTGTACCCAAACAGGCGTAGGAGTGTACTAGGAAATTTTTCAGTTACTTCATTGTAGTGTTAATGCAACCTTACTCATGACGATAATAAATAAACTTTAAACCTTACTATCCAGGACAAAACAGACCACTTGATTGCTACCCCTTCCACAAACGTTCTTCCTGATTTCTGTCTTAAGGTGACCACTTTCCCTGAGATTATGCCGTCTCATCCCAGACTTTTCCACAAGGAGAAACAACCTCTCAGCATTTACTCTGTCAAGCCCCTGAGGATCTCCTCTGTCTCAGTAAGGCCACCTGTCATTCTTCTAAACAATGAGGACAGGCCCAACCTCCTCCCCATAGCACAGAGCTTTTTTGGAGGACCCAGTTGGAACAGCAGTCTCCAGGGACCTAACCTACTCCAGCATCAAGCCAGTCCTGCTAATATAAAATACAAACCAAAAACACTGAAAAAGCTCAGCCAGGCTAGCAGCATCTATGGAGAGAGAAACAGAGTTAACATTTTGAGTCTTTGGAATTCCATTGTTCTTCCATCTGAAACAGGGTCATCTTGGAGTCACCTCAACCCCAGGTGACCCACACTCTGAGCTTCACCCTCAATGTGAAACTTTAAATGACCTCATTCTGGTGAAAGATCATAGGTTTGAAACGGTAACTGGGCACCACCCCTCAGAAACAGTATATGCCTGGCTGGGATAAAGCAGCAGGATGATGATGGTGTATAGAGGGTTGCAGTTTAAGGGCAGGTTGCACAGACTCAGTTTATAGACAAGAACAGAGGAAGCTGGAAAATCTCAGGGAGTTTTGTTGATCTCGGCAAAACTCAACCCTGGTTTCCTCCCACAGTCCAGTGATGTGTAGGTTAGGTGGATTGGCCATGCTAAATTGCCCCTCAATGTCAGTGTGACTAGCAGAATAAATACATGGGGTCACAGGGATAGGGCCTGGATGAGCTCAATGGGCCAAATGATCTCCTGTACTACAGGGATTCTAAGTCTGCCAGCATCTGTCAGGAGAGAATCACAGTTAATGTTTCAGGTCCTTTGACTCTTCATCCGAAGTGAAGGGAGGGAGCATGTAGAAACTGCAACAAAAATGAGCAACTTTAAGAACAAAAGCCAGATGGCTTTTAAGAGGGGAAGGGGGTTTGCATTGAGGCGATACATCTATGAGGTATTTTTTTAAAAAGGAGGGGGGTGGGGTAGTTTAAGAATGAGGAGAAAGGTCACAGTCTGAAGTTGTTGAGCTCAGTGTTGAGTCCTGAGGGCTGTAATGTGCCTGATTAGAAGATGAGATGGTACTCCTCCAGCTTATGTTGAGCTTCAATAGATCTGAGGATTGGGAGCAGTTTAGAATTCAGCAAAGAAGGACCAACGAATTGATTAAGAAGGGGAAGATACAGTACAAAAGTAAGCTTGCAGGGAGCATAAAGACTGACGCCAAGAATTTCTATAGATATGTGAAGAGAAAGAAGTTAGTGACGACAAATGTAGATCCCCTACAGATAGAAACAGAGGAATGTTTAATAGGGGACAAAGAAATGGCTGAGCAACTGAGTAAGAAGTATCACAACACTAGGTTAAAGACCACCAGGTTTAATTGTTATTTTGTAAATTGAGTTTGTGTCTGTATATGCCCTGTTTGCGAACAGAACTCCCACTTACCTAACGAAGGAGCAACACTCGAAAGCTAGTGGCTTCTGCTACCAAATAAACCTGTTGGACTTTAACCTAGTGTTGTGAGACTTCTTACTGTGTTTGCTCCAGTCCAATGCTGGCATCTTCACGTCGTGAGCAACTGAATGCATACTTTGGTGCTGTCTTCACGGAAGAGGTCACAAGTCAGATACCAAGAAAGGCTTGGATGGAGAGAAATTTGTTGTCTACTCAGGAGGAATTTTTCATTCAGTATGTGAATGGCCCGAATAGAGAGGGGGGCAAAACTTGATCTCCTCTTGGGAAATAAGGAAGGGCAGATGACAGAAATGTTAGTAAGGGATTGCTTTGAGACCAGTGACCATAATTCCATTAGTTTTAAGATAGTGATGGAGAATGATAGGTCTGGCCTAAAGTTAAAATTCTAAATTGGGGCAAGGCCAATTTAGAACATAGAACACAGAAAAACTACAGCACAAACAGGCCCTTCGGCCCACAAGTTGCGCCGATTATATCCCTACCTACTAGGCTTACTTATAACCCTCAATCCTATCAAGTCCCATGTACTCATCCAGAAGTCTCTTAAAAGACCCGATCAAATTTGCCTCCACCACCAATGGTGGCAGTCAGTTTCACTCACCCACCACCCTCTGAGCGAATAACTTACACCTGACATCTCCTCTGTGCCGACTCCCCAGCACCTTAAACCTGTGTCCCCTCGTAGCAACCGTTTCAGCCCTGGAAAAAAGCTTCTGAGAATCCACCCAATCCATACCTCTCAACATCTTATACATCTCTATCGGGTCACCTCTCATCCTTTGTCTCTCCAAGGAGAAAAGACCGAGCTCCCTCAACATATCCTCATGAGGCATGCCACCCAGTCCAGGCAACATCCTTGTAATTCTCCTCTGCACCCTTTCAATAGCTTCCATATCCCTCCTGTAATGAGGCAACCAGAACTGAGCACAGTGGGGTCTGACTAGGGTCTTATAAAGCTGCAGCATTATCTCCCGACTCCTAAACTCAATCCCTCAATTAATGAAGGCCATACACCATACGCCTTCTTGACCACATCCTCTACCTGCAAGGCCACTTTAAGAGTCCCATGGACCTGGACCCCAAGGTCCTTCTGATCCTCTACACTGCTAAGAGTCTTACCCTTGATATTATACTCCTTCATCCCATTTGACCTGCCAAAATGGACCACTACACATTTATCCGGGTTGAAGTCCATCTGCCACTTCTCCGCCCAGTCTTGCATTCTATCTATGTCATGCTGCGACTTCTGACATCCCTTCAAACTATCCACAACACCACCAACCTTCGTGTCGTCAGCAAACTTATCAACCCATCCCTCCACTTCCTCATCCAGGTCATTTATGAAAATTACAAACAGCAAGGGTTCCAGAACAGATCCCTGGGGCACTCCACTAGTGACCGACCTCCATGCAGAAAAAGACCCACCTACAACCACTCTCTGCCTTCTGTGGGCAAGCTAGTTCTGGATCCACAAGGCAACAGCCCCTTGGATCCCATGTCCTCTCACTTTCTCAAGAAAATTTTGCTGGTATCAGGCAGGAACTTTCAACAGTTAATTGGGAGAGTCTTGTGGGAAGGCAAAGGGAAGTTTGGTAAGCGGGAGGCTTTCAAAAGTGTGTTAACCAGGGTTCAGGGTAAGCACATTTCTCCTACAGTGAAGGGCAAGGCTAGTGAGAAGTCGGGAACCATGGATGACCCAGGATATTGAGGCTCTGGTCAAAAAGAAGAAGGAGGCACATGACATGCATAGGCTGCTTGAAGAGTATAGAGGGTATAGGAGTAGAGTTAAGAGAAATTAGGAGGGCAGAAAGGATACACAAGATTATTTTGGCAGATAAGGCAAAGGAGAATCCATAGAGCTTCTATAAGTACACAAAGGGCAAAAGAGTAACTGGGAAGAGAGTAGGGCCTCTTAAGGATCGACAAAGTCATCTATGTGTGGATCAACAAGAGATGGGTGAGATCCTAAATGAATATTTCTCATCAGTATTTACTGTTGAGAAAGGCTGTTGGGTCAGTTGTTGGAAGGTATTTTGAGAGACAGGATTTTCAGGCATTTAGAAATGCAAGGACTGATTAGGGACAGTCAACATGGCTTTGAGAGTGGAAAATCATGTCTCACAAATTGGATTGAGTTTTTTGAAGGGCTAACCAAGAAAGTAGTTGAGGGCAGTGCAATTGATGTTGTCTACATGGACTTTAGCAAAGTCTTTGACAAGGTACCACATGATAGGATGTTGCCATATATCTCACGGGATCCATAATGAGGTAGCAGAATGGATACAAAATTGGCTTGATGACAGAAGACAGACAGTAGTTGTGGAGGGTTGTTTTTTCAAACTGGAGGCCTATGACCATGTCCTCAGGGATCAGTGCTGGATCCATTGTTATTTGTCAGTTATATTAATGATTTGGATGAGAATTTAGTAGACATTATTAGTAAGTTTGCAGTTGACACCAAGATTGATGGCATAGTGGACAGTGAAGAATGTTATTTAGGATTCCAACATGGGCCAGTGGACTGATGAATGACACATGGAGTTTAATTTAGATGAATATGAGGTGATGCGTTTTGGCCAATCAAACCAGGGCAGGACTTATTCAGTTAATGGTGGGATACTGGGGAGAATTATAGAACAAAGATCTAGAGGTACAAGTTCATAACTCCTTGAAAGTGGAGTCACAGGTGGACAGAGTGGTGAAGAAGGAATTTGACATGCTTGCTTTCATTGGTCAGAACATTGAATACAGAAGTTGGGATGTCTTGTTGAAGTTGTACAAGACATTGGTAAGGCCACACTTAGAATACTGTGTACAGTTCTGGTCCCCCTATTATAGAAAGGATATTATTAAACTAGAAAGAGTGCAGAAAAGATGTACTAGGATGCACCGGGACTTGATAGTTTGAGTTATGAGGAGAGGCTGGGTACGCTGGGACTTTTTTCTCTGGAACATAGGAGACTTGGAGGTGATCTTACAGAGGCCTATAAAATAATGAGGGGCATAGATAAGCTAGATAGTCAATATTTTTTCCCAAAGTTAGGGGAGCCTGAAACTAGAGGGCATTGATTTAAAATGAGACGGAAGAGATACAGAAGGGTCCAGAGGGGCAATTTTTTCACACAGGGTGGTGAGTGTCTGGAACAAGCTGCCAGAGGGGGTAGTAGAAATGGGTACAATTTTGATTTTTAAAAAACGTTCAGACAATTACGTGGGTAAGATGGGTACAGAGGGATATGGGCCAAATGCAGGCAATTGGGACTAGCTTTGCGGTTAACAAAAGGGACGTGGACAAATTGGGCCGATGGCCTGCTTCCCACCTCTATGACTCTAAATGTTGGAGAATTCAAGACATAGTGAGAGGGAAGAACTGAGGGAGATCAATATTAGTAGAACATATAATCAGAACTAGAAGCAGGAATAGGCCATCTGGCTCTTCGAGCTTGCTCCGCCATTCAATAAGATCATGGCTGACCTTCTCTTGGACTCAGCTCCATTTACCCACCTGTTCACTATAATCCTTAATTCCTTTACTGTTCAAAAATTTATCTATCCTTGTCTTAAAAACATTCAATGAGGTAGCCTCAACTGTTTCACTGGGCAGGGAATTCCACAGGTTTACAACCCTTTGGGTGAAGAAGTTCCTCCTCAACTCAGTTCTAAATATGCTTCCCCTTATTTTGAGGCCATGTCCCCTAGTTCTACTTTCACCTGCCAGTGGAAACAACTTTCCTGCTTCTAACTTATCTATTCCCTTCATAACCTTATATGTTTCTATAAGATCTTCTCTCATTCTTCTGAATTCCAATGAGTATAATCCCCATCTACTCAGTGTCTCCTCAAAATCCAACTCCGGAATCAACCTAGTGAATCTCCTCTGCACCCCCTTCAGTGCCAGTATATCCTTTGTCAAGTAATGGTGCTGGGAAAATTGATAGGATTGAAGGCTGATAAATCCCCAGGGCCTGATCATCTATATCCCAGAGTACTTAAAGTGGCTTTCGAAATGGTGGATGCATTAGTGGTCATCTATAAATTCGGGAATAGCCCCTGCAGATTGGTGGGTAGCTAATGCCACTCCAATATTCAAAAAGGGAGGCAGAGAGAAAACAGGGAATTATAGACCACTAATTTTAGCATCTTTAGTGGAGAAAATTCTCAAATCCATTATCAAGGACTGTATAGTGGAGCATTTAAAAAGCAGTGGCAGGATCAGATGTGGTATATTTGGACTTTCAGAAAGTGTTTGACAATGTCCCACATAAGAAATTATTGTGCAAGCTTAAAGAGCATGGGATTGGGGGACCTATATTGAGATGGATAGAAAACTAGTTGGCAGAAAGGAAACAAAGAGTAGGAATTAATGGGTGTTTTTCAAATTGGTAGGTAGTAACTAGTGGGGTGCCACAGGGATCACTGCTGGGACTCCAGCTATTCACAATATATATTAATGATTTGGATGAGGGAACAAAATGTTCTCAAAGTTTGCAGATGATACCAAGTTGGGTGGGAGGATGAACTGTGACCAGGATGCAGAGATCCTTCAAAATGATTTGGACAGGTTGGGTGAGTGGCTAATCAGTGGCAGATGCAATAGAATTTGGATAAGTCTGAAATTATTCACTTTGAAAGCAAAAACGAGAAGGCAGATTACTACCCGAATAATAATAAATTGGGGGAGGGGAGTGTGCAGTGGGACCTGGGTGTCCTTGTGCACCAGTCACTGAAGGTAAGCATGCAGGTGCAGCAGGCAGTAAA
Source organism: Carcharhinus amblyrhynchos (assembly GCF_965287045.1). Lineage (NCBI taxonomy): Eukaryota > Metazoa > Chordata > Chondrichthyes > Carcharhiniformes > Carcharhinidae > Carcharhinus > Carcharhinus amblyrhynchos. The sequence goes on along the minus strand of NC_137332.1, from coordinate 85,625,335 downwards.
GAAGCAAATGGTACGTTGGCCTTCATTGCTAGAGATTTCAAGTATAGGAGCAGGGATGTGTTGTTGCAATTGGGTGGCACGGTGGCACAGTGGTTAGCACTGCTGCTTCACAGCTCCAGGGTCCTGGGTTCGATTCCCGGCTCGGGTAACTGTGTGTGTGGAGTTTGCACATTCTCCTCGTGTCTGTGTGGGTTTCCTCCAGGTGCTCCAGTTTCCTCCCACAGTCCAAAGATGTGCGGGTTAGGTTGATAGGCCATGCCAAGAAGTTGCCCCTTAGTGTCCAGGGATGTATAGGTTAGATGGATTAGTGGGTATAATGTATAGGGATATGGGTGTAGGGTCTGGATGGGATTGTGTTTGGTGCAGACTCAACGGGCCAAAGGGCCTCTTTCTGCACTGTAGGGTCCTATGATTCTAATTATATAGGGCCTTGGTGAGGCCATACCTAGAGTATTGTGTGTAGATCAGACCTCCTTTTCTGAGGAAGGTTCTTGCTCTCGAGTAAGTACAGCGAAAGTTTACCAGGCTGATTCCCGTTGGCGGGATTGATGCATGAGGAGGGATTGATGCATGAGGAGAGATTGACTAGATGAGGATTGTTTTCGGTGGAGTTCAAACAAATGAGACTTATACTAACAGGACTAGACAGAGTAGATGCAGGGAGGATATTCCTGATGGTGGGGGAGTCCAGAAACAGGGATCACAGTCTGAGAATTCAGGGTAGACCATTTAGGACAGAGATGCAGAGACATTTCTTCAGCCAGAGTGGTAAGCCTGTGGAATATATTCGAGGGGCAGCAGGAAATAGCACTTGGGGCGAATGGGATCAAAGGTTATGGAGAAAGGGCAGGAATAGGCTATTGAGTTGGCCAATCAATCATGATCGTAACAAATGGCAGAGCAGGGTCGAAAGGCCAGATAGCCACCTCCTGCTCCTATCTTCTGTGTTTCACTGGAGCATTGCAGCAGGACGAGGACAGACATGGGGCATGAGAACAAGATGCTGAGTTAAAATTGCCACAACCAGAAGGTTGGGGTCACTGAGTGAAGGTGTTCCACAATACAGTCACCCTGACTGTGTTTAATCTCCCCAATGTACAGGAGACCACATTGGGGGGGGGACAATGAATACAACAAATCAAAACAAACAGGTCAAGTGAAATGCTGCTTAACCTGAAAGGAGTGCTTGGGGCCTTGAATGGTGAGAAGGGAGGAGGTAAAGGGGCTGGTAATGCACCTTGTGAGATCGTAGTAAGAAGTCTCACAACACTAGATTAAAGTCCAACAGGTTTATTTGGTAGCACTGCTGCTTCTTCAGGTGAGTGGGGAGTTGGGCTCTCAAATAGGGCGTATATATACACAGACTCAATTGGAAGATGATGTTTGGAATGTGAGTCTTAACAGGTCATCAAGTCTTTACAGGTACAGACAATGCGAGTGGAGAGAGGGTTAAGCACAGGTTAAAGAGGTGTGAATGGTCTCCAGCCAGGACAGTTAGTAAGATTTTATGAGCCCAGGCAAGTCATAGGGGTTACAGATAGAGTGACATGAACCCAAGATCCCGGTTGAGACAGTCCTCGTGTGTGGAACTTGGTTATCAGCTTCTGCTCGGCGATTCTTCATTGTCGTGTGTCTTGAAGGCCACCTTGGAGAATGCTTACCAGAAAAGTCCATGTTCTAAATTTGCACTCAGACCAGCTATGAAACACCACCAGGCAGACAAGACAACAGCAGGTGTCAGAACAGCTTTCTTGAAAGTCAACCCATGGCAAGTAACTGTCCCAGATGGGGTGCCTGGATGAACACTCAGATTCTGATGAGGAGGTATTCACAGACATCTTCAACCTCCCTGTACAACAATATGAGGTCTCTATATGCTTTAAGAAGATGGCCATCATCCCAGTGCCTAAGAAAAACCAAGAAGCGTGCCTCAATGACTATAATCCGGTGGCTGTCACATCCATCATTATGAAGTGCTCAAACGGCTAGTCTTGGCACAAATCAGTTCCAGCCTCCCGGACTGCTTGGATCCACTTCACTTCATCTACCACCGCAACAGGTCCACATCGGACGCCAACTCCCTGGCCCTGCACTCAACCTTGGAACACCTAGATGACAATAACACCTATGTCAGACCTTTATTTATTGACTACAGCTCAGCCTTCAACGCTCTTATTCTCCAAACTCGGTGGCCTGGGCCTCGGCTCCTCCTTCTGCAACTGGATCCTGAACTTCCTAACTCACAGATCACAATCAGTAAGAATAGGCAGCAATACCTCCTCCACGATCATCCTCAACACCGATGCCCTACAAGGCTGTGTTCTCAGTCCCCTATTATACTCCTTATACACCTGTGACAAATTCCCTTTCAATTCGATTTTCAAATTTGCTGATGACACCACTGTAGTGGGACAAATCTCAAACAATGTTGAGACAGAGTACAGGAATGAGATAGAGAATCTGGTGAATTGGTGCGGCAGCAATAATCTCTCCTTCAATGTCAACAAAATAAAGGAGATTATTGTCGACTTCAGGAAGTGTAGAGGAGAACATGCTCCTGTCTACATCAATGAAGAGGAAGTAGAAAGGATCGAGAGCTTCAAGTCTTTAGGTGTCCAGTTCACCAACAAGCTGTCCTGCTTCCCCACCAACACCTCCACTTTCTCAGAAGACTAAGAAAATTTGGCATGTCGACTCCAACTCTCACCAACTTTTACAGATGGACCATAGAATGCATTCTTTCTGGTTGTATCACAGCTTGGTACGGCTCCTGCTCTGTCCAAGACCACAAGAAATTACAAAAGGTCGTGAATGTAGCCCAATCCATCATGCAAACCAGCCCCCCATCCTTTGACTCTGTCTACGTTTCCTGCTGTCTCAACAAAACAGCTTCTTCCCTGCTTCTGTCAGACTTTTGAATGGACCAACCTTGTATTAACTTGATCTTTCTCTACACCCTAGCTATGACTGTAACGCTACATTCTGGACTTTTTCCTTCTCTATGAATGGTATGCTTTGCCTGTATAGCATGCAAGAAACAATACTTTTCACTGTATGCTAATACGTGTGACAATAAATCAAATCAAATTAACTATGCCATCTACATGCACACCAAGAACAGGAAACTTGAGAAACTCGGCATCATCATCATCATCATCATCATCGCCTTCCCCCTGTACCACAGGAGAAAACAGTACCACTGCGGGGAAGTCCATTGTCAACTTGTCGGACTACATCCTTCAACCAGGTGAAGTCAAAGTTCTCAGGCAAATTGTGGGGGTTACAGGTAGGGTGACATGAATCCAAGATCCCAGTTGAGGCAGTCCTCATGTGAAACTTGGCTATCAGTTTCTGCTCAGCGATTCTACATTGTCATGTGCCTTAAAGGCCGTCTTGGACAACACTTACACAAAGATTTGCGACTGAATGCCCTTGACTGCTGAAGTGGTCCCCAACAGGAAGGCAACACCCTGCCTGGTGATTGTCAAGCGGTTCATCCGTGGTTGCAGCGTCTAAATGGTCTTATCGGTATACTGTGCCTCGTGACATCCTTTCCTGCAGTGTATCAGGTAGACAACATTGGCTGAGTTGCATGAGTATGTACTGTGTACCTGATGGATGGTATTCCCATCTGAAATGACGGCATCCATGTCGATGATCCGGCATGTCTTGCAGAGGTTGCTGTGGCAGGGTTATGTGGTGTTGTGGTCACTGTTCTCCTGGAGGCTGGATAGTTTGCCGCGGACACTGGTCTGTTTGAGAATGTGCAGTTGTTTGAAGGCAAGAAGTGGGGGTTTGGGAATGGCTTTAGCTTCATTGATGACATGTTGAAGGCTCTGAAGAAGATGTCGTGACTTCTCTGCTCCAGAGAAATACTGGACGATGAAGGGCTATACTTGGCCATGTCACGTGTTTATCATCTGAGGAGGTCAGTGCTGTTTTTTGCTGTGGCGTGTCAATCGATGAATCAAGAGCCATATCCTGTAAGGGTGTTTTTCAGCGTCTGTTGTGTTCATCCTCGTGAGAGATCCTGTGTATGCAGAGGGCTTGTCTGTAGGGGTTGATTTCTTTAATCTATTTCGGGTGGAAGCTGGAGAAGTAGAGCACCGTGAGGTTATCCATGGGTATGCAGTGCATTGAAATGCTGAGGTGACCTTGGAGATGCATGTGTCTAAGAATGCAACTGATTCTGGAGAGTAGTCCGTGATGGGTTTGATGGCAGGATGGAACTGATTGATGTCATTATGTAGTTGTTTCAGTGATTGCTCGCTGTGAGCCCAAAGGAAGAAAATGTCATTGATGTATCTAGTGTATAGCATCGGTTGAAAGTCCTGTGTAGCGAAGAAGTCTTGTTTGAACCTGCGCATGAAGATGTCGGCATATTGAGGTGCGAATTTAGTCCATATGACCGTTCGTGTCTCTGGATGAAGAACTGGTTGTTGAAGATGAAGATATTGTGGTTCAGGTTGAAGTGGGTGAGTTGTAGAATTGCATCCGGAGATTGGCATTGAGTAATGAAGCAGTTGCAGCAATGCCGTTGTTGTGGGGGATGCTGGTGTAGAGTGACAAGATGTCCATTGTGGCGAGGGGTGTTCCCTTCTCAACTGCTCCATGGGTGCTGAGTTTCTGTAGGAAGTCTGTAGTGTCACGACAGAAGCTGGGGGTTCTTTGTACAATGGGTTTCAGGATGCCCTCAACATAGCCAGAGAGGTTACATAAGAACATAAGAAATAGGAGCAGGAGTAGGCCATCTGGCCCTTCGAGCCTGCCCCGCCATTCAATAAGATCATGGCTGATCTGTCGTGGCTCAGTTCCACATTCCCGCCCTCTCCCCATAACCCTTAATCCCCTCTCTTATCAAAAACCCATCAACCCGCGTCTTAAAAATATTTAGCGAGGTAGCCTCCACCACACAGGGTCCCATTGCCTGATACGAATTGACGGCCAGATGTGTTGGCCTTGTGTATCTTTAGGAGGCAGCAGAGCTCTCCAAAGTGCAGAGTAAGTGGGATGAGAGCACGGAGGGTGCTCTGAAGTTCTGGATCAAAGGCCTTAATCAGTCTGTTGAGTTGATGGGTGTGTTCTTTGATCGGATCTGCGGGTAACTGTCTGTGGTGTTCCTGGTTGTTCATTTGTTGGTACACTTCTTTGCAGTAATCCGTTCTGTTCAGTATGATGGTGACCACTCCTCTGTCTGCTGGTTTGATGACAATGTTGTGGTTGGCCTTGAGAGTGCAGATGGCGTTGCGTTGTGCTTGGGTGACGTACTGGGCTGTCTTGTTTGCAGCTGATGAATCTTGCATTGACACATCTCCTAACAACTTGGGCATAAATGTCGAGTCAAGGGCAGCGGCCTTCTGGAGGGGTCCAATTGGACTCTATCCTCTTCAGTTGCTGCACTGCAGCTCTTTCTGTCACATGTTCTAGTTCATTGGCTATCTCATTGGGTCTGCTGTTGGCCTCTTGGGGTTTGTGGAAGAGCTTCATTTGCCTGATGAATTCCTCTCTGTCCACCACAAGACTGATGATGGTGGGGCAGAAATTGAGCCCTCGGCTGAGAACTTTGATTTCATCTGGTTGAAGGGTGTAGTCCGACAAGTTGACAATGGACTTCCCTGCAATGGTACTGTTTTCTCCTGTGGTACGGGGGGGACTTGATTGCTGCTGGCGATGATGCTAAGTTTCCTGTTCTTGGTATACATGTAAATGGCGTAGTCTTGTCTGCTTGGCGGTGTTTCGCAGCTGGTCTGTGTCCTGAGTGCAAGTTGAGAATATAGACTTTTCGAGTAAGCGTTCTCCAAGGCAGCCTTCAAGACACATGACGATGCAGAATCGCTGAGCAGAAACTGATAGCCAATTCCACACACATGAAGACGACTTCAACCGGGATCTTGGGTTCATGTCACACTACCTGTAACCCCCATGATTTCCCTGGGCTTGCAACATCTTATTAACTAACCTGGCTTGAGACAATTCACACTGCTTTAACCTATGCTTAATCTTCTGTCCACTTGCATTGTCTGTAACTGTAAAGACTTGATGACCTGTAAAGACTCATATTCCAACCATCATCTTGCAATTGAGTCTGATTCTCTATATGCCCTGTTTGTGAATTCAACTCTCTACTCACCTGATGAAGGAGCAGTGCTCCGAAAGCTCATGCTACCAAACAAAGCTGTTAGACTTTAACCTGGTGTTGTGAGACTTCTTACTGTGCCTACCCCAGTCCAACGCTTGCATTTCCACATCATGGCTACCATCTGAGATTGTGAGGAAAGGTCTGTGGGAAGGGAGTAGTTGTATGTGATGAAGGAGTGGATGAGAGTGTCAAAAAGGGAGCAGTCCTTAGAGTGCTGACGGTGGGGTGGAACCAAGAAAAGTACAACACAGGAATAGGCCCTTCAGCTCTCCAAGCCCATGACAATCACGATGCCCTACAAACTACAAAAAACCCCTTCTGTCTTACTCAGTCTACATCTCTATATTTCCTCCCTATTCATGTATCCATCCAGATACCTCTTAAATGTTACTAATGTTCTTGCTTTCATCATCTCTGGCAGTGCATTCCAGGTACCCACTAATCTCTTTATGAAAAGCTTCACCTGCATATCTCGCTTAAACTTTCCGCCACTCACCTTGAACCTATGCCCCCTTGTCATTGACACTTCCAACATTGGAAAAACCTCTGATTATCCATCCTGTCTACGCCTCCTAATTTTGTAGACCTCTATCAGGTCTCCCCTCACCTTCCGTCTTTCCAGTGAAAACAATACTAGTTTATTCAACCTCTCCTCATAGCTAACACGCTTGAGACCAGGCAATGTCCTGGTGAACCTTCTTTGCACTCTCTGCAAAGCTTCTATGTCTTTCCGATTAGTGTGGTAACCAAAACTGTACATAATACTCCAAATGTGGCCTAACCAAGGTTTTATATCGCTGCAACATGATTTCCCAACTCTTGTATTCAATGCCCCAGCTGATGAAGGCAAGCATGCCATATGCCTTCTTAATTACCTTGGCCACCTGTGTTGCCACTTTTAAGGAAATGTGTACCTGCATGCTCAGATCCCTATGTATGTTAATGTTCCTAAGGGTTCTGTCATTTACAGTCTAATTCACACCTAAATTTGATCCTCCAAAATGCATCACCTCGCATTTGTTTGGATTAAACTCCATTTGCCATTTCTGTGCCCAAGTCTCCAATCTCCTATATCTATATTCTATGAAGAGATGTATTTCATGGTCGTATCATGCAGAGATGGCAGAGGACGTCTCTTTGAATGCGGAGGCTGGTGGGGTGAAAAATGAGCTTTCTAGACTGAGATTTAGGCTTTCATTGGGTAATAATCTTGGGTGATCTGGAACCAAGACAGCTAGATGAAATTCAGACACAAACTAGCAATGATTTATTGAACTGGCCATGTTCAGCTACAGCTTTTTCTTATTTCCTGGTTCACAAGATGTGGGCATTGCTACCAGTGACCATCCCTAACCTCCTAACCACCTCTCCGCTAGCTCTGACCTCAGTCACATTAAATCCTTAACCAATTAGTTGGTATTCTCAGCCCAGTACACGGAAAGCTCAGCATTTTCCAGAAGGGTTAATCTAATATTGTGTAAACCATTTTAATAGTGGGAGGATTCAGCTATTTGTCTTCCTGTTTCCTCATTTACCTAATAACTGGGTGAACATATTGGGACATTATAAGAACATAAGAACATAAGAAATAGGAGCAGGAGTAGGCCATCTAGCCCTTCGAGCCTGCCCCGCCATTCAATAAGATCATGGCTGATCTGTTGTGGCTCAGTTCCACTTTCCCGCCCTCTCCCCATAACCCTTAATCCCCTCTCTTATCAAGAACCCATCAACCCGCTTCTTAAAAATATTTAGCGAGGCAGCCTCCACCACTTCAACGGGCAGAGAATTCCAGAGATTCACCACCCTTTGAGTGAAGAAGTTCCTCCTCAACTCCGTTCTAAACCGCCTCCCCTTTATCTTGAGGCTGTGCCCCCTAGTCCTACTGTCTTTTTTGAGCGGGAAGAGTCTCTCCACCTCTATCCTATCCATCCCATTCATCATCTTATACGTCTCAATGAGATCTCCCCTCATTCTTCTAAACTCTAACGAGTACAAGCCTAGTTTATTCAGCCTCTCCTCATAGCTCAATCCCCTCAACTCCGGTATCAGCCTAGTAAACCTCCTCTGCACTCCTTCCAGGGCCAAAACATCCTTGCGCAGGTGCGGCGCCCAAAACTGCACACAGTACTCCAGCTGCGGCCTCACCAATGCCCTATACAGCTGCAGCAAGACCTCCCTACTTTTATATTCAATCCCCCTCGCTATGAAGGCCAGCATCCCATTCGCCTTCCTGACCACCTGCTGCACCTGCAAGCTGGGTTTTTGCGACTCATGCACAAGGACCCCGAGGTCCCTCTGCACCGTCGCCTGCTGCAGTTTTTCGCCACGTAAGTAATAGTCCTTCCTACCATTCTTCCTACCAAAGTGGACCACCTCACACTTGCCAACATTAAATTCCATTTGCCATTTCCTGGCCCATTCGCCCAGCCTATCTAGATCCTTCTGCAGACTCTCCACACCCTCCGCACAATTTGCCTTTCCCCCAATCTTGGTGTCATCAGCAAATTTCGACACCCTGCACTCGGTTCCCTCCTCCAGATCATCTATATAAATGGTAAATAGCTGAGGCCCCAGCACCGACCCCTGGGGCACCCCACTAGTCACCAACCGCCAATCCGAATAGCACCCATTGACCCCCACTCTCTGCCTCCTAGTTGACAACCAATCCTCTATCCACGCTAACACCCTACCCCCAACTCCATGTCCCCTGACCTTCTGCAATAACCTCTTGTGAGGTACCTTGTCAAACGCCTTCTGAAAATCCAGAAAGACCACATCCACCGGCTCTCCTCTATCCACTGCCCTAGACACATCCTCATAGAACTCCAGTAAATTTGTCAGACACGACTTCCCTTTAATGAAACCGTGTTGCGTCCGCCCTATCAAGCAATTCCCTTCAAGATGCCTCGCAATTTCCTCCTTAATGACAGATTCTAACATTTTACCTACCACAGACGTTAAACTAACCGGCCTATAATTCCCCGCCTTTTGCCTGGCACCCTTCTTAAACAACGGCGTAACATTAGCCGTTTTCCAATCTTCCGGCACTTCCCCGGAATCCAGCGACGTCTGGAAAATAACCACCAAGGCATCCACTATAACCTCCGCCATTTCTTTCAGAACCCTCGGATGCATTCCATCCGGTCCTGGGGACTTGTCCACAATCAGCCCCTCCAGTCTGTCGAGCACCACCTCTCTAGTAACAGTAATGTCATTAAGACCCTCCATTCCTACCACCTTTCCATCGCTAACACCCGGCAAATTATTCACGTCCTCCTCCGTGAAGACAGAAGTTCCTGCTTTAATTCTTGAATTGTTTTGCTTTATCCTTTCGTGGGATGAGGGTATTGCTGGCAGGGCCAGCATTTGTTGCCCATCTCAAATGGATCTCAATCAGCCATTTCAGAGGGCAGTTAAGAGTTAACCACATTGCCATGTCTTTGGAGTCACATGTAGGCTAGACCATGTAAGAATGGCAGATTTCCTTCCCTAAAGGACAATGTATTCCTTGGCATCACAAGTGCACATCTAAATACTTATAAACTGAGATGAGGAGAAATTTCTTCACTGAGGGTGGCTTATCTGTGGAATTCTCTATGACAGAAAACTATGGAGGCCAAGTCACTGAATAAATTTAAGTAGGAAATAAACAGATGTCTAGACTCTAAAGTGTTAAGGAGTACAGGGAGTGCATGGGAGTAGGATCTTGAGATAGAGGATTAGCCACAATCATTGAATAGTAGAGCAGGTTTCATAGAATCATAGAAACCCTACAGTGCAGAAAGAGGCCATTTAGCCCATCGAGTCTGTACTGACCACAATCCCACCCCCATATCCCTACATATTTACCTGCTAATCCCTCTAACCTACAAATCTCAGGACTCTAAGAGGCAATTTTTAGCATGGCCAATCAACCTAACCTGCACATCTTTGGACTGTGGGAGGAAACCGGAGCACCTGAAGGAAACCCACGCAGACATGAGGAGAATGTGCAAACTCCAGACAGACAGTGACCCAAGCCAGGAATTGAACCTCGGTCCCTGGAGCTGTGAAGCAGCAGTGCTAACCACTGTGCTACCATGAAGGGCCTAAAGGCCTATTCCTGCTCCTATTTTCTACGTTTGTATAAGTGTTTACAAAAATCAATGATAGTTTCAGTAATAACTATGAAACTATCTTTCAATTCCAGATTTATTAATTGAATTGAAATTTCATCAGTTGCTATGGTGGGATTTGAGCTTCAAGAATTCTACAACAAAGAGGAACTCATCATTCATCGGGAACTGTCCAATTAGTCCCAATCCCTGACACCTTTTCCAATGTCCAGCAACCTTTCCTATTTGGAATATTTATTCCAGTCCCTATAGAAAGTAGCTGTTGAATCAACTTCTGGCAGAACATTCCAGAGCAGAACTTGCCACGTTGAAAGTAATTCTCCTCACCAAACCCCCACCCCAAACGTCTCCAATTTTTTCCCAACTTGAACCACTGCAGTCCATGTGGTGTACGTGCACCCACAGAGCTGTTAGGATTTTGACCCTAGAAGAGTGATATATTTCCAAGTCAGGATGCGAAGTGGAGGGGAACCTCCAGGTGCTAACGTCATTGGAATTGTAATCCAGAAAGCTAGACTAATCCTCTGTGATATGGGTTCAAACTCTACCATGGCAGCTGGTAGAATTTCAACTTATTAATGAAATATGGTAATTGCTACCATGAAATTATCATCAATTGTAAAAAGCTGTTTGATTCACTAATGTTCCTGAAGGAAGGTAATCTGCTACCCTTACCTGAACTAACCTGCATGTGAGTCCAAATCTACAGCAATGAATCTTAACTACTCTTTACGATAAACCAGGACAAAGGATCAGGATTAGGCCTTAGACCCTTCAAGCCTCCTGTGCCATTCAATATGATGGTGACTGAACATAGAACATTACAGCACAGTACAGGCCCTTCAGCCCTCAGTGTTGTGCCGAGCAATGTCCAATCCCAAGATCAAGCTATCCCACTCCCTAGCATTCTGGTGTGCTCCATGTGCCTATCCAATAACTGCTTGGAAGTTCCTAAAGTTGTCCGACTTCACTATCACAGCAAGCAGTGTATTCCACACCCCAACCACTCTGAGTGAAGAATCTGCCTTGGACATCTCTCCTATATCTCCCACCAGGAACCTTATAGTTATGCCCCCTAGTAACAGCTACATCCACCTGAGGAAATAGTCTCTGCCCATCCACTCGATCAATCCCCATCATCATCTTATAAACCTTTATTAAGTTGCCTATCATCCTCCTCTGCTCTAAAGAGAAAAGCCCCAGCTCCCTCAACCTTTCCTCATAAGACCCACCCTCCAAACCAGGCAGCATCCTGGTAAATCTCCTCTGCACTCTCCCCCATGCTTCCACATCCTTCTTATAGTAAAGTGACCAGAACTGCACACAATATTCCAAATGTGATCTCACCAACGTCTGGTATAGTTGCAGCATAACCCCACGGCTCATAAAGTCAAACCCCCTGTTAATAAACGCTAACACATATAAGCCTTCTTCACGGCTTTATCCACTTAAATGGCAGCCTTCAGAGATCTGTGAATCTGAACCCCAAGATCTCTCTGTTCCTCCACACTCCTCAGAACCCTGCCATTGACCCTGTAATCTGCATTCGAGTTTGTCCTATCAAAGTGAATCACCTCGCACTTACCAGGGTTAAACTCCATCTTCTACTTTTCAGCCCAGCTCTGCATCCTATCAATGTCTCTTTGCAGCTTGCAAGAGCCCTCCAGCTTATCCACTACTCCACCAATCTTGGTGACGCCAGCAAATTTACTAACCCACCCTTCAGCCCCCTCTTCCAAGTCATTGATAAAAATCACAAATAGCAGAGGACTCAGCACTAATCCCTGTGGTACACCGCTGGTAACTGGCCTCCAGTCTGAAAATTTTCCCTCCCACCACCACCCTCTGTCTTCAATGAGTCAGCCAGTTACTTATCCAATCAGCCAAATTTCCTTCTATCTCACACATCCTTATCTTCTTCATGAGCCTACCATGGGGAACCTTATCAAACACCTTACTAAAATCCATGTATACGACATCTACTGCCCTACTTTCGTCCACACACTTAGTTACCTCCTCAAAGAATTCACTCAAATTTGTGAGGCAGGGCTTACCTCTCACAAAACCATGCTGACTATCCCAGATTAAACCGCATCTTTCCAAATGGTCATAAATCCTGTCTCTTAGGATCCTTTCCGTTAACTTACTGACCAACAAAGTAAGACTAACTGGCCTATAATTACCAGGGTCATTCCTATTTCCTTTCTTGAAGAGAGGAACAACATTCACCACTCTGCAGTCCTCTGGCACAAACTCTAGCATAAGTGAGGACCCAAAGATCAAAGCTAATGTCTCCGCAGTCTCATCCCTTGCCTCCCAAAGTATCCTAGGATGTATCCCATCTGGCCCAGGGGACTTATTGACCCTCAGGTTTTTCAAAATTGCTAATACACCTTCCCTCAGAACATCTACCTCCTCCAGCCTATCAGCCTGTATCACAACACATCCTCAAAAACATGGCCCCTCTCCTCAGTGAACACTGAAGAAAAGTATTCATTCAACGCCTCATCTATCTCCCCTGACTCCATGCACAAGTTCCCACTACTACCCTTGACTGGCCCTAACCTCACCCTGGTCATTCTTTTATTTCTCACGTAGGAGTAAAAAGCCTTGGGGTTTTCCTTTATCCGACTCGCCAAGGACTTCTCATGCCCCCTACTAGCTCTTCTAAGCCCTTTTTTTAACACATTCCTAGCTACCTTGTAACACTTAAGCGACCCAGCTGAACCTTGTTTCTTCATCCTTACATATTCAACCTCCTTTGTGAACCATGGTTCCCTCACTCGACCATTTCCTCCCTGCCTGCCAGGGTCAAGAGCACGCTGTATTTGTTCCTTGAAAAAACCCCACTTTTCGTTTGTGCCCATACCTGACAGTTTCTGTTCCCATCTTATGCCCCCTAATTCTTGCCTAATTGCATCATAATTACCCATGCCCCTATTATAAACCTTGCCCTGTCGTGTGACCCTATCCCTCCCCATTGCAATAACGAAGGACACCGAATTGTGGTCACTACCTCCAAAGTGCTCTCCCACAAACAAATCTAACACTTGGCCCAGTTCGTTACCCAGTACCAAGTCCAATATGGCCCCACCTCTTATCGGCTTATCCACATATTGTGTCAGGAAACTCTCCTGCACACATTGTACAAAAAGTGTCCCATCCAAACTATTCGGCCTATAAAGGTTCCAATCAATATTTGGAAAGTTAAAGTCACCCATGATAATTACCCTGTGACCTCCACACCTATTCATAATCTGCTTTGCCATTTCCTCCTCCACATTTCTATTACTATTTGGGAGCCTATAGCAAATTCCTAACAACGTGACCGATCCTTTCCTATTTCTAACTTCAGCCCATATTACCTCAGTAGGCAGATCCACCTGGAAGTGCCTTTCAGCAGCTGTTAAATTATCCTTGATTAACAATGCTACTCCTCCACCTCTTTTACCACCTTCCTTACTCTGACTGATCTGGTTATTGCCTCAATTCCATTTTCCTATCTGCCCCCTCTCATAATCCTTGATTCCTTTGTCTAACAAAAACCTCTCTATCTCAGCCTCGAATAAATCCTGCTTTCTGGGGAAGAGAGTTTCACAAGTGAGTGATACTTCAATATTTAGGCCTCAGCTCTGATCACCTTGCCGTCATGTGTCTGTAATGGTTATCAGATCATGCATATTTATTTCTGTCCGTGCTAACAATTCGTTCATAAAGCTGTGCACATTCAGACACATGCAGTCTTTATCTTAAGTCTTTCTACTACTATTGCGATGGCCTAACCAGTCACTCGTTGCAAGGAAGTGGGCATTAAATGCTGACCCATGTCCAGGAAAGAATAAAACAACCTCTCAGCCCTTGATCTCATGCTTTATTTACATTAGACTGATCTGTACCTTCACTCCATTGACTAGCATTGCTTCCATAATGTACCCCAGAGAAATCTGTTGATGTTGTTTTGAAATGATCCCGAGCCACAGCACGTTTTTTTGGGTTTCACATTTCCACCACCTTATCCATGAAAAATTGTTTCCCAATGTAATCTCCTGAACGTTGTTTGGGCGGCACAGTAGCACAGTGGTTAGCACTGCTGCTTCACAGCTCCACGGTCCTGGGTTCGATTCCTGGCTCGGGTCACTGTCTGTGCGGAGTTTGCACATTCTCCTCGTGTCTGCGTGGGTTTCCTCTGGTTACTCCGGTTTTCTCCCACAGTCCAAAGATATGCGGGTTAGGTTGATTGGCCATGCTAAGAAATTGCCCCTTACTGTCCAGGGATGCGTAGGTTAGAGGGATTAGTGGTTATAATATGTAGGAATATGGGGGTAGGGCCTGGGTGGGATTGTGTTCGGTGCAGACTCAGTGGGCCGAAGGGCCTCTTTCTGCACTGTAGGGTTCTATGAACAACCTGGCTCTAATAGTCTCCTTTGATCTGGACTTCCTCTGTACCCCTGGCGTGGGAGTGACATGAGGTTTCTGGGTGAATGGTACCACTGAAAGCCCTAGGCAAGTGTCTTCATTGAGAGCTCTCTGTTCAACCGGCAGGGTAAAGTGTTATCATGTGATCAATGCTGTGAGCTCTTCAGGAAGGACGGCGAATTCCAGCTCCCAGACCCTGGGCAGGATCATCCAAAGCAGCACATGGATGAGGAGAAGGAACTTCTGAAGAAGCAGCTGAGGGAGATGGAGCTGGAGCTGGCCCAGACTAAACTGCAGCTGGTGGAGGCCAAGTGTAAAATACAGGTACTGGGGGAGGAAGAGGGGGAGTGGGAGTGAGAGTGGCCGATGGGGGAACAAGAGCAGCCGGGGGAGTGAGAGTGGGAGCGCAGCGGTCGGGGCAGTGAAAGGAGGAGTGAGAGTGGCGGGAGGTGAGGGGGAAGCAAGAGTGGCTTGGGGGTGCGAGAGCGGCCGTGGGAGTGAGAGGGAGAGGGAGAGCAAGAGCGGCCAGGGGACTGAGGGCGATGGAGGAGTGAGGAAGAGGAAGAGCAGCTGGGGGAGGGAGAGCGGCATGACCCGGTGAATGAGAGGGCGAGGGAGAGGGTCGGGGCAGTGAGGGTGGGGGAGGAGGCCGCGGGAGTGAGGGAGGGAGGGAGGAGGGAGTGAGGGGGCCGGGGGGGGTGGCGTGAGGGGGCCAGGGGAGTGGGGGAGCGAGGGAGGAGTGGAGGACCGAGGGAGGGAGGAGGCCAGGGGAGTCGGGGAAGGGGGGGGGCAGGGAGTGAGGGGGCCAGAGGAGTGAGGGGGAGAGGGGGGTGGGGGGGTGGAGCTGGAGGAGTGAAGGGGGTGGAGGAAGGGGGCCAGAAAAGTGAAGAAGGGAGGGAGGGGGCTGGGGAAATGAGGGGGGGGACTGGGGGAGGGTGGGAGGGAGGGAGGGAAGGGGCTGGGAGAGGGAGGTGGGGGGGACCGAGGGAGTGAAGGGGAGGAGAGGAAGGGAGGGGGAGGGGGAAAGAGAGGGCCGGGCAAATGAGGGACTGGGATGGAGCGGGGAAAGGGAGGGAGAGGGCCAGGCGAGGGAAGGGGAGGGGAGAGGAAGGGGGCCAGCGAGTGAGGGAGAGGGAGAGAGGTGGGGGAGAGGGCTGGGTGAGTGAGGGAGGGGGATGGAGAGGGGAGGGGGAGGGAGTGTGCTAGGGGAATGAGGGGAAGGGGACGGGGAGGGCCGGTTACTGGGGGAGTGAGGAAGGAGGAGGGGGGGGAGAGAATATAGAACATTACAGCGCAGTACAGGCCCTTCGGCCCTCGATGTTGCGCTGACCAGTGGAACCAATCTAATGACCCTCTAACCTAAACTATTCCAATGTTATCCATATGCCTATCCACTGACCATTTGAATGCCCTTAACATTGGCGAGTCCACAACTGCTGCAGGCAGGACATTCCACGCCCTTACTACCCTCTGAGTAAAGAACCTACCTCTGACATCTGTCCTATAATTACCACCCCTTAATTTAAAGCTATGTCCCCTTGTGTTAGCCATCACCATCCGAGGAAAAAGTCTCTCACTATCCACCCTATCTAACCCTCTGATCGTCTTGTATGCCTCAATTAGGTCACCTCTTAACCTTCTTCTCTCTAATGAAAATAACCTCAAGTCCCTCAGCCTTTCCTCATTAGACCTTCCCACCATACCAGGCAACATCCTGGTAAACCTCCTTTGCACCCTTTCCAATGCCTCCACATCCTTCTTATAATGCGGTGACCAGAACTGTACGCAATACTCCAAGTGCGGCTGCACCAGAGTTTTGTACAGTTGCAACATGATCTCACGGCTCCAAAATTCAATCCCTCTACCAGTAAAAGCTAATAGGGAGTGTGGTGGGTTGGGGGGGGATGGGGGGGAGAAGGGGGAGGGAGAGGGCTGGGGGAGTGAGGGAGGGGGAAGGGGGAGGGAGAGGGCTGGGGGAGTGAGGGAGGGGGAAGGGGGAGGGAGAGGGCTGGGGGAGTGGGGGAGGGGGAGGGAGAGGGCTGGGGGAGTGAGGGAGAGGGCTGGGGGAGTGAGGGAGGGGGAAGGGCGAGAGAGAGGGAGGGGAGAGAGGGAAAGAGACGGCTGGGGGAGTCAGGGAGGGGGAGGGAGAGAGCCGGGGGAGAAGGGGAGGGAGAGGGCCGGGGGAGTGAGGGAGGGGAGGGAGAGGGCCGGGGGAGTGAGGGAGGGGAGGGAGAGGGCCGGGGAAGTGAGGGAGGGGGAGGGAGAGGGCCGGGGGAGTGAGGTGGAGAGGGCCAGGGGAGTAAGGGAGAGGTGGGGAAGAGGGCCGCGGGAGCAAGGAAGGGGTGGGGGAGAGTGCTGGGGTAGTGAGGGAGGGGAGAGGGGGAGTGCCAGTGGAGTTAAGGAGCGGAGCGGGGGAGGGAGAAGGCTGGGGGAGGAGGGGAAGGGTGAAGGGGGAGGGAGAGGGCCAGGGGAATGAGAGAGGGGGATGGGGAAGGGAGAGGCCACGGAGGGAGAGAGTGAAGGGGCCAGAAGAGTGAGGTGGCAGGAGGAGGCAGAGCAAAGAAAGGGTGGGTATCAGAGGAGCAGGGAGAGGGAGAAAGAGAGGAGCCAAGTGAGTTTGAGGGTGAGAGGTTGGTGAATTGAGAGGGGGAGGGGTGGGAAGAGTGTGTGTGAGAAAAGAACTGAGAAATGGAGAGGAGTCAGGGAGGGAGGGGGAAGGGAGAGGGGCTGTGGGACAGTGGGAAAGGAAAGGGGTCAGCGGAGTGTGGAAGGCTTGGAGATTGCAAAGGAGTGAGAGAGGTTTGTGTATTACCCTTCCCTTGGCACTCCAACACCAAGTCTTCTGTACAGCATCGGAGCTCCCCACGCTCAGTGTATGAGTACAGGATGGTCTTGGTCTCAGTGTGTGAGTGCGGGGTGCTCTCTGTCTCAGTGTGTGAGTACAGGGTGGTCCCTGCCTCAGTGTGTGAGTGCAGGGTGCTCTCTGTCTCAGTGTGTGTGTACAGGGTGCTCTCTGTCTCAGTGTGTGTGTACAGGGTGCTCTCTGTCTCAGTGTGTGAGTACAGGGTGGTCCCTGTCAGTCTGTCTCAGTGTGTGAGTACAGGGTGGTCCCTGTCAGTCTGTCTCAGCGTGAGAGTGCGGGGTGCTCTCTGTCTCAGTGTGTGAGTACAGGGTGGTCCCTGTATCTGTGTGTGAGTACAGGGTGGTCCCTGTATCTGTGTGTGAGTACAGGGTTGTCCGTAGCTCAGCTAAACCTTTAACCTGGTGTTGTGAGACTTCTTGTTGTGAAGAGTTACTTTGAGTTTGAATCACTGTTTCCTCTCTGCCTTTCACAGGAGCTGGAACATCATCGCGGGGCTCTCCTCAACGAGATCCAAGCTGCCAAAAACTCCTGGCTCAGCAAAACTCTCAATTCGATCAAAACTGCCACTGGCACACAGCCCCCTCCCCCTCCACCACCTCCTGCTCCCAAGGAAAGCACATAGTCCCCTCCTGCCCAGACGGTGAATGGACAGCAGCCTGAGTAATACCTCCTTTGGTAGCAAACACTCACTACATACACATCATCCTCAAAACCAGAAGCTGAGGGTGAGCGCTCAGCTTTCATCTTTCTGTCCATTCAAACACACTCACATTATTTAATCCAATCTTTCTATTGATTAAACAAGAAATGTTATTGCAATTTGGAAACAATATCTCGTCAGTGTCATTGTAATCAGTAGTTGATTGGTAATGTATTTGGTTAATATCATCAATGGATCAATTCTACAGACAGTTGCAGAAATGAGGTGCACTCAGCAAAATGTACTTTATTTATTCATCCTGTCTACGCTGGCTGATGGTGTTTTTCACTCACTCCCACTTGCTCCCTCTCTCTCATCTTTCTCTCTGTCTCTCTCTGTATGTTTCTCTCTCTCTCACTCATTCACTCAGTCTTTCTCTCTCTCTCGCTCACAGACACACACACACACTCTTTTTCTCTGTCTCTCCCCACATCCCTCTGTGCCTCTCCCTGCCTCTCTCGCTCCCTCTCGCCCCGCCTCTCTCTCTGTCGCCCCACCTCTCTCTGTCGCCCCACCTCTCTCTCTCTCGCCCCCTCCCCTCGCCCCACCCCCCCCTTTCCCTCCCTCCCCCTTTCCCTCCCTCCCTTTCCCTCCCGTCCCTCTCTCTGTCAGTCTCTCATTCTATTTGTACCTGGCTGCTCTCATTCATGAAGTCATAATACCAGCGATGTTTTGCTCAGGTTGCTTCCAAAACCCCCCCCTCTCTCTCTCTCTCTTTTTGGACATGCTATCTGACTCACCAACTGTTCTGCTCGGATCTTTCTGCCGGAGAGTCCAACATTCTTCCCTTTCACTCTTTACAAACTGGTGTGTGCACACACGGCAGACCAACAGCTAAAGGACTCCATTTGCACATTGTACAAAGAACAAATAAATGATCTATCTTGTTTCTTTAATTTTCAAACAGGTTCGATATTAAAATAGTTAAAAATAGAAATTTATGCTTAACTTGCAGCCTGCTGACCTGGTCAACAGATGCCTTTAGTTTGTGTGTTTGTCTGTAATGGCAGGCTGCTCCCTGGACTTGGTCAGAGTTGCAGCCAGCTCTAGGGGCAACTTGTATTTGTAACAATTGTATTTTCAACAATAAACTAACTTTGTCACTCTGTCTACCTGTCCCCTGTGATCGCTCCACACTGCATTGTGGAGTTACGGGAATAGGGTTTGGGTGGGATTGTGGTCAGTATAGACTCATTGGGATGAATGGCTTCCTTCTGTACTGTAGGGATTCTATTATTCTATGCGATAATCCCCAACTGTTCCCCATACAGCACCTTCCCCAGTTAATCACCAACTGTTCCCCTTAAGTCACTGTAGTGATTGTCTGTTTAAGGGTTGTTCTGCAGAGTAAGGGTTGCATGACCCAATCTGAGAGAAGGGTGGGGGATCTCCCTGGTAACCATGAGTTTCTGTACTCATAATCATCTCAAAGCTGATTGCAACCACAAGGCTACAAGCTTCTTTATAGTTTTAACCTATGACTAAGTGAGTTGTGATTTCCCAATCTGGTGAATGATTATCTTTACATTTGGCAACGAAGATTTCAAAAAAAAGAACCTCAGACTGTGAATGTTAATATTGAAGTTATGTAAAATCGAGAAAAGGAATGTGTACTTACCAAGATGTCCCTCTTTAGAAGGATAGATCCATTTGACTCCTTCACTATTACTTCCAAGCAAATGGAACAGAAGAGGCAAAGCACCAAGCAATTCTGAGTGTGTCTAGAACCCAAACTTATAGTCTGATTCACAGCTTCACACCCTAAGCATGCCTGACTCCAAATCATTCACTGAGCTTATGGAAATGTAAAATCACATTTCCAGCCTAAACTATCAGTCATATTCCAGAGATTCAAGTTTATTTCAAGAGGGAGTGCCCAAGGCAAAACTATTGTGACTTATCACTAAATTGAAACAGGTATTGGAGTATTGCTATTTTGAAGCCACCTTGAATGATACGTTACGAGACAGATTAACCTGCAGGGTGAATACTGAGGTGATTCAACTGAGCTTACTTACAGAGATCGATATACATTTTAAACAAGCAATGGAGTTAGCCCAAGCAATAGGAAAACACTGAAAAAGGTACACAAGTGTTATAGAACGCGCAAAGTTCACCAGTTGGTGCGGGAATCTGCTGTCAGCGATGGCACCAAAACTAAAGAGTAGCCAATTAAGTGTATACTGATGAAGCATCAATGTGGAAGAATGTAGCATCAATGATTTAAATATTCACTCATTGTTTAATATGAAAGCAGGCAAGTTAACCCCTTTTACTGGAATGCTCTTGGTCAATGGGAAGCCTCTTAAGATGGAAGTTGATACAGGGCATCTGCTACTGTGATAAGTGAGAATACATATTGGTATTTGAAAGAGGGAGTTCAATCATTGAAGTGAAGAGCACTGCAGCCAAGTTAATAACTTGTATTGGAGAAGCAATAAAATGAGTTGGCACTGCATTGGTACCTATAAGCTATGGGCAGCAACCTGCAAACTTCCAGTGAACATAGAACAGTACAGCACAGTACAGGCCCTTCGGCCCTCAGTGTTGTGCCGAGCTATGTCCAAACCCAAGATCAAGCTATCCCATTCCCTATCACTCTGGTGTGCTCCATGTGCCTATCCAATAACCGCTTGAATGTTCCTAAAGTGTCCGACTCCACCATCACAGCAGGCAGTCTATTCAGAGATCTGTGGATATGAATCCCAAGATCTCTCTGTTCCTCCACATTCCTCAGAGCCCTGCTGTTGACCCTGTAATCTGCATTCAAGTTTGTCCTACCAAAATGAATCACCTCGCACTTATTAGGGTTGAACTCCATCTGCCACTTTTCGGTCCAGCTCTGCATCCTATCAATGTCTCTTTGCAGCCTGCAAGAGCCCTCCACCTCATCCACTACTCCATCAATCTTCGTGTCATCAGCAAATTTACTAACCCACCCTTCAGCCCCTTCTTCCAAGTCATTGATAAAAAGTCACAAATAGCTGAGGACCCAACACTGACCCCTGTGGTACACCGCTGGTAACTGGCCTCCAACCTGAAAATTTTCCTTCCACTACCACCCTCTGTCTTCGATGAGTCAGCCAGTTACTTATCCAGTCAAATTTCCTTCTATCCCACATCTCCTTATCTTCTTCATGAGCCTACCATGGGGAACCTTATCAAAATTCTTACTAAAATCCATGTACATGACATCAACTGCTCTACCTTTGTCTACACACTTAGTTACCTCCTCAAAGAATTCAATCAAATTTGTGAGGCAGGACTTACCTCTCACGAAACCGTGCTGACTATCCCAGATTAAACTGAATCTTTCCAAATGGTCATAAATCCTATCTCTCAGGACCCTTTCCATTAACTTACTGACCACTGAATTAAGACCAACTGGCCTATAATTACCAGGGTCATTCCTATTTCTTGAAGAGAGGAACAACATTCACCACTCTCCAGTCCTCTGGCATAATCCCCGTGGACAGAGAGGACCAAAAGATCAAAACTAAAGTCTCCACAATCTCATCCCTTTCCTCCCAAAGGATGTATCTCATCTGGCCCAAGTGACTTATCAACCCTCAGGGTTTTCAAAATTGCTAATACATCTTCCCTCAGAACATCTACCTCCTCCATCCTATCAGCCTGTATCACAACACATTCTCAAAAACATGGTCCCCCTCCTTAGTGAACACTGAAGAAAAGTATTCATTCAATGCCTCACCTATCTCTTCTGACTCCATGCACAAGTTCCCACTAATATCCTTGACTGGCCCTAACCTCACCCTAGTTATCCTTTTATTTCTCACGTAACAGTAAAAAGCCTTGGGGTTTTCCTTTTTCCGACCTGCCAAGGACTTCTTATACACCCTCCTAGCTCTCCTAAGCCTTTCCTTTAACACATTCCTAGCTACCTTGTAACCCTCAAGCGACCTAACTGTTTTTTCATCCTTACACATGCTTCCTTTTTCCTCTTAACAAGACATTCAATGTCCTTTGTGAACATAATGATAGGCAAAGAACTATGAATTCGCGGCAGTGATTGGATTAAGGAAATTAAGTTAATTGGCCCAAAATTTTCCAAGTGTGGAAAGGAGGACTGCTCGAACTGACGAAGACATATGAGAGCATCTTCAAGGATGAATTTGGCAAAATAAAAGGCTGCAAGCAAAGATTTATGTGGACGGAGAAGTGACCCCTCGATTCTTTAGACTGAGATTCTTTCAGTCTGTGTGATATTTCAACATTCATTCCATGTCTGTGTGGGTTTCCTCCTACAGTCCAGAGATGTACAGGTTAAGTGGATTAGCCATGCTAAATTGCCCCATAGTGTCCCAAAATGTGTAGGTTAGATGGATTTGCCATGGTAAATGTATGGGCTTAAAAGGATAGGGTGGAGTAGAGGGCCTAGGTAAGATAATCAGAGAGTCAGGCAAACTCATTGGACCAAATGGCCTCTTTCTACACTGTAGGGATTCTATGATGGCATGAGACCAGTCCCAAATGCTTTATGAGAGCAGCTAGATACTGAATTAGAGTGAGTGGAAGAATTGGGTATTATCCAGTCAGTTCAGTTCTCAGAATGGGCAGCACCAACAGTTACAGTACTGAAACCAAACAAACATTTGGGCTAATTGCAAGTTACCAGTTAATTAGGCTGCCAAGTTTGATAAATATGCATTCCTGAAGATTGAAAGCCTGTATGATGCACAAGGATTACACCCCATAGGAAACAAGGTCAAGACTATAAAGGAGGCAGCAGCCTCAGAAACACATCTGAGCTCGTCATTTATGGGAACGGTAAATTACTATGGATAAAAACAAATTACTGTGGATGCCGGAATGTGAACCAAAAGAGAAAACACTAGAAAATCTCAACAGGTCTGGCAACATCTGTAAGGAGAGAAAAGTGCTGATGTTTTGAGTCCAGATGACCCTTTGTCAAACCTAAACGGCATAGAAAGTGGGAGATATTTATACTGCAGAGTAAGGGAATGAAAGATGAGTCATAGACATATAGCTCATCCTTCATTCCCCCGGACCATGACCACACCACTGAACATCAACCCATTATCTCCAACACTGTCACCAACCTCATTTCCTCCGGATGCCTTCCCCCAACAGCTTCCAACCTCCTGGTTTCCCAACCCCGGACAGCCTGCTTCTACCTACTTCCCAAAATCCATGCTCCTGCCCTACTGAATTTATTTCCTCTTATCTTGACTCCATCCTCATTCCTCTGGTCCATTCCCTCCCCGCCTACACCTGGGATTCCTCTGATGCCCTGTATCATATTGACAGCTTCTAGTTCTCAGGCCCTAACCGCCTCCTATTCATTACGGATGTGCAATCTCTATACCTCCATCCCACATCAGAACAGCCTGACAACTCTTTGCTGCTTTCTTGTAAAGAGGCCTGAACAATTCCCATTCACCACCACTCTCCTCTGCCAGGCTGAATTTGTTCTATCTCTCAACAACTTCTCTTTTAACTCATCCCACTTTCTCCAAAAGTAGCAGTGGGTACCCACATGGTCCTAGCTACGCTTGTCTTTTTATGGGGTATGTAGAACATTCCTTGTTCCAGACCTACCCAGGTCCCCTTCCACAATTCATTTGCCCATACGTTGATGACTATTTTGCTGCTGCTTCATGTTTTCATCCAGACCTCTCAAAATTCATCGACTTCACTTCCAGTTTCCACCCCTCCACCGCCATCACTTGGTCTAACTCAGACATTTCCCCTCCCTTCCTTGAACTTTCTGTCTCCATTTCCAGCAATAGACTATCTACCAATATACATTACAAGCCCACTGATACCCACAGCTATCTGGATTACATCTCTCTGCACCTCACATCCTCTAAGGGCTTCATCCCTTTCGCTCAGCTTCTTTGCCTCTGTTGCATTAATTCCGATGATACCACTTTCCAAAGTGGTGCTTCTAATATGCACTCCCCCTTCCTCAACCGTGAATTCCCATCCACAGTTGTAGACAGGGTACTCAACAGCATGCAGTCCATCTCCCATGCCAAGACCCTCAACCCCCCCACCTCCGTTCCTCCCAGAACAGGGATAGAGTACCCCTTCTTCTCACATTTCACCCCGCCAGCCTCCACATGCAAAGCATAATTCACTACCATTTTTGCCAATTCCAGCATGACACAACCACCAAAAACATTTTCCCTCCACTCCCTTTATCAGCATTCCGCAGAGATTGTTTCCTCTGGGATAACCTAGTCCACCCCTCCATTACACAAAACACCTCTCCTGTCACCTTCCCATGCAACCGCAGAAGGTGTAACACCTGCCCTTTTATCTCTTCCATACTTACCATCCAAGGTCTAAAACATTAATTCCAGGTTAATCTGCATTTCACTTGCACTGCTTTCAATTTGGTGCATTTGTTGCTCCAAATGTTATCTCCTCTATATTGGAAAGACCAGGCATTTTGCTGAGTACCTTTGGTCTGTGCACAATCAGGACCCTGACCTTCGGTTGCTTGCCATTTTAACACATGATCCTGCTCCCATGCCCACATGACTGTCCTTGGCCTGCTGCAATGTTCCAGTGAAGCTCAACACAAGCTGGAGAAACAGTATCTCATCTTCCTTTACATCTAACGGTAGGACTCTGAATAGTGTGGATGAACAGAGGGATCTAGGTGTATGTGTACGTAGATCCCTGAAAGTTGGGAATCAAGTAGATAAGGTTGTTAGGAAGGCATACGGTGTCTTGGCATTTATTGGTAGGGGGATTGAATTTAGGAGTCGCAGCGTCATGTTGCAACTGTACAAAACTCTGGTGCGGCCGCACTTGGAGTATTGTGTGCAGTTCTGGTCCCCACATTATAGGAAGGATGTGGAGGCTTTGGAGAGGGTGCAGAGGAGGTTTACCAGGATGTTGCCTAGTATGGAGGGGAGGTTCTATGAGGAGAGACTGAGGGATTTGAGGTTGTTTTTGTTAGAAAGAAGGCGGCTACGAGGGGATCTTATTGAAGCATATAGGATGATTAGAGGTTTAGATAGGGTGGACAGTGATAGCCTTTTTCCTCGGATGGAGAAAGCTAGCACGAGGGGGCATAGCTTTAAATTAAGGGGTGGTAGTTATAGGGCGGATGTCAGGGGTAGGTTCTTTACCCAGAGGGTGGTGAGGGATTGGAATGCCCTGCCTGCTGCAGTTGTAAATGCGCCTAGTTTGGGGGCGTTTAAGAGATCCGTGGATAGGTTTATGGATGAAAAGGGATTGGTTTAGGTTAGAGGGTCATTGCTTTTTAATTGGTCGGCACAACATCGTGGGCCGAAGGGCCTGTTCTGCGCTGTAATGTTCTATGTTCTATCTTCCTTTTGGTCTCAACATCAAATTCAACAACTTGAGATGCTTTCGTCTACCCCACCTCGGCCACCTTTGTTTTCATTCCATTTTATTTAATTTTTTACTGCTCTCTGCCTTTATTTCTTTATTGTCTTTCTTCATTTTTCTTCCACCAACCACTCTTTCTCCTCACTTCATCCCCCTACCCTTACCTTTTCTCCCTCCCACTTCCCCTTTTCTACATTCTACCTCTATCCTTTCCACACACGCGCACACACCCAGCCCAACATCTTCATCTGTCATAACTTACAGCTTCTCTGCTGTTTGGCCATTCACAGCTTTTATTCTCTTTGTGGAGCTATTAGCAGTCTTTTCCTCTGGTTTCTATGGCTATGACTCATCTTTTATTTCCTCATCCTGCATTATAAATATCTCCCACTTTCTAATTTGATTTGATTTATTATTAAGAACATAAGAACATAAGAAATAGGAGCAGGAGTAGGCCATCTAGCCCTTCGAGCCTGCCCCGCCATTCAATAAGATCATGGCTGATCTGTCGTGGCTCAGTTCCACATTCCCGCCCTCTCCCCATAACCCTTAATCCCCTCTCTTATCAAAAACCCATCAACCCGCTTCTTAAAAATATTTAGCGAGGCAGCCTCCACCACTTCAACGGGCAGAGAATTCCAGAGATTCACCACCCTTTGAGTGAAGAAGTTCCTCCTCAACTCCGTTCTGAACCGCCCCCCCTTTATCTTGAGGCTGTGCCCCCTAGTCCTACTGTCTTTTTTGAGCGGGAAGAGTCTTTCCACCTCTATCCTATCCATCCCATTCATCATCTTATACGTCTCAATGAGATCTCCCCTCATTCTTCTAAACTCTAACGAGTACAAGCCTAGTTTATTCAGCCTCTCCTCATAGCTCAACCCCCTCAACTCCGGTATCAGCCTAGTAAACCTCCTCTGCACTCCCTCCAAGGCCAAATGAAAAGTATTGTTTCTTGCATGCTATACAGACAAAACAACTGTTCATAGGAAAGGAAACGAGAGAGTACAGAATGTAGTGTTACAGTCATAGCTAGTGTGTAGAGAAAGATCAACTAAATGCAAGGTAAGTCCATTCAAAAGTCTGACAGCAGCCGGGAAGAAGCTGTTCTTAGTCGATTGGTACGTGACCTCAGACTTTTGTATCTTTTTCCCGATGGAAGAAGGTGGAAGAGAGAATATTCGGGGTGCGTGGGATCCTTAATTATGCTGGCTGCTTTG
This sequence comes from Carcharhinus amblyrhynchos, assembly GCF_965287045.1. NCBI lineage: Eukaryota > Metazoa > Chordata > Chondrichthyes > Carcharhiniformes > Carcharhinidae > Carcharhinus > Carcharhinus amblyrhynchos. Next base: position 85,598,538 of record NC_137332.1, on the reverse strand, counting down.
CCGAGGCAGTGGGAAGTGTAAACAGAGTCAATGGATGGGAGGTTAGTTTGCGTGATGGATTCGGCTTCATTCATACAGTCTTGGACAGAGCAGGAGCCTTACCAAGCTGTGATACAACCAGAGAGAATACTTTCTATGGTGCATCTGTAAAAGTTGGTGAGAGCTGTAGCTGACATGCCAAATTTCCTTAGTCTTCTGAGAAAGTAGAGGCGCTGATGGGCTTTTGTAACTATGATGTCGGCATGGGGGGGACCAGGACATACTGTTGGTGATCTGGACACCTAAAAACTTGAAGCTGTCGGCCCTTTCTACTTCGTCCCCGTTGACATAGACAGGGGGATGTTCTCCTTTATACTTCCTGAAGTCAATGACAATCTCCTTCGTTATGTTGACATTGAGGGAGAGATTATTGTTGCTGCACCAGTTCACAAGATTCTCTATCTCATTCCTGTACTCTGCCTCATCATTATTTGAGATCCAACCCACTATGGTGGTGTCATCAGCAAACTTGAAAATCAAATTGGAGGGGAATTTGGCCGCGCATTCATAGGTATATAAGGAGTATAGTTAGGAGGCTGAGAACACAACCTTGTGGGGCAGCTTTGCCTTTTATTCTATGCCTTTCCACTTTGACAAAGGGTCATCTGGACTTGAAACATCAGCTCCTTTCTTTGCTTACAGATGCTGCCAGACCTGCTGAGATTTTTCAGCATTTTCTCTTTTGGTTTCAAATTACTATGGGTGTTTCTTTATCAAACTTGTACTCACTGGAGTTTCGAAGGGTGAGAGGGGATCTGATCAAGATATATAAAATTATTAAAGAAATTGCTAAAATAAATGTAGACCAAATGTTTCCTCTTATGGGGCAATGTAGAAAAAAGAGGTCACATGTATAGGCTGAGAGGCAGTAGGTTTAAAACTGAGAGGGGTGGTGAATTGGTAGAATTTGCTGCCCCAAGGCACAGTGGAGTCTGAATCATTAAATGGTTTCAAGAGGGAAATATAGAAGATAGGAGGAGGCCATTTGCCCCTTCGCACCTGCTCCACCCTTCATCATGATCATGGCTGATCATCCAACTCAATAGCCTAATGCTGCTTTCTCCCATAACCCTTGATTCCATTCATCCAAAGTGCTATATCCAGCCGCCCCTTGAAAACATTTACTGTTTTGGCAACAACTAATTCCTATGGTAATGAATTCCACAGGCTCACCTCTCTTTGGGTGAAGAAATGTCTCCTCATCTCTGTCCAAAATGGTCTACCCGAATCCTCAGACTGTGACCCTTGATTCTGGACACTCCCACCATTGGAACATCCTACCTGTACCTACCCTGACTAGTCTTAGAATTTTATAAGTCTCAGTGGGATTCCCCACCCTCCAATTGTCTGAACTCCAGTGAAAATAACACTAACCTAACTAATGTTTCCACATACATCAGTCCCGCCATCCTTGGAATCAGCCTGGTAGACCTTTGCTGCACTCCTTCGAGAGCAAGAACATCCTTCTTCAGAAATAGAGACCAAAACTGCACACAATATTTGAGATGTGGCCTCACTAAGTCCCTGTATAATTGCAACAACACATCAAAATTTCTGTACTCAAAACCCCTTGCAATGAAGGTCAAAATACCATTTGTCTTCTTTACCGCCTACTGCATCCGCATGCTTATCTTCGGTGACTAGTGCACAAGGTGCCAGATTTGAGGGAGATAGACATATTTCTAATAAAAAAAAGTGGAATGTGGGATATGGTGAACTTGTAGGAGGTGGATTTGAGACGGGGAGAGATCAGCCATGAATGATGGAGCAGGCTCAAAGGGCTGGACTTGTCTACTTCTGCTCTAAATTCCTATGTTCCTATGTTATTGATCCCCTTGCATTCTTGGGTATCAACGTTTGTCTTGAAAGACTCCCCAGAAAGAAGCTTTCAACAGAGCATAACAATTGCTCCACTCTTTGAATTGTTAGTACATTTTAACCTAAGAAACTTCAGTTGACTTGTGATGCCTCTCCATGTGGTGATATTGTCCCATGAGATGGATGACAGATCTGAAAGACCAATTGGCTATGTCTCAAGAACACTCTCTGAGGCCAAAAAAGATGACTTACAAACCGAAAAAGAAGGATTATCAATAGTTTCTGGTGTCAAGAAATTCCACCAGTATTTGTACAGTAGGTACTTCACCACTGCTTCTGACCACAAACTGCTCTTGGGTCTTTTTAAAGAAAACACGGCTATTCCATCAATTGCATCCACAAGAATTCAGCATTGGGCATCGTTATGTTTTTGGATGTCTTATTTCATAGACCGCAAAGAGCAAGAGAATTTGTTGCCGTAATATGGGTCACGTAACCAAATAGTCATAGTTTACTGAGATAGGTGTTGCTTCATCTCAATCTAAAATGGAAGGGAGATTGAGAGACTCTCGAATACCTCCTGAGGCAGCTCCAGCATGCCATGTGACCAATAACACATGTATTGTTCCACAGTGCATGACATCCCTCCCCTTTACTTCAATAGTACAACAACAAACTTTGAAACATTAATTATTACCCATTATGAACATCAGTTACATTGCCAAGCGTTATTACCTAAACATATACAATTAATATTAGGATCCTTTTGGTGAATGCTGATTTGTTTTGGTAAGAAATGACATTCTGGAGTCTGATCTTTCGCATCCTCAATAGTCTGTTCCGCATGAATATCACATACTTCATCTTGTGAAGTTGCTTCGTTGTCAGTTTCCAGAGAACAGAGAACAAAGACAATTACAGCACAGGAACAGGCCCTTTGGATCTCCAAGTCTGCACCGACTATGCCCGACTGAACAAATACCCCTTACTCTTCTGGGGACGATATCCCTTTATTCCTATTCTATTCGTGTATTTGTCCAAAGGCCTCTTAAAACTCACTATCGTATCAGATTCCACTACCTCTCCCAGTAATGAGTTCCAGGCACCCACCACCCTCTGTGCAAAAAACTTGTCTCGTACGTCTCCTTTAAACCTTGGCCCTCGGACATTAAACCTATGCCTCTAGTTCCACCCTGGGAAAAAGCTTCTGACTATTTTACTCTATCCATGCCCCTCATAATCTTGTAGACTTTTATCTAGTTGCCCCTCGTTGTTCCAGTGAGAACAAACCAAAGTTCTCTGCCCTCTCCTCATAGTTAATGCCCTCCAGGCCAGACAACATCCTGGTAAATCTCTTCTATTACCTCTCCAAAGCCTCCACATCTTCTGATAATGTGGCAACCAGAATTGAACACTATATTCCAAGTGGGGCCTAACTAAGGTTCTATAAACTGTAACATGTCTTGCCAATTTTTAAACTCAATGCTCAGGCCAATGAAGGCAAAATACTGTATGTCTTCTTGACACCTGCACCTGCGTTGCCATTTTCAGTGACCTCTGTACCTGTACATCCAGATCCCTCTGCCTATCAATGCTGTTAAGGATTCTGCCATTTAGTGTATATTTCCTATAATGCATTTTAGACCTTCCAAAATGCATTACCTCACATTTACCTGGACTAAATTCTATCTGCCATCTCTCCACCCATGTCCAACTGATCTATATCCTGCTGTATCCTCTGATAGTCCTCCTTGCTATCTGCAAATCCACCAGCCTTTGTGGCGTCTGTAAACTTACTAATCAAACCAGTTACATTTTCTTCCAAATCATTTATCTATATATATATATTACAAACAGCAAAGATCCCAGCATTGATCCCTGAGGAACACCACTTGTCACAGCCCTCCATTCAGAAACACACCCTTCCATCGCTACCCTCTGTCTTCTATGACGGAGCCAGTTCTGTATCCACCTTGCCAGCTCACCTCTGATCCCATGTGACTTCACCACCGGCTCCAGTCTGCCGTAAGAATATGGAACAGTTTAGGTTAGAGGGTCATTGGATTGGTTCCACTGGTCGGCGCAACATCGAGGGCCGAAGGGCCTGTACGGTGCTATACTGTTCTATGCTCTATGAGCAACCTTGTCAAAGGCCTTACTGAAGTCCATGTAGGCAACATCCACTGCCCTACCCTCATTGATCATCTTCATCACTTCCTTGAAAAACTCGATCAAGTTAGTGAGACATGACCTCTCTTCACAAAACCATGTTGCCCCTCACTAAGACGTCCACTTATTTCCAAATGGGAGTAAATGTTGTTGGTTATACTGGAGTATGTTGTAATCCTTGGTTTAGGGATTTCACAACCTTGAATGTCCGACATGAGCTTTCTGATACTGCCTCTGCTCATTCATTTTTGAAGTGAGGATTTGAGCTTTGTGTCTCTGCCATAGTCTTTCGTCATCAAGTTGCACTGTATAAGAAATCAGGCCTGCCTTGGCTAGAATGGTTACAACTACCCACTTCCCACTTATAAAGTAGTTTCTCACTAAAACTCTTTCTCCTTGTTTAAAACTCCTCAGTTTCAATGTTTGTTCACGGCGCATAACTTGTGCTTGTTGTTGTTGCTTTGCCATTGTAGTAGTGTCAGGTGGTGCGAGTAGATTGAATTTAGTTTTCAGTTTCCTTCTCGGGAACACTGTCAGTGAATTTTATGTAGTAGCATGTTCCTTTAGGACATGAGAATGTTGTTTCCTTTCCTGGATAGCGAACCTTCATCTTTTGATGTTTTGTTGGCATGTTTCAGTGACTGTACTAGCCTTTCCACAAATCCGATAGTACTGGTGAAATAATTTAATGCCAAAAATTATGCTGAGTGCTTCTTTCTCAAATGGTGCATAATTTTGTTCCGAGCTTGATAATGTTCATGATATGAACGCTATTGACCCACTTACCATTATGTAAGCATTGCATCACATGCTATTTGAATTTTCAACTCTGTGTTAAAGTGGACCATTACCTCCAACTGCTTGAGCATGTATTTAACTTCTTTGTGCGCCCTTTCACACTCCTTTGTCCAATTCCATTGTTGGTGCTCGCACAAAGTATGAAGTGGCTTTAGTATTGCTGAAAGGTTTGGGATGAACTTCCCATAATAATTGATCTGTCCTAAAAATGATCACAGCTGTTACACATTCTGTGGTCTTGGTACATTTAGGATCGCTGTCGTTCTCTTAGGTTCTTTGTGGAGGTCATCCATTACGTGATCTCAATAATTCACACAGAGATTGCATGTCTCCAGAGGCTCCTGTGCTTCCTCTAAGTTTTGTAAGTGTTCCTGTTCATCTTTGCCCGTGAATAGAACGTCATCTAAATAACACTGGACACTGTAGAGTCCTCTTAATATTTGGTCCATTTATTTCTGGAATATGGTCAATGTTGATGTTATTCAGAACATGAGGCATTTATATTGGAACAATCCCTTGTAGGTACTAATCATCAGCAGTGTTTGCATCTCAGCTGCCACCTTCTCTGGAGATAAGGTTGGGGCAAGTCTACCTTGCTGAACTGCTGACCACCAGACAATCCAGGAAATAACCAGGGTGGCACAGTGGTACAGTGATTAGCCCTGCTGCCTCACAGCAGCAGGGATCTGGGTTCGATTCCCAGCTTGGATCACTGTCTATGCACAGTCTCTCTGTGTCTGTGTGAGTTTCCTCGGGATGGTCCAATTTCCTCCCACACTCCAAAGATGCATGGGTTAGGTGGATTGGCCATGCTATTTTTGCACCTCAGTGTCCCGGGATGCGTAGGTTAGAGGAATTAGCGTGGTAAGTGTATGGGGTGATGGGGATTGTTGTTGGTGCAGACTCGATGTGCCAAATGGCCTCCTTCTGCACTGTTGGGTTTCTATGATTCAATGAAAAAGGTCCTTGATTAATGGTAAAGATTACTGCTGACACGTGGTACTGGATTTATGGTTGTCTTAAAGTCCCTATAGATGCATAATCACTGGGATGATTGGGTTTGCCCAATTGCTCATCGTTACAGGTTCAATCACTTCATCCTTGACTAATTTCTCTAGTTCCACTTCTACCTTTAGTTTAATTGCATAAGGTTCTTGCTTTGAAACATCTAGGATTGCTATCAAGTTTGATCTTGAGCTTTGCCTCCACTCCAGTCATGGATCCTCAAATATCTTTCTAAACTTCTCCATAAGTTTTTGCAGCATGTTCTTGCTGTCAACCAATTGGTTAATTCCTCCCCAGTTGAGCTTGATTTTGTGTAACCACGCTCTTCCGAAGAGCGCAGGAAAATTTCCCTTTACTATGTGCAGAGACAATTCTGTTGATCGACCATTACTTCTGCTTGAACCATGACACATCACTTGAGTGCAACTATCTCCTCAGTTTAAATCCGCAGGATTACATTTGAAGGTTTTAGTGGTAAATGTTTAAGCTTCTGATTGAATGTGCTTTCTGGAAGAAGTAATACAGCTGCTCTCATATCTAGTTCCAGCTTTACTTCATTTCTATCAAACTTTGGATAAACCAAGAATCTTTTATATTTCCTTTATGATAGAATATAGAACATAGAAAAACTACAGCACAAACAGGCCCTTTGCCCCACAAGTTGCGCCAATCATATCTCTACCTACTAGGCTTACCTCTAACCCTCAATCCTATTAAGTCCAGAAGTCCCTTAAAAGACCCTATTGAATTTGCCTCTACCACCACTGACGGCAGCCAATTCCACTCACCCACCACCCTCTGAGTGAAAAACTTACCCCTGACATCTCCTCTTGTACCTACTCCCCAGCACCTTAAACCTGCGTCCTCTCGTAGCGACCATTTCAGCCCTGGGAAAAAGCCTTTGAGAATCCACCCGATCAACACCTCTCAACATCTTATACACCTCTATCAGGTCACCTCTCATCCTTTGTCTCTCCAGCGAGAAAAGACCTAGCTCCCTCAACATATCCTCATAAGGAATGCCACCCAATCCAGGCAACATCCTTATAAATCTCCCCTGCACCCTCTCAATAGCTTGAAAGCTATTGAAAGAACAATAGGACACATATTTTTAGTTCTTAGATCATCTTTAGCCAAGTATCATCTTAGAAATTTTTTTTTCTTCATCAGACCTTTTAGAGACCCTTTTTTAATTCTTAACATGTTCTTTTGTTTGCACTGCTTCAGGGTTTGGGAAATCTGCCGAATTCAACATGCCTTTGTTATATAGCCTTTCTCGCCACAGCTTAGATTCCCTGCTCCAACATTCATGTGGAGAGTGCCCCACCTGAAAACACCAATGCCATGCTTGCATTTCAAGAGTTTCTTTCTGCCAGTGCCCATCTTATGTACTTTGGCTCCAGCTCCTTCCACCTACAGAATACATGAAGTCAGTGTCTGATAATGGAACAGTATTCACAAGTGTTGAGTTTGAAAACTTCACCACGCTCAATGGTATCAAGCACATTAGGACTGTGCCTTACCACCCAGCATTCAATAGACTTGTTGAATGAACAACCCAAACCTTTCTGTTTGGTCTAAAGAAGCAGTCAGAAAAAACCCAGGAGACCAGAATCTCATGATTCCTTCTTGGCTATGAGTCCTGCCAGCATAGTCATTAATGAACAATCATCTCAGAACAGAGTGTATTTCCAAGCTTGCTGGGTAGGGTAGAGACCAACCAAAGCAGTCAGAGGGCAAGTATGATTCGTGTCAGTCAAGACAGCCGTTTATGATAGATGACGCTGTGTTTCTGTGGAATTTTGGTAGTGGGCCGTGTTAGGTCCCTGGAATCGTTATCTCTAAAACTGAGCTTCTGTATTATCAAGTGGACATAGAAGGAAGGTCATCTGAAAACACATAGACCATTTGAGAAAAGACAAGTCACCCCATCTATATTGCCATCAGCAAATGTTGTGACTATCCAAGTGCTGGAGTACCTGGTCGTCCTGTGGCAGATACAACTGAGATCTCCATAGAAATGGATAAAACTGAACTGCCTGTGCCTGAGGAGGTTCCTGTTATTGTAGTTTTGGAAGTGCTCCAGATAGAGGAATGAAACTGCTTCATAAGAATTTGGAAACCAACTGAAAGACTTAATTTATAATTGATGCAACGTATAAGATGATGAATGGGATGGATAGGATAGAGGTGGAGAGACTCTTCCCGCTCAAAAAAGACAGTAGGACTAGGGGGCACAGCCTCAAGATAAAGGGGAGGCGGTTTAGAACGGAGTTGAGGAGGAACTTCTTCACTCAAAGGGTGGTGAATCTCTGGAATTCTCTGCCCGTTGAAGTGGTGGAGGCTGCCTCGCTAAATATTTTTAAGAAGCGGGTTGATGGGTTTTTGATAAGAGAGGGGATTAAGGGTTATGGGGAGAGGGCGGGAAAGTGGAACTGAGCCACAACAGATCAGCCATGATCTTATTGAATGGCGGGGCAGGCTCGAAGGGCTAGATGGCCTACTCCTGCTCCTATTTCTTATGTTCTTATGTTCTTATGTAATAAATGTTTAATTATCTTGAACTGTGTAAATTATGTATTGACATTTGTACAAAAGGATTTAGAGAGAGAGGGATGTGTCCCTTTAAGGATCAATTAGCAGAGTAATAGTCATATGACCTGGGGAACTAATCTGGGAGCAGGGTAGGGGATCACCCTGGCTTGTGCACTTAGAGTCATCTTGGGAGCTGTTTGTAGCCAAGAGATTGAAAGCCCCTGTATAGTTTTAACTTTTAAATAAACGAGTTGTGTTTTCCCTAAATCGGTGAATGAGCATTGTCACAGGCACTGTATTAAATGCCTATTGAAAGTCCATGTACACCATTTCAACAGCATTATCCTTTCTGTTACCTCCTTGAAAGACTGCAGCAAGTTAATTGAAAATGATTTCCCCTTTAGAAATCCATGTTGACTTTTCCTAATCAACACATATTTTTCTATGTGACTATTAATACTGGGAGCTTGCCCACCACTGATATTGAATGGACTGGCCTGTAATTGCTGGGCTTTTCCTTGCAACCTTTTCTGAACAAGGGTCTAGGCAACATTTACAATTCTCCAGTCCTCTGACACCTCCCCTGAATCTAGAGAAGACTGGAAGATTATGGCCAGTGTCCCTGCAATTTCCATTCTCACTGCCTTCAATATCCTCAGATTTATTTCATCTGGTCCCAGTGTCTTGTCAACTTTCAGCACTGACAGTCTATTCAACACTTCCTCCTTATCAATTCTGACCCCCTTCTGGGAACAGAGCCTCTTCACCTGTCACCATTGCCTGGGTAGCATCTACTTCCTTGGTAAAGATGAATACAAAGAATGTAATATCTCATCCATGTCCCCTGCCTCTATGTATAAATTCCCTTTTAGATCCAAGACTAGCATCATGCACCCCTCCCAACTCCCTTCTCTCCTTTATCACCCTTTTAATGTATGCCTCTAGAAAACTTTTGGATTTCCCTTTATGTTGGCTGCCAATCTTTTCTCATAATATTTCTTCACCTGACAGCTGGTGCAGGAGGGAGATTTGTGGATCATTGGGATCTCTTCTGGGGCAGGGGTGACTTGTTCAAAAGGGACGGGTTACACCTGAACTGGAAGGGGACTGATATCCTGTGCGGGGGGGGGGCGGATTTGCCAGTCGGGAGGGCTGAAACTAGTTGGGGGGTTGGTGGTAGGACCCAAAGCAGTAGGGAGACAGAACAGAAGGTTGGGAATAGCAAGGAAATTAAAGAAAACATATTAAATAGTAAAGGCAGTGTAAGTAATTCTAGAGAAGTTCGGCAAGAGCAGGGCAGAGACCAAGGGAAGTCCAGGTTAAACTGCATTTATTTCAATGCAAGAGGCCTGACAGGCAAGGCAGATGAACATATGGATGGGTACATGGAACTGGGATATTATAGCTATTACTGAAACATGGCTAGTGGAGAGGTATGTTCCAGGGTATAGATGCCACAGGAAAGATGGAACAGGAGGTAAGAGAAGAGGAGGCATTGCATTTTTGATTAGGGAGATAACGGAAGTATGAGAGGGGTTATTTTTGAGGGTTCACCAGCTGAGTCTTTATGGGTAGAACTGAGTAATAAGAAATCACTTTGACGGGGTTGTACTATAGGCACCCAAATAGTCAGCAGGAAATTGAGGAGCAAATATGTAAGGAGATTACAGATAACTCCAAGAAAAATAAGGTGGTAATAAGAGGGGACTTTAACTTTCCCAACATTCACTGGGTCAGCCATAGTGTCAGGGACTTGGAAGGAGAGAAATTTGTTGAGTGTATTCAGAAGAAATTTTTCATTCAGTATGTGGATGGCCAGATAGAGAGGGACAAAACTTGACCTTCTCTTGGGAAATAAGGAAGGGCAGGTGTCAGAAGTGTTAGTGAGAGGATCATTTCGGGACCAGTGAACATAATTCCATTCGTTTTAAGACAGCTATGGAGAATGATAGATCTGGCCCAACAGTTAAAGTTCTAAATTGGGGCAAAGCCAATTCATGATGACATCAGGTAGGAAATTTCAAAAGTTGGGGGAGTCTGTTGGTAGGCAAAGGGATATCTGGTAAGTGGGAGGCTTTCAAAATTGTGTTAACTAGGATTCAGGATATGCACATTCCTTTTAGAGTGAAATGCAAGGCTGGTAGAAGTAGGGAATCCTGGATGACTTGGGATATTGAGACCTGGTCAAGAAGAAGAAAGCATATGACATGCATAGGCAGCTGGGATCAAGTGGATCCCTTGAAGGGTATTCAGGGTGTTGGAGTAAAGTTAAAGAGAAATCAGGAGGGAAAAAAGGGGACATGAGATTGTATTGGCAGATAAGGCAAAGGAGAATCCAAAAAGCTTCTATAAATACACAAAGGGCAAAAGAGCAACTAGGGAAAGAATAAGGCCTCTTGAGGGTTGACAAGGTCACCTATGTGTGGATCCATAAGAAGTGGGTGAGATCCTAAATGAATATTTCTTATCAGTAGTTACTGTTGAGAAAGGCGTGGCTGTTATGGAACTAAATAACTATTATGGGGAAAGAAGTAGTGATGTCTTGGAAAGTGTACATATTACAGAGAAGGAGGTACTAGAAGTCTGAAAGTGCATCAAGGTAGATAAATCCCCGGGACCAGATGAAGTGTACCCCAGGATGTTGTCGGAGGCTGGGGCGAAAGTTGCCTGTCCCCATAATAGGGTATCAGTTGTAAGGGGAATAGATAAGCATTTCTGTGGACACAAACAAAACTTCAGGAAGATGTATTGCGTCCCTGGTGCAAGGGTCAAAGATGTCTTGGGGCGGCTGCAGGGCATTCTGGAGGGGGGAGGGTGAACAGCCATCTGGGCAGTACGTATAGGCACTAATGTTATAGGTAAAGAATGGGATGAGATCTACAAACTGAATTTAGGTTAGGAGTTAAACTAAAAAGTAGGACTTCAAATTATAATTTCAGGATTGCTACCAGTGATATGTGCTAGAGAGAGTCGGAATATCAGGATAACTAAGATGAATACGTGGCTTGACAGATTGTGCAAGAGGGAGGGATTCAAATTCCTGGGATATTGGATCTAGTTCTGGGGAGATGGGACCAGTACAAATTGAATGGTCTGCACCGAGGCAGGACTGGAGCCACTCCTAGGGGGGGTGTTTGTTAGTGCTGTCGGGGAGGGTTTAAACTAATGTGACAGAGGGATGGGATCCGATGCAGGAAGTCAGAGGGAAGTAAATTGGGGACAGAAACAAAAAGCAGTCAGGGGAAAAGTGGAAGGTAGAGAAACCAAACGCAAAAATCGAAAAGGGCCATATTGCATCATAATTCTGAGGGGGCAATAAATGCCAAAAAAATACAAGCCTGAAGGCTCTGTGTCTCAATACGAAAAGCATTTGTGATAAGGTAGATGAATTAACTGCACAGACATTCATTAACGGATATGATAAAATTGGGATCACGGAGAGGGTGACCAAGGATGGGAACTCAAAATCCAGGGTTATTCAATATTCAGGAAGGAGAGATAGAAAGAAAAGGGAGGTGGGGCAGTGTTGCTGGTTAAAGAGGACATTAACACAATAGCAAGGAAGGATATTAGCCTGGAAAATGTGGAATCTGTGTGGGTGAAGCTGCAGAACACCAAAGGATAAAAGCGCTAGTGGGAGTTGTGTACATACCACCAAACAGTAGTAGTGAGATTGGGAATGGCATCAAGCAGGAAATTAGAGATGCATGCAGTAAGAGTACAGCACTTATTATGGGTGACTTCAATCTGCATATTGATTGGGCTCATTAAATTGGTAGCAATGGGATGGAGGAGGATTTCCTGGAATGTATAAGGGATAATTTTCTCAACCAATATGTCAAGGAACCAACTAGACATTAGGTCAACCTAGGATGGGTATTGCGCAATGAGAGAGATTAATTAACAACTTTGTAGTGTGAAATCCTTTGGGGAACAATGACCATAAAATGGTAGTGACACAATTAAATCTGAGACTAGGGTCCCGAACTTAAGGAAAGCTAACTTTGATGATATGAGACGTGCACATTGACTAAGATAATCTGGCAAAGGTGCTGACAGTGGAGGGCCAGAGATTACATAGTTGGGGTTTGGAAGCTGCAGTTATAAGTGAGTTGGGGAATAGGTTTTTGCAGGGATGGATACAGAAAGGGGTAGGGTTGAGGTGTGGAAGGGGGATGTGTCTGGGGATTGATAGAAGGAAGTGATGAGAGATGGTCTTATCTCTGATTGAAACTATGGGAGTAGTGGGACCGCGTGAGATGGTGAGGTCAAGGGGGAGGTGGTGAATATGGGATGGAGAATTGTGATTGTGATGGTTTAATCCCAGCAACTTTCAGTTTCTTTCCTGTTTTCAATCTTGTCACTCAAGAGATTCCAGATCAAACTGATCATTTTCAAATGATTGATCATTGGATTTGAATCCAATCTTCTGCTGATGTGTCATTGATTGACAGTCCAAGCAGCCAATCAGGACAATCACTTGGTGAAATGCAGCCAATCAGCTGATGGGGAGGTGGGACATTTCCAAAGCACTCACCAGACATATACTGAATATTCTTAATGTTTATTACCTTTTACACATTGACATTGACAGAAAAAAGACTTGAATAAACAGCCCAGCCAGAGGAAGCTGGAGAAATTCACAGGGAGAATGGAGGTTTATTAAAACACTTGTGGAGATTTTCTCAATAACATGAGAATCCTGTCCCTTTAAACAGTGACTAAAGCTTCAATTGTAACTGCAGGGTGAGCAGGAAGGAGGTCTGGTTTACTGAAGCAGATACTTCAGAGGGTCACATTATTTCTGTACAGCTGACAGTCTTCAGCATCTTCGAGAGGTTTTACTTGTTATCACAAATCTGCACTGTCCCCATCAAACACTCCAAGGACAGGAACAGCACGGGTTAGATACAGAATAAAGCTCCCTCTACGGTATTCCAATAATGTTCTTTAACCCCTGACCCTCAGAAGTGTCTCAGACTCAGTCCCAGGAAGGAAGAGAGTTGTAATTCAATGCTGACAATGACCTTTGCCCTCCCAGCTCACCCCTGTTCTATTCCAAGTTGTGTCTCCTCTGTGGACTGTCTCTAACACTCTAGGCACATTCTGAACTCCTGACACTCTTGCTGAGGGGAGAGGAGAGGCTCACGTGGGTGAGGGCACAGGAGAAGCGAGCGTTGGACTCCCAGTCGGAGCCAGAGAGGGTCAGCAGGCTGCTGACGCTGTAGGTGTTGTCCGAAGCTCGCAGGTAGTTGCTGGTCTGAACCCCGTTGGAAATGGCTGCACCATCCTTCTTCCACTTCACCTCCACCTCATCGGGATAGAAGTGATCGGCAAGGCACACCAGGGTGGCAGTGCCCTTGGTCTTGACCTCCTCCGGGGAGGGGGGCAGCAGGGTCAGCGTGGGTTGTGAATTCTCACGGGCTGGAAGAGAAGAGAAGGAATTTTAATCACTGCCATTTTCAGGCTTTCGACATCCCGAATATTAACTGGGATCAAATCAGTGTCAATGTTTCAATGTTGCAGAATTCTGAAAATCCATTCCAGGGGAACTTTTTTAACCCATACGGAACAATCCCAACAAGGGAAGGGGCAGTTTTAGCAGTTTTGGCGGTGTAACAAATTGACCCTAAATTAGTTTTCCCTCAATGTGGAATGCCAAAAGCATAGACAAGGGTCATGGGTAGAGGGGGGACTCATAATGTTAAAATGGCGGCACGGGCTCGTTGGCCGAAGGGCCTGTTTCCTGGACTGTTTTGTTCTTTGTTTTAGAGAATGAAACTCGGCATGTGAAAGATGTATCAGTGGGAGAGCATTTGGGTAATAGTGATCATAATACAGTTAGATTTAGAGTAGCTATGGAAAAGGGGAAAGATCAATCAAGGGGAAACGTTTTAAATTGGGAAAAGGCCAATTTCACTAAACCGGAATTTGCCAAAATGAACCGGAAACAGCAACTTGAAGGTAAATCAGTGTCAGAGCAGTGGGAGGATATTCGACCTGGAGACAGAGTTCAGGACATATATGTTCATCAAGCAATAGCGTGGGACATTGCAAAGAGAATAACTAAGGATTAAATAGAGCGAATTAGAGAGCAAAAAGGTAACTTGTGTGTGGAGGGGGGAGACACAGAGATAGTTCTGAATGAATAATTTACATCAAATATCACAAGTGGGAGGGACAAAGTTGACATTGTAGTTCAGGAGGGGAGGGATTGTGAAATAATTAATGGGATAATGATAGTGAGCGAGGAGATATTAATGTGTTTATCATCTTTTAAAATGGAGAAATTCCCAGGCCCGGGTGAAATGTATCCCAGGATGCGAAGGGAAAAAAAGGAAGAAATAGCAGAGATTCTGACTATTATTTCCCAATCCTCTCTGGCTACAGGAGTGGTGTGGGTGGACTGGAGGACGGATAACTCTGTACCATTGTTTAAAATTAAAAGCTGGTGGGATCCAAGAGAAAATGGCATGTTGGATTTCAAACTAGTTCAGTATCCGGGGGTAAAGGTTTGATTTGAAGCTGGTTAAATCATTTTACAATGTTACTGAAACATTTGTAAAGAAGGTTACTAGAAATTCAGCACTGAAATGGTTAATAGTGAGAGTATTTAAAGACACAGTGTCCCTTTAACAGATTGTTAACCAATCAGGAAGCTGGAACTATTGCTCAGTCTGTCTGGGGGAAACAGGTTGAGCATCAACAAACCTCAGATCACACACAGATCAGGAGAACTTTATCCCAGAACATTGGAGCAGACTTGGATCAACACACTTCACACAGGATTCCCATTGGCCGGTGTCGAAGCTTCTAGATTTCATTTCAAACCTTACAGCCCAGCACTGGGCTGAGGTCAAGGGTGAGGCTAGAATTAGTCTCAGTGTCCAGGGGTCAGACAGGGTCACTGCTCCGAATGACCCCATGAACTCTGGAGGGTGCGAGTGTGTGGACAATGGGAGAGAGTCAGAATCAGGAATCTCCAACCTCAAAGACAGAATTACATTTCTACAGCACCTGTCAGCACCTCAGAATGTCCCAAAGTGTTTTACAGTTCATTGTGCACAGCAAGATCCCAGGGGGCAGACTGAGAAAGAACAGATAAGCAGATTTGTAGTGATGTTGATTGAGGGATGAATATTGACCAGTTCACCGGGGTGAACTCCCCTGCTCTTCTTCCAATAGTACCATGGGATCTTTTACACCCCCTGAGAGGGCAGATATCAGATTGTCTCATCTGAAAGATGGGAGGCCTGTAGTTTAGAGGGGGGATGTGACAGGTGCTGGCCCTTTCCCCGTAAGGATTTTGGAAGTGGATGGGGAAAGTGGGAGGTGAACTAGAGAAACATCTTTGTTGCTGCTGAAACTCTTGCTATCTGCTCAGATAACTAATAAACACACAGACACATCAGACAAACATCAGTCTGTTTCTGTGGATTCTCTGCTGCTTTCAGTTCAATGAAGAGTGCAGGAGGACATGGCAGGAGCAACAACAGACATACTGAAAAATGAGGTGTTAATCTGGTGAAGCTACAACACAGAGACTGTGTGCCAAACAGCAGAAGCAGCAAGTGATAGACAGAGTTAAACCATCCCACAACCAATGGATCAGATCTAAGCTCTGCAGTCCTGTCACATCCAGCCGTGAATGGTGGTGGACAATTAAACAACTCACTGGAGGAGGAGGCACCACAAATATCCCCATCCTCAATGATGGAGGAACCCAGCACATCAGTACAAAAGATAAGGCTGAAGCATTTGCAGCAATCTTCAGCCAGAAGTTCCGAGTGGATGATCCATCTCGACCTCCTCCGGAGGTCCTGAAGACTTGTGCTCCAGAACTTTCTGTGTCCCTAGCCAAGCTGTTCCAGTACATCTACAACACTGGCATCAACCCAACATTGTGATAAATTACCCGGTTATGAACTGTGCACAAAAACAGGACAAATCCAATCCGCACAATAACCACCCCATCAGTCTACTCTCGATCATCAGCAATGTGATCTGAACATATCCAGAGTGATACCAAGCAGCACTTACTCAGCAATAATCTGCTCACTGACACTCAGTTTGTGTTTCTCCAGGATCACTCAGCTCCTGACCTCATTACAGCCTTGTTTCAAACATAGAGAAAAGAGCTGAACTCCAGAGGTGAGGTGAGAGAGACTGCCCTTAACATCAATGCAGCATTTGAGCAAATGTGGCATCAAGGAGCCATCGCAAAACTGGAGCCAATGGGAATTGGGGGAAAACTCTCCGCTGGTTGGAGTTATACCCGGCACAAAGGAAGATGGTTGTTGTTTGGGATTTAACTCTACAATCTATATTAATGAGCTGGATGAAGGGAATGAGAGGATTGTCACTAAATTTGCTGATGATAAAATGAAAAGAAGGAATGCAAGTTGTGAGGAGGATACGGAGTCTGAAAAGGAATAGAGATAGGTTCAGTGAGTGAGAAAACATTGACAGATGGAGAATAATACACGAAAATGTGAGGTTGTCCACTTGGGCAGAAGGATAGAGCAGAATACTAGTAAACTGGAGAGATTCTATCGAGTGATCTGGGTGTCTTTGCATCCAGGAACAGAAAAAAATTAGGAAGACGAATGGAATGTTGCTCTTTATTCCAATGAGGATGAGTATAAAAGGAGGGATGTTTTGCTACAGCACATTGGGAAAATCACACTTAGATTATTGTGGACACTTAGGGTCTCCTTACTTAAGGAAAGATACAGGAGAATTGGAAAGAGTTCAGAGATGGTTCACTCGGCTGATTCCACCGAGTAAGGGATTGTCTTATGAGGAAAGCTTGAGCAAGTTGGGCCGATACTCATTGGAGTAGAACTTATTCCACCACCTCAGCACCATCTTCACCAGGGCAATTAGGGATGGGTGATAAATGCTGGTCTGCATAGAATCACAGAAAATAGGAACAGGAATAGGCCATTTGGCCCTTTGAGCCTGTTCCACTCTTCATCATGATCATGGCTGATCATCCAATCAGGAGCCAGATCCTGTCTTCCTCACCAAATTCTTTCATCCTATTCACCCCAAAAGCTAAATCTCACTCCTTCTTGAAAATGTACAATATTTTGCCCTCAACTGCTTTCTGTGAGAGTGAATTCCACAGGTTTACCCCTCACTGGGTGAAGGAATTCCTCCTCACCTCAGTCCTAAAAGGTTTCCCCCATATTCTCAGACTATGATCCCTCAAACTGGACGCTCCCAGCATTGGGAACATGCTTCCTGTATCTATCCTGACGAGTCCTGTTGGAATTTTATAGGTTTTTATGTGATCCCCCCTCATTCTTCTGACCTGCAGTGGGGGCAGCACGGTGACACAGTGGCTAGCACTGCTGCCTCACAGTGCCAGGGACCCAGGTTCAATTGCCAGCTTGGGTCACTGTCTGTGTGGAGTTTGCAAATTCTCCCCGTGTTTGCGTAGGTTTCCTCCAGGTGCTCCGGTTTCCTCCCACAGTCCAAAAGGTGTGCAGGTTAGGCCAAGCTAAATTCTCCCTCAGAATACCCGAAGAGGCTCCAGAATGTGGCCACGCAGGGATTTTCTCCGTGACTTCATTGCAGTGTGAATGTAAGCCTATTTATGACTAATAAAGAAACTTTTAAAAATATATAATCTTAACCAACTCAATCTCCCCTCCTACATCAATCCCATTCTCGTAGAAATCATTCCAGTAAACATTTGCTGCACTCCCTCTCTCCCAAAAATATCCTTCCTCAGATAAGGAGAGCAAAACCGTACACATTATTCCCAGTGTGGTCTCACCAAGGCCCTGTATAACTGCAGAAAGACAGAATTACGAGGGACAGAGATAGGGTAGATATGAGGAAACTTTTCCCCTTAATCACAGAGGCAGCAGATTTTGAAGGACGTGAGAGTCGATGGAATATCACACCTGAAAGGTGTCAGGGACTTCTTCAAACAGAAAATAGAAACTTTAATCTCCTGTGGTTATGGAGACAATGGAGACTGATTGTCACATCTCAGCAGAATCCAAAACCCATCTCCTGTTGAGTTATATCCCAGAATGTGGAAATGGTCTGAATTCAAAGTAAACTGATTCTGGGTGAAAGACATGTTTGTTTGTTACATTTCAGGAAACAACAGGGAAATGGGTTAAAATTCCAACTGTATCCCTGAGCTGTGTGTACTGGTGCTGGGGTGACAGAATGTGAGTTGAGACATTTTTCGGGGTGCACCAGTTTCCTCCCCCATTCCAAAGCTCTGCAGGTTAGATGGATTGGCCATGCTAAATTACCCCGAGTGTGTTCTTCAGGTGGGTTAGCAATGGTAAATGCGCAGGGTTACAGGGAGCCTGGGTAAGAAGCTCTTTTGGAGAATCGGGTGAAAAGATTTCCCTCACGTCTCTCAAAATCTGCTGCCTCTGTGATTAAGGGGAAAAGTTTCCTCATATCTACCCAATCTCTGTCCCTCGTAATTCTGTCAATGGACTGAATAGCCTCCTCCTGCACTGTAGGGATTCAATGGCTAATAAAAAACTACATGGACTGTGTAAGGTTTCCACGGGTGAAGGGATCCATTTGAAATGAACCCTGTTGTGACCAATCGAGGGCGGGATTCCAGCTGATTACTCCTCACCCAGAGGAAAACAAAATTGGGATCCGGTTCAAGAAGTTAACAAATGAGGGACCCTGTCTGAGGACTGGTCACAGCATGTACACAGCAAGATCCCACACACAGCAATGAGAACAATCAGCATTTTCAGTGATGTTGGATCCGGGATAAATATTGGATTGAACTCATCCCAAAGAGAAAGTAACAGAGAGTCTCCCCAAAAGCCTGGAACACTGAAGCCACTGGATTGTGAGCCCTGCTGTGGCTGTTTGTCATCAGAACTTCAGCAAGAGATAAGCAGGGAGTGGAGAGAGCAGAGTGAAAGCTGGGGCAGGTGGCACCTCGGTGTCTGACTGTGCTGCTGCTGTGATCAGTTATATCAGAGAGTGAGACAGAGAGTTCAACTTCACATCAAACTCTGCCTGTGTGTGTCACACTGAGACTGACAGGAGTCTAGAGAGTGATTTCACTCCATGCTGCAGGAATGTGAACACAGTCTGCAAACGTCCAGATCTCCTCCACACGGTGGGTAAAAGCTGCTTACTTATATCTTGCTGCTTAAAGGGGGGAATGGAAGGAAAGAAATACAGCTGGACTCCCTGTTCTACACAGTGTTCTTCAATCAACCATTTCATTGACTGCAGCTTCCTCACTAACACCTTCAACTATTCAGTATTTGTGTTTGAGAAAGTTTCAGCATTGAAAGGGTTAATAACGGAGGATTGAGCTTTACTTACTCAGTCTGAGTTTGGTTCCTTTAGCGAACGTAAAGCACACTGACAGCTTCCAGTGGAGGAGCTGTACAAAAACCTCTGTCTCTGACTCACTCATTCACTCACCCATCTTTCTCTCTCACTCTTTCCCTCACTCTGTTTCTCTCTCTGTTTCTCTCAGTATCTCTGTGTTTTGTTGGGAGAGTTGAGAATTCTAATTTGAGATGATAAATCTTTCAGTTGCTCTTCATATGTGGACATGGAGAGTAAGGGGGAAACTCGAGGCCTTCAGTGAGGGGTGGACACCACAGGGACTGGAGTGTGTAGTGGACAGTGCAAATAATTTGTTCAGTTGCCTTTGTGTTTATTAAATATTATATAAAACTGTGGGATGTGTCAGTACAGGAGGTGGGACTGTGTGTCCATTATTATATATTATATAAAACTGTGGGATGTGTCAGTACAGGAGGTGGGACTGTGTGTCCATTATTATATATTATATAAAACTGTGGGATGTGTCAGTACAGGAGGTGGGACTGTGTGTCCATTATTATATATTATATAAAACTGTGGGATGTGTCAGTACAGGAGGTGGTGCTGCGTGTCCATTATTATATATTATATAAAACTGTGGGATGTGTCAGTACAGGAGGTGGGACTGTGTGTCCATTATTATATATTATATAAAACTGTGGGATGTGTCAGTACAGGAGGTGGGACTGTGTGTCCATTATTATATATTATATAAAACTGTGGGATGTGTCAGTACAGGAGGTGGGACTGTGTGTCCATTATTATATATTATATAAAACTGTGGGATGTGTCAGTACAGGAGGTGGTGCTGCGTGTCCATTATTATATATTATATAAAACTGTGGGATGTGTCAGTACAGGAGGTGGGACTGTGTGTCCATTATTATATATTGTATAAAACTGTGGGATGTGTCAGTACAGGAGGTGGGACTGTGTGTCCATTATTATATATTATATAAAACTGTGGGATGTGTCAGTACAGGAGGTGGTGCTGTGTGTATTGGGGTTTTTGTAAGGCTCTGTATCACTGTGTAGGGAGAGCTGCTATATTGCTGACAGTAATAATCAGCGACATCCTCATTCTGAACATTGCTGATTGTCAGGGTGAATCTTGTCCCAGATCCACTGCCGGTGAATCGGTCGGATACTCCTGTGAATCGATTTGTTGCATCGTAGATCAGCAGAGCCGGTTTCTGTCCTTCTCGCTGCTGGTACCAACCCATGTAGTTATTGCTAACAGATTGACTGGCCGTACAGGTGATGGTGGCGGTCTGGCCCAGGCTCACTGACAGCACCGGGGGAGTCTGGGTCAAGATGATTTCTCCATTGATACCTGAGGGGTAATAGAGAAACAGAGTGAAGTAAGAACTGTCACAGAAAGAGGCTGTACAATGAGATATTATTGGAGACACTGACTGTTCCTCTCCTTTCAGCATTT
Source organism: Carcharhinus amblyrhynchos (assembly GCF_965287045.1). Taxonomy (NCBI): domain Eukaryota; kingdom Metazoa; phylum Chordata; class Chondrichthyes; order Carcharhiniformes; family Carcharhinidae; genus Carcharhinus; species Carcharhinus amblyrhynchos. The sequence goes on along the minus strand of NC_137332.1, from coordinate 85,577,396 downwards.
TCCCTTCAATCACAAGTCAGGAGAATTGGATTGAAATGGAGAGCAGGGAAATATTCAAGGTGGAAGGAGAGAGATTTGTACCTGCGATGCAGAATGCCAGAGGCCAGAGCAGCTGGATGGCTGAAATCATGGTGTGTGCTCGTGTCCCTGTGCCTGGTTACTGATAAACTCTCCCTTCTCTGGGCTCTGCTTTATAAAGCTGCAGCCTGTGAGAGTCTCACTGCCTGTTCCTCAGTTTGTAAATGGTCTGACCCAGAGAAACCACGTCAGCACATTTCACTTCCTCTTCTTCTCTCTCCCTCTCTCAGTCTCTGTCTCTCAGCATCAGTCTCTCAATCCCCGTCCCTCAGTCTCTGTATCTCATTCTCACGATATCTCTCCCTCACTTGCCGTCTCTCTCTCTCTCAGTATTTGTCCCTCAGTCTCATTCTCAGTCTTCCTCTCTCAATATCTGTCCCTCAGTCTCTGTCTCCCTCACTCTATTGATATCACTCCCTCAATTGTTATCTCTTTCACTCTTTGAGTAACTCTCCATTAGTCTCTGTCTTTATCCACCACACTCTTGCTATCTCCCTTTCTTGTCCTTTCTGTCTCACACTCTTTGTTTACCCTCTCATTCACTCTTTCTTTGTCTCTTCTCATTCTCCCACCCTCTATTCCTCTCGGTTTCTCCCTCACTTTATCTCATAGAGTCATAGAGGTTTACAGCAAGGAAACAGGCCCTTCAGCCCAACTTGTCCATGCTGCCTTTTTTTTTAAACCCCTAACTTCAATTGCTGCATTTGGCCATATCCCTCTATACCCATCTTACCCATGTAACTGCCTAAATGCTTTTTCAAAGACAAAATTGTACTCACCTCTATTACTACCTCTGGCAGCTTGTTCCAGACATCACCACCCTCTGTGTGAAAAGATTGCCCATTTGGACACTTTGTATCTCTCCTCTCTCACCTTAAACCTATGCTGTCTAGTTTTAGACGCCCCTATCTTTGGGAAAAGATATTGAATATCTAGTTGATTTAAGCCCTTCATTATTTTATCGATCTCTGTAAGATCACCCCTCAGCCTTCTACGCTCCAGAGTAAAAAGTCCAGCCTCTCCTTATAACCCAGACCATCAAGTCCTGGTAGCCCCCTAGTAAATCTTTTCTGCACTCTTTCTAGTTTAATAATATCCTTTCTATAACAGGGTGACCAGAACTGTACACAGTATTCCAAGTGTGGCCTTACTAATGTTTTGAATACCTTCAACAAGATGTCCCGATTCCAGTATCCAATGTTCTGGCCAATGAAACCAAGCATGCCGAATGCCTTCTTCACCACTCTGTCTGCCCGTGACTCCACTTTCAAGGAGCTATGAACATGAAGCATTCAATCTCTTTGTTCTGTAACTCTCCCCAATGCCCTACCAATAACTGAGTAAGTCCTGCCCTGGTTCAATCTGCCAAAATACATCACCTCACATTTATCTAAATTAAACTCCAGTTGCCATTCGCCAGCCCACCAGCCTAATTCCAGTTGCAACTGGAGATAACTTTCTTCACTGTCCACTATGCCATCAATCTTGGTGTCATTTGCAAACTTACTAACCATACCTCCCATATTCTCATCCAAATCATTAATATAAACAACAAATCACAGTGGACGCAACATCGATCCCTGTGGCACATCACTCATTCTCTTTGTTCCTCTGTATTCTCATCTCACTCTGCCCCAGAAGAGGCACCATCCTCCTGGTATCCACTCTGTCAGTCCCCTCACAATCTGATATGTTTCAATAAGATCACCTCTCATTCTTCTAAACTCCAATGGGTTCAGGCCCAACCTGTCCAACTTTTCTTCATGAGGTAACCCCTCACCCCAGGAATGTGTCGGGTGAATCTTCTCTGAACTGCTTCTAACACAATAGTATCCTTTTTCAAATAAGGAGACCTAAACTGTACACAGTATTCCAGATGTGGTCTCACCGAGACCCTGTACAGCTGCAGTAAAACTTCCCTATTTTTATATTCCATTCTCCTTGTAATAAACACCAACATTCCATTTGTTTTCCTAATCACTTGCTGGAGCTGCAGACTAACTTGTTGTGATTGATGTCCCAGGACAGCCAGATCCCTCTGTAGCACTGAGTTGTACAATCTCTCTCCATTTCAATAGTTTACTGCTTTTCTATTCTTCCTGCCAAAGTGGACACCTTCACATTTACCCAGGTTGTACTGCAAATGTTTAGCCACTCACTTCCCTTGTCTCTGTCCCCTTGCAGACTCTCTACCTCCTCTTGATAACTTACTTTCCCACCTATCTTAGTGTCATTACTACTGTTGTCCTTCCAGATGATAGTGGTCATGGGTTTTGAAGGTGCTGCCTCAGGAACCTTGGTGAGTTCATGCAGGGCATCTTATAGATGGCACACACTGCTGCCACTGTTCGACAGTGGTGGAGGGATTTAATGTTTGTGAATGGGGTGCCAATCAAGTGGGGCTGCTTTGTCCTGGATGATGTTGAGCTTCTGGAGTGTTGCTGGAGCTCTACTCATCCAGACAAGTGGAGACTATTCCATCACACTCCAGACTTGTGCCTTGTAGATGGTGGACAGGCTTTGGAGAGTCAGGATGTGAGTTACTGGCTGCAGGATTCCTATCCACTGACCTTCTCTTGTAGACACAGTATTTATAGGCTGGTCCAGTTCAGTTTCTGGTCACTCAGAACCAACAGGATTTTACAGTGGGGGATTCAGCGATGGTAATGACATTGAATGTCAAGGGGAGATGTTCAAATTCTCTCTTGTTGGAGATGGTGATTCCGTGGTACTTGTGTGGCACGAATGTTACTGCTTCAATATCTGAGGAGTTGTGAATGGTGCTGAGCATTGTGCAATCATCAGTGAACATCCCCACTTCTGAAGGTCATTACTGAAGCAGCTGAAGATGGTTGTGTCTCAGACACGATCCTGACGAACTCCTGCAGTGATGCCCCAAAGCAGTCTCAGATTGAAATCCGCTAACCATAAGCATTTTCTCATCATATTGGGTGGCACGGTGACACACTCGTTAACACTACTGCCTCACAGTGCCAAGGACCCGGGTTTGATTCTTGGCATGGGTCACTGTCTGTGTGGAGTTTGCATGTTCTCCCTGTGTCTGCTTGGGTTTCCTCTGGGTGTTCTGGTTCCCTCCCACAGTCTAAAAGACCTGCTGGTTAGGTGCATTGGTCATGCTAAATTCTCCCTCAGTGTTGCCGCACAGATGGCAGAGTGTGGTGACTTAGAGATTTTCCTGGTAACTTCATTGCAGTGTTAATGTAAGCCTACTTGTGACACTAATACTTACAGTTCAACTTAAAAGTCCAATAACCACAACCAATTTCCTTGGTGCTGGGTGTGACTCCAGCCAGCGGAGAGTTTCCCCCTGATTCCCATTGACTCCAGTTTTGTGAGGGCTCCTTGATGCCACACTCAAATGATGCCTTGATGTTAAGGGCAGTCACTCTCACCTCACCTCTGGAGTTCAGCTCTTTTGTCCATGTTTGAATCAAGGCTGTAATGAGGTCAGGAACTGAGTGACCCTGGCGGAACCCAGACTGAGTGTCAGTGAGCAGGGTATTGCTGAGTCAGTGCTGCTTGATAGAACTGTGAACAATTTAAATCACTTTACTGGTGAGTGAGAGTGGATTGATGGGGCAGTAAGAGGCCAGAATAGATTTATCCTGTTTTTTGATGTACAGGATATACCTGGGTAATTTTTGACATTGCTGGATAAATGCCAGTGTTGTAGATGTACTGGAACAGCTTGGCTCAGGGCGTGACAAGTTCTGGAGCACAAATCTTCAGAACTATTGCTGGATTGTTGTCAGGAGACAAAGTCTTTGTGGTACTCAGCCCTATCTCATGCACTGATGTGCTGGGTTCCTCCATCATTGAGGATGGGGATATTTGTGGTGCCTCCTCCTCCAGTGAGTTGTTTAATTGTCCACCACCATTCACGGCTGGATGTGACAGGACTGCAGAGCTTAGATCTGATCCATTGGCTGTGGGATGGTTTAACTCTGTCTATCACTTGCTGCTTCTGCTGTTTGGTACACAGTCTCTGTGTTGTAGCTTCACCAGGTTAACACCTCATTTTTCAGTCTGTCTGTTGTTGCTCCTGCCATGTCCTCCTGCACTCTTCATTGAACCAGGGTTGATCCCCTGGCTTGGTGGTAATGGTAGAGTGGGGGATATGCTGGACCATGAGGTTACAGATTGTGGTTGAGTACAATTCTGCTGCTGCTGATGGCCCACAGTGCCTCATGGATGCCCAGTTTTGAGTTTCTAGATCTGTTTGAAATCTATCCCATTTAACACGGTGGTAGTGCCACACAACATGATGGAGGGTATCCTCAATGTGAAGATGGGATTTTATCTCCACAAGGACTGTGCGGTGGTCACTCCCACTGATACTGCCATGGACAGATCCATCTGTAACAGGCAGGTTGGTGAGGGTGAGATCAAGTATGTTTCTCCTTCTTGTTGGTTCCCTCCCCACCTGCCGCAGTCCCAGTCTAGCAGCGATGTCCTTTAGGACCCAGCCAGCTCGGTGTGTGGTGGTGCTACTGAGTAACTCTTGGTGATGGACATTGAATTCCCCACCCAGAGTACATTCTGTGTCCTTACCACCCTCAGTGCTTCCTCCAAGTGGTGTTCAACATGGAGGAGAACTGATTCATCAGCTGAGGGGGGGACGGTATGTGGTAACCAGAGGAGGTTTCCTTGTCCGTGTTTGACACGGTACCGAGAGACTACATGGAGTCTGGAATGTTGTTGAGGATTCCCAGGATAACTCCCTCCTGACTGTATCCCACTGTGCCTTCTGTGCTGGGAGATTGGAGGTAGTGAACACGGTTCACCATTTTCTCCCGTCTCAGTAACAAACATCCAGCTGCTCTGAGCTCCTTCTTTCACTTCCTCTGTTGGTTACGTTTCAATCTTCCGATCTGACAGTCTTTGCAGTTATTTTTGACACTGGGGATTTGTGCTGTGGTCTGAATCTCTAACAATAACTGTCCAATCAGTGAAAAGAACAGCAGCTCAGAGCAGTCAGGACTGAGGAGCCAGGCTCACTGGGAAACACATTGGGAAGATCAAAGCCATGGTCTTCATCTCCCGAGACAAACTCCATCCCTCCCCCTGAGCACTGTCTGCTGGATCAGCATCCCCACATCCCTGCCTCGCGATGGTTTTCCCCAACCTAATTCCCCACTCCCCTGATCACAGGCCCCGACTTCCCCATCCCCACCTCCCCTTCCCCAATAGACTAGCCTCCCGATGGCTTCCCCAATACCCCCCACCCCTCCAATTGTCAACCCCGACACCCCACTCCCTGATCACCAGCCTCCTCCTCATGGCTTCCTCAACTGGAAGGTTCCTGCTGAACTCAGCAACAACTCTGGCCTCCCCGCCCCCCACACCAGCTTCTAAACAAACATCAGTGATGGAATTGTGGGGACAGGCAGAAAGAAACTTTAGTAAAAGTCAAACCAGCTTTACAATCATCGTCATTGCTCATGCACTTTGACCCGAGCAAACCATTCGGAATCCTTGTGACGCCTCTCCGTACTTTGCAGGGGGGTGAACACACAGTAGATGTACAGTTGGGAGTGAGGTTCAGTCAGATATAGAAGGAAAACTCAGTCAGTCCAGCAGGCAGAGAAGACTTGGGCTTGATAAGGCACATGGGAGGATTGGAAGGCTAAACAGCATCTATTTTAATACAAGGAGCCTGTCTGGTCAGGCAGATGAACTTAGAGAGTTGGTCAGCATGTGGAAATATGAGATTGTTGTAATCACTGAGATGTGGTTGAAAGAAGGGCAGGACTGGAATCTCGACATTCCAGGGTATAGAAGTTCCAGGCGTGATTGGGGAGATGTAGGAGAGGATGTAAGAGATTAAAGAGACTGCAATAATGAGGAACAATGTCTTGGAATGCTCTCTTCAAATGAGGCCATATGGGTGGAGTTGAGAAATATAAAGGGCGATCAATGTACTGGGATTATACTACAGCCCTCCCAACACTCAGAGGGAGATCGAGGAGCAGATATGTTGGCAAATCAGAGACGTGTGAGAGGAATAGGGCTATAGTAGTCGGGGATTTCAACCTCACCAATATTAACTAGAATCACCTTAGTGTGAAAGGGGTGGTACGGTGACACAGTGGTTCGCGCTGCTGCCTCACAGCGCCAGGGACCCAGGGTCAATTCTGGCATCGGGTGTCTGTGTGGAGTTTGCATGTTCTCCCTGTGTTTGTGTGAGTTTCCTCTGGGTGCTCTGGTTTCCTCCCACAGTCCAATGATGTGCAGGTTAGATTGATTGGCCATGCTAAATTGCTCCTTACTGTCAGAGGGACTAACAGGGTAAATACATGGGACCATGGGGACAGGACTGGGTGGGATTGTTTTTGGTGTAGGATCGATGGGCTGAATGGCCTCGTTCTGCACTGTAGGGATTCTATGATTCTATGATTCTATGATTAGACAGGATGGAATTTGTAAAGTGATTCCAGGAGAGCTCTACGTGTCAGTACATCGACCCAATCCTCGGGAATGAAGTCAGGCAAGTTGTTGAAGTGTCAGTGGGTGAACATTTTGGGGATGGGGAAGGTGGACAGAGCAATGAAACGTGGAATTTAATCCTGATAAGTGTGAGGTGATGCATTTTGGGAGATTTAATAAGGATAGGATTTACACAATGAACCGTAGGCACCAAGGGATTATTGGGGAGAAAAGGGACCTTGGTGTAAAGTCCATAGATTCCTGAAGGTGGCAGCACAGGGAGATAGTGTGGTGAAGAAGGCAATCGGAATGCTTGCCTTCATGAGCGAGGTGAATTCAAATATGGGAGGGGGGAAATCTTGGTACAACTTCATAAAACAATGGTTAGGCCACAGATAGAATATTGTGCGCAGTTCTGGTCACCACACTATCGGAATGATGTGATTGCACTGGTGAGGGTGCAGAGGAGAATCACCAGGATGTTGCCTGGGATGGAAACTTTCAGCTGTGAGGAGAGACTGGATAGGCTGGGTTTGTTTTCCCTGGAGCAGAGGGAGGATCTGATTGAGGTGGACAAAATTATGAGAGGTACAGATAGGCTAGATCATAAGAGACTTTTCCCCATGGCAGGAACTCTTGCTACATTTAAGAAGCAGCTGGACAAGCACTTCAATCACCAAGGCACAGTAGCTATGGACCAAGTACTGGTAAAAGGTATTAGTATAGATTGATATTGGGTAGTCAGCATAGACATGGTGGGCTGAAGGTTCTGTTTCTGTGCTGTGTAACTCTATGACGCTATATGGCGTTGGAGCAGTTCTATCCCATGGAATGGCAGATGGGGCGGAGAGGCTAAATTCATTTGCTCTGAAGACTTTGTCAGACGTTGAGAAAATGTACTCACAAATCAACATAGAAAGCCTAGCAGTTATCCACAGAGTGAAAAATTTCACCAATATGTCTATGGGTGGCATTTCACCATCGTGTCAGACCATAAGCCATTGTTAGGGCTTTTCCAGGACATTAAGCCAGTGCCACCTATTGCCTCTGCCAGGGTGCAGAGATGGGCATTGCTGCTGGCACTAAACAGCTAAACCTTCCAGCATAGGCCGGGAACACAGATCTCAAATACAGATGCATTGAGCTGCCTGCTGCTACCACAGACCACACCGTCACCACCTGTTCCACAGGAGATAGTATTGGCTCAACATTATTTGGACACCCTGCCTGTCTCAGCAGCCCACATTCAGATGTGGACAGATAGGGAGCTGGTGTTAGCAAAGGAAATGGTACTGACCAGGTGGCACTTTGACAAGGCAGAGCAAATGAAGCTGTATTTACATTGCAAGGACCAGATACCCTGTGAAGATGAGGGGCTATTGTGGGGGGGTTTGTGTCAGTGTATGACCCCCTGGGCAATGGCCATTGCTCCAACAGGCACACGATGCCCATCCTGGCTAGAGCAGAATGAAAGTGTTGGCCAGTAGTTATGTCTGGTGGCCTGGCATTGACAGAGACATTGAGCAAATGGTTGGGCCGTGTGAGAGTTGTCCGACTCAGCAAGTGTTACCTCCACCAATGCACTGTAGGAAGCATTCTTTCTGATTGTATCACAGCTTGATGTGGTTCCTGCTCTGCCCAAGATTGCAAGGAACTACAAAAGGTCGTGAATGTAGTGCAATCCATCACACAAACCAACTTCCCAACCATTGACTCTGTTTACACTTCCTGTTGCCTCGACAAAGCAGCCAGCATAATTAAGGACCCCACATCCCCCGGACATTCTCCCTTCCACCTTCTTCAGGAAAAAGATACAAAAGTCTGAGGTCACATACTAACCGACTCAAGAACGGCTTCTTCCCTGCTGCTGTCAAACTTAAGAAAATGGACTTACCTTGCATTAAGTTGATCTTTCTCTACACCCTCGCGATGAGTGTAACACTACATTCTGCACTCTCTCGTTTCCTTCTCTATGAATGGTATGTATTGTCTGTATAGCACACAAGAAACAATGCTTTTCACTGTAAGTTAGTACATCTGACAATAATAAATCAAATCAAATCATCTCATCAGCAAACATGCTCCCTTGGGAATGTTCGAGCTGTCCGTGGTCATGGCTTCATTTAGATTTTGCTGGACATTTTTTGGGGCAGATGTTCCTGGTGTTAGTCGATGTCCATTCCAAGTGGCTGGACGATCAGCTCATGAGATCCATCACAGCCTCCATTTACCATTGATAAACTGAGGCAGATCTTTGTGATCCATGGTCTTCCTGAAGTGTTGCTATCAGACAACGGAGCAGCATTCACGCTGATGAATTTCAGACTTTGGTCAAGTCTAATGACATTTGTCATGTCAGGTCAGTCCCCGACCATCCTGCCCCGAATGGGTTGGTGGAGTGAGCCATGCAGATGTTCAAGGCTCCATGAGAAGCAGGTTCATGGACCGCTGCCATTGCGATTGGCCAGTTATTTGCTGTCCTATAACACTACACCTCACACCATCACTGGGGTCATGTCGGGGTCACGCCTGCAGAGTTGTTAATGGGTCGGTGCCTGTGTACCTGTTTAGATTTAATGTTCCCAAATTTGCCGGAGAGGATGGAGGCTCAACAAACCTCTCAGAAAGGGTATCGTGACTCTCAGAAAGGGGACAGATTGTTTAATGAAGGCAATCTTGTATTGAGAGGGTAATATTGTTGTTTCTCTGCCTGTGTGTTAACTGTTGTACTTTTTGTTTTATCACAGGGAGTCCAAGATGTTACGGGGGAAGGAGTGTGTGGGCCTGGTCCCTTTAAGGGGCAGTCCTTCACAGGCCACATGACCAGGCCGGAGCCAATGGAGTGTGAGGATGTGAACCTGGGCCAATCGGGAGTGAGGGTGATCATTCCTGGGGCTGGAGGCTTCAGTTGGGGTCAGGATGTTGTTGGGAGTAGACCTGTGTGGTTGTGTTGTTAAACCCTTCATTGTAAATAGTTCTTCTCATCAATAAAGTCTTTACTTAGTTATTTCCAAATCCAGTCTCCTCCAGTTATTACAATCAGCATCTGTACCACTTTGGACAGCAACAGTCTCTGATAACTTCAAATACACAGACTAACTATTCAACTGGAACAGTTTCACCAGCTGCTGTCACCCTCCCTACTTCCCTCCATTTATTCTGCATTCTCACCATCTCCCCTCCATTTCTCACTGAATCCTCCAGTTTCCTAGTCTTTCCTGTGACCAGGTTCACCTGCCCCCTTCCCCTTGGGATTGTTCGATTGTTTTGTTCCGGAAACTTTCTGGTTGTGGTCAGGGTTCTCTCCACCGCAACCCGAGACATTGGGTCTGGGGTAGTGTCGTTGTTTAACATTGTGTCCCACCTTGGACTGAATACATAACCAGTGAGGGTCTGACCCACACGATGAGAGTTTGTCACCGTAAAGGAGTCAGGGATCTGTAAGCAGAAGATGTGATTAATGTCAGTCTGTAATCCTGCAGATAGGAATCTCATCCTGTCCATGGAAACCTTTCACTGAAAGGTTAAATCTCTGTTCACTGATCCTTGTACTGACTAAACTATCAATTCTCTGTCACTGCTAATTTGTATTGGGCTGTTTTTAGTCTTTCACTCAATTGTATTTTGTCATTTCTGTTGCTGCGGCATTCGTCTCTTGGTCAGGTTGTTGTTGTAAATGAGAATTTGTTCTCAATTGACTCACCAGGTTAAATAAAGATTCAGTAAAATAAATGTCCAAAATAAAAGCGTACTGCGCATGCTGAAATTTGAAACAAATCCCAGGTGTTCCAGTTCCAGCTTAACCATTACCTTATCCCTCACTCTGGCATCTCCTGGGGGAGTCGCTCCCCCTCAGTTCTTTCTCGTTCCTCCTGCTGCTGTGTGAACTCGGACCTCAATTCCTGAAGCTGTCTACACAACTCTACAATGTAGCTTCTCTTCTCTTTCAATGGCCCAGTATCTTCACTCCCAGCTCTGCCTGTCATCGTGGTGTTAATCCTGTGTTCCTACATTGTGCAGCTCATTAATACGCTCACTAATACACCCACCTGTCCTTTGTCCTGGGCGGGGAGTGGGTGGGGATCTGGGCTGGCGGGGGGGGGGGTGGCATTCTCTGTCTCTGGGTCTTTGCTTATCTCCCCGTGTCTGGCTCCAATGTCACAGCTAATGGCCAGATTATTAAATTCAGGTCTCTTCAATAGTTTGTGTGTTGTGTCCTTTTTCCAGAACTCTACCTCTGACCATGAATCATTTGCTCAGGGCCTTTTACACAGATAATAGTTAGTAACTTATCTGGTTCAGTTTGTCTGGAGGGACTTTACAGTCCAATAAAGTGTTTTCATGTAAGGAACGGTGAGAGTTCCTTTCAGAGTCTCACTGAGATTCAGAAGTGGACTCTGGACGTAACAGGAATGAACGACTGGGACAAGTATTGTGTTAAAACAACCATTTTATTGAATAATGATAAGAATATGATAGTTGATAATATATAAAAATATTATATAAGAAAGGTAACGCGTATGAAAAGGAAGAAAGATAACTTTATTGAAAGGAGAAAGTACTTTCTATCTATCTGAAGAATAGAAGACAGTCGGATGTTTGTTTAAACACAAACGATAGCACCAATTTGGTTTGTTCCACGACAGCTCCCTCAGAATTGGTACACACGTGATCCTCACCTGGGTACACACATTCCCAAGTCGCTGAGTAACCCCAATGAGTTAACACTACAGTCAATCACTTAAGGTGCAGTATGGTGGCACAGTGGTTAGTACTGATGCCTCAGTGCTCGGGTCGTGGGTTCAATTCCCAGCTTTGGTCACTGTCTGTGCGGAGTCTGTATGTTCTCCACATGTCTGCATGGGCTTCTTCCAGGTGGTCCAGTTTCTTCCCATGGTCTGAAAGATGTGCGAGTTAGGTGCATTGGCGATGCTAAATTCTCTCTCAGTGCACCCGAACTGGCACCAGAGTATGACGACTGTGGGATTTTCACAGTAACTTCATTGCAGTATTAATAGTAAGTAGTCTCACAACACCAGGTTAAAGTCCAACAGGTTTATTTGGTAGCACGAGCTTTCGGAGTACTGTTCAATCATCAGGTAGCAAGTGTTTACTGAGGTGATTAAGGAAAGTAATGGGGTTTAGAAAAGATAACTTCGAAGTGGAGGGATAAGGAAATGGACATGTAAATGCCCAAAGCCGATTTCACAGGGTGGGTTCATCAAAGGGAAAGAATGATATAATGTGGGTATGCCGGCGTTGGACTAATATTATAATATTATCAAATAAATAGGTTGGACTAAAACCTGGTGTTGTCAGACTTAAGAATGATATATCCATAGCACAATGACTGGGGAAAAGGGGAGACAGACACAGACACAGCTAACATCAGCACACACTCAGCTGCACAAACAGTCTCCTGAAAGGAAGTAGCAGGCTTCACTTTCACTGAAACTGAACACAAGTTTCCCAAATGCTGCCATATAACCTGTGTGTGATAATTATTCACTGGATTTAGCTCAGAGTTACATAATATTGGATGTTGTTTTGGATCAAAGGGAAATCTCAATGTTCAGGAAACATAGGTGATTGAGAACAAAGGGGTAGCTTCATGTAATAGTGTGTGTGTCTAGCCCTCAGTTAATGCATATAGTTAAATGCATTGTCGTGTATTATAGAGTTTGTGTGTTTTGTTTTCTTTTTACATGAATGAATATTCTGTATTAATTGTTCACACAAAGACTGGACTATTTCTCCCTGGTTCACACACTTTTCTCACAGGATACCAAAGTGAAAATCTACACCACTAAGAACCAGTGTTCCATGTTCCCATTCTGAGCTTTGAGATCCTCTCACATTTAACATCAGTGTGGGTCTTGACACAAATTGCATCCATCAAACTTTTGGGTTTATATTTTGGGAAGAGACAAACACATTTTAAACTCTTCTTTCAGCACAGAAGCTTTCAGCATTTGGATTTGTGCCAATTGTTGTCAAACCTTCTAAAATAAACATTTCCTGTTGAGAACATTATCAGGACCCACAGCTCAAATCTTTAAACTTTGTAAGAATTATAATTTCCACTATCAAAATTGAAACTCCCTCTTCCTGATGTGTGTGTCTTTGTATCCAGATTGAAAGTGCCACATATTTATCAACACATATTCTTTATCTTTGATAACATCTTTGTATCTCAAAGGTCACTTGCTGAAAGGTCAGATTCTCATTGAACAGTGTGTCCATATCAGATCTCCTGTCCCCAAGTAGAAAATAACAGTGGTCCTGAAGGGGTTAAATCATTTTCCATAGAATCCCTATCGTGCAGAAGGAGTCCATTCGGCCCATCGAATGTACACCATCAACAATCGCATCCCAGGTCCTATCCCTACGACCCCACACATTTACCTCACTAATCACTCTAACCTCCACATCCTGGGACACTAAGGGGCAATTTAGCATGGCCAATCAACCTAACCCACACATCTTTGACTGTGGGAGGAATCCGGAGCACCCAAAGGAAACCCATGCAGACACAGAGAGAATGTGCAAACAGTGACCCAAACCGGGAATCAAACCCAGGTCCCTGGAGCAGTGAGACAGCAGTGCTAACCACTGTGCCACCTGGTTCTAAACCATGACCATGGTGTGGGAATAAAAATCTTCAGATCAATTCTCAGAGTCTTAACGTTGCTGCCAATCTTGTACCATTTGTGGTTCTCTGGAAATAAAAACACAAGGTGCATTCTGCTCGAGGGGGGAATGGGTTCAGCAATCTGAAAGTTTAAGCTGTTGTTGCAAAGAGTTCACTCTGGGCCCGATTTTACCAATCGGAGCTGAAGGGCCGGATCCGGGCGTAATATGGATCCGAGCCCGGAATCGTCTGTGCAGCGAGCCCATACGGTTCTTACCGGCTTCAATCCGATCCGTGCTGTGGGCGGGGCTTAGCACTGCCGGAACGATCGGAGCTCTGAACTGCACATGTGCAGTTAGAAAAAAACCTGAAACAGAGCGCCCGGGAGTGAAAGAGAAAAACAGCAGAGAGAGCAGGGGGGTGGGGGAGGATGTGGGGGAGGATGGACTTGGGAGAATCTTGCAAACTGAAAATAATGTAGCATCTTCTTTGTGCTGCCTAATTATCTATGGGAAAGGTAATGAAACTACAGTGTCCGAGTGAGCAATTAGTGACCTGTATGTCCCTGGAGCCATGAACCAGCTGCTCAAATCTTCAGTCATGTGGTGAACTTGGAAGAATTGTCCCCGTGGTGGAACTTGGTTGGAAATCAGATTCAAGGAGATTATTCAATCTGGGAAATCAACCATAGTGAAAAGAAGTTTGTATTGGCAACTCTTCTCTCACATTCCATGGCAGATGTGTCCCTACTTATGAATGGGATTTCCATGGACAACATTGGGTGCAGCTAATCTGCCTCTGGAGCAGCCTTGGATCCTTTCTTTCTCCTTTTCATCTGAACATTGCACAGAATTCGAGGAATTCCCTTTGGAAGATAATGTCAAAATTATAATGGCAGGAACTAAAAACCCGACAGTCAAAAATTTGGGAAAATATTTCAAAATATGGATGGGGGGATATATATTTTGAAATATTTTCCCAAAGACTGTCAGATTGGAAGATTGAAACGTAACCAACAGAGGAAGTGAAAGAAGCAGCGGAATATTTGTTACTGAGACGGGAACAATTAACTGAACATCATTAAACTTTCAGACTCAAAACTAATAAAAACACTAGCAGTGGAGGGGGTGGGAGGAATCTTGGAGACTGACACCGACAGGAACAATCTAAACGGCTGAAACTCCCATTTCCTCAGTCCCTGCCTGTCACTGCTCAGGAACCCCCCGAGGGGAACCCTCTCGGTCTGTCACTCTCTCTCTCTCTCCCTCACTCCCTCTCTCTCTGCTTCTGTCTTTCTCTCCTCTCTCTCATTCTCCCTCCTGGATGAAAGCTTTAACGATTTGCAGCAAATTAATTGATTTTCACCTTTCTAATTATTTGAAAAATTCACTGAGTGACATTTTGAGTCCCCAGTTTAAATTTTTCCCTCTCACTCACTACACCTGACACCAGGAAACGGTCAATACCGTTTTACTGTACCAGTTCGAGCAGCTGGATGTTTGTTACTGAGACGGGAGAAAATGGTGAACCGTGTTCACTACCTCCAATCTCCCAGCACAGAAGGCACAGTGGGATACAGTCAGGAGGGAGTTATCCTGGGAATCCTCAACAACATTCCAGGCTCCATGTAGTCTCTCGGTACCGTGTCAAACACAGACAAGGAAACCTCCTCTGGTTACCACAGACCGTCCCCCCCTCAGCTGATGAATCAGTTCTCCTCCATGTTGAACACCACTTGGAGGAAGCACTGAGGGTGGTAAGGACACAGAATGTACTCTGGGTGGGGAATTCAATGTCCATCACCAAGAGTTACTCTTTGAAACTATGGGAGTAGTGGGACCGTGTGAGATGGTGAGGTCAAGGGGGAGATGGTGAATATGGGATGGAGAATTGTGATTGTGATGGTTTAATCCCAGCAACTTTCAGCTTCTTTTCCGTTTTCAATCTTGTCACTCAAGAGATTCCAGATCAAACTGATCATTTTCAAATGATTGATCATTGGATTTGAATCCAATCTTCTGCAGATGTGTCATTGATTGACAGTCCAAGCAGCCAATCAGAACAATCATTGGTGAAATGCAGCCAATCAGCTGATGGGGAGGTGGGACATTTCCAAAGCACTCACCAGACATATACTGAATATTCTTAATGTTTATTACCTTTTACACATTGACATTGACAGAAAAAAGACTTGAATAAACAGCCCAGCCAGAGGAAGCTGGAGAAATTCACAGGGAGAATGGAGGTTTATTAAAACACTTGTGGAGATTTTCTCAATAACATGAGAATCCTGTCCCTTTAAACAGTGACTAAAGCTTCAATTGTAACTGCAGGGTGAGCAGGAAGGAGGTCTGGTTTACTGAAGCAGATACTTCAGAGGGTCACATTATTTCTGTACAGCTGAAGTCTTCAGCATCTTCGAGAGGTTTTACTTGTTATCACAAATCCACACTGTCCCCATCAAACACTCCCAGTGAAGGAAAAGCATGGGATTAATACAGAGTAAAGCTCCCTCTACAATATCCGAACAATGTTCTTTAACCCCTGACCCTCAGAAGTGTCTCAGACTCAGTCCCGAGAAGGAAGAGAGCTGTAATTCAATGCTGACAGTGACCTTTGTCCTCCCAGCTCACCCCTGTTCTATTCCAAGTTGTGTCTCCTCTGTGGACTGTCTCTAACACTCTAGGCACATTCTGAACTCCTGACACTCTTGCTGAGGGGAGAGGAGAGGCTCACGTGGGTGAGGGCACAGGAGAAGCGAGCGTTGGACTCCCAGTCGGAGCCAGAGAGGGTCAGCAGGCTGCTGACGCTGTAGGTGTTGTCCGAAGCTCGCAGGTAGTTGCTGGTCTGAACCCCGTTGGAAATGGCTGCACCATCCTTCTTCCACTTCACCTCCACCTCATCGGGATAGAAGTGATCGGCAAGGCACACCAGAGTGGCAGTGCCCTTGGTCTTGACCTCCTCTGGGGAGGGGGGCAGCAGGGTCAGCGTGGGTTGTGAATTCTCACGGGCTGGAAGAGAAGAGAAGGAATTTTAATCACTGCCATTTTCAGGCTTTCAACATCCCGAATATTAACTGGGATCAAATCAGTGTCAATGTTTCAATGTTGCAGAATTCTGAAAATCCATTCCGGGGGAACTTTTTTAACCCGTACGGAACAATCCCAACAAGAGAAGGGGCAGTTTTAGCAGTTTTAGAGAATGAAACTGGGCATGTGGAAGGTATATCAGTGAGAAAGCATTTGGGTAATAATGATCATAATAGATTTAGAGTAGCTATGGAAAAGGGGAGGGATCGATCAAGAGTAAACATTTTAAATTGGGAAAAGGCCAATTTCAGCAAACTGGAATTTTCCAAAATGAACCGGAAGAAGCAACTTGAAGGTAAATCAGTGTCAGAGCAGTGGGAGGATATTCGAGCTGGAGATAGAGTTCAGGACAGATTTGTTCATCAAGCAATAGCGTGGGACATTGCAAAGAGAATAACTAAGGATTAAATAGGGCGAATTTGAGAGCAAAAAGATAACTTGTGTGTGGAGAGAGAAGACATATAGGTGGTTCTTAATGAATAATTTACATCAAATATCACAAGTGGGAGGGACAAAGTTGACATTGTAGTTCAGGAGGGGCGGGATTGTGAACTAATTAATGGGATAATGATAGTGAGCAAGGAGATATTAATGTGTTTATCATCTTTTAAAATGGAGAAATTCCCAGGCCCGGGTGAAATGTATCCCAGGATGCGAAGTGAAGCAAGGGAAGAAATAGCAGAGATTCTGGCCATTATTTTCCAATCCTCTCTGGCTACAGGTGTGGTGTGGGTGGACTGGAGGATGGATAATGCTTTTTACAACTAAAAGCTGATGGAATCCAAGGGAAAGTGGCACATTCGATTTCAAATTAGTTCAGTGTCTGAGTGTAAAGGTTTGTTTCGAAGCTGGTTAAATCATTTTACAATGTTACTGAAACATTTGTAAAGAAGGTTACTAGAAATTCAGCACTGAAATGGTTAATAGTGAGAGTATTTAAAGACACAGTGTCCCTTTCAGAGAGTGTTAACCAATCAGGAAGCTGGAACTATTGCTCAGTCTGTCTGGGGGAAACAGGTTGAGCATCAACAAACCTCAGATCACACACAGATCAGGAGAACTTTATCCCAGAACATTGGAGCAGACTTGGGATCAACACACTTCACACAGGATTCCCACTGGCTGGTGTAGAAGCTTCTAGATTTCATTTCAAATCTTACAGCCCAGCACTGGGCTGAGGTCAAGGGTGAGGTTAGAATTAGTCTCAGTGTCCAGGGGTCAGACAGGGTCACTGCTCCGAATGACCCCATGAACTCTGGAGGGTGCGAGTGTGTGGAGAATGGGTGAGAGTCAGGATCAGGAGTCTCCAAGCTCAAAGACAGAATTACATTTCTATAGCACCGGTCAGCACCTCAGAATGTCCCAATGTGTTTTACAGCTCATTGTGCACAGCAAGACCCCGGAAGCCGAGTGGGAAAGAACAGATAAGCAGATTTGTAGTGATGTTGATTGAGGGATGAATATTGACCAGTTCACTGGGGTGAATTCCCCTGCTCTTCTTCCAATAGCACCATGGGATCTTTTACACCGCCTGAGAGGGCAGATATCAGATTGTCTCATCTGAAAGATGGGAGGCCTGTAGTTTAGAGGGGGGATGTGACAGGTGCTGGCCCTTTCCCCATAAGGATTTTGGAAGTGGATGGGGAAAGTGGGAGGTGAACTAGAGAAACATCTTTGTTGCTGCTGAAACTCTTGCTATCTGCTCAGATAACTAATAAACACACAGACACATCAGACAAACATCAGTCTGTTTCTGTGGATTCTCTGCTGCTTTCAGTTCAATGAAGAGTGCAGGAGGACATGCCAGGAGCAACAACAGACAGACTGAAAAATGAGGTGTTAACCTGGTGAAGCTACAACACAGAGACTGTGTACCAAACAGCAGAAGCAGCAAGTGAGAGAGAGAGTTAAACCATCCCACAACCAATGGATCAGATCTAAGCTCTGCAGTCCTGTCACATCCAGCCGTGAATGGTGGTGGACAATTAAACAACTCACTGGAGGAGGAGGCACCACAAATATCCCCATCCTCAATGATGGAGGAACCCAGCGCATCAGTACAAAAGATAAGGCTGAAGCATTTGCAGCAATCTTCAGCCAGAAGTTCCGAGTGGATGGTCCATCTCGACCTCCTCCGGAGGTCCTGAAGACTTGTGCTCCAGAACTTCCCGTGTCCCTAGCCAAGCTGTTCCAGTACATCTACAACACTGGCATCAACCCAACATTGTGATAAATTACCCGGTTATGAACTGTGCACAAAAACAGGACAAATCCAATCCGCACAATAACCACCCCATCAGTCTACTCTCGATCATCAGCAATGTGATCTGAACATATCCTGAGTGATACCAAGCAGCACTTACTCAGCAATAATCTGCTCACTGACACTCAGTTTGTGTTCCTCCAGGGTCACAAGAACATAAGAAATAGGAGCAGGAGTAGGCCATTTAGCCCCTCGAGCCTGCCCCGCCATTCAATAAGATCATGGCTGATCTGTCATGTCTCAGTTCCACATTCCCGCCCTCTCCCCATAACCCTTAATCCCCTTGCCTATCAAAAACCTATCAACCCGCGTCTTAAATATATTTAGCGAGGCAGCCTCCGCCACTTCAACGGGCAGAGAATTCCAGAGATTCACCACCCTTTGAGTGAAGAAGGCGGCTTAGAGGTGATCTTATTGAAACATATAAGATGATTAGAGGTTTAGATAGGGTGGACAGTGATAGCCTTTTCCCTCGGATGGAGAAAGCTAGCACGAGGGGGCATGGCTTTAAATTAAGGGGGGGTAGTTATAGGACGGATGTCAGGGGTAGGTTCTTAACCCAGAGGGTGGTGAGGGATTGGAATGCCCTGCCTGCTGCAGTTGTAAATGCACCTAGTTTGGGGGCGTTTAAGAGATCCGTGGATAGGTTTATGGATGGAAAGGGATTGGTTTAGGTTAGAGGGTCATTGTTTTTTTTTAACTGGTTGGTGCAACATCGTGGGCCGAAGGGCCTGTTCTGCGCTGTAATGTTCTATGTTCTATGTTCAACTCTGTTCTAAACCGCCCCCCCTTTATCTTGAGGCTGTGCCCTCTAGTCCTACTGTCCTTTCTGAGCGGGAAGAGCCTCTCCACCTCTATCCTATCCATCCCATTCATCATCTTATATGTCTCAATGAGATCTCCCCTCATTCTTCGAAACTCTAACGAGTACAAGCCTAGTTTATTCAGCCTCTCCTCATAGCTCAACCCCCTCAACTCTGGTATCAGCCTAGTAAACCTCCTCTGCACTCCCTCTAAGGCCAAAATATCCTTGCGTAAGTGCGGTGACCAAAACTGCACACAGTACTCCAGCTGCGGCCTCACCAATGCCCTACACAGCTGCAGCAAGACCTCCCTACTTTTATATTCAATCCCCCTCACTATGAAGGCCAGCATCCCATTCGCCTTCCTGACCACCTGCTGCACCTGCAGGCTGGGTTTTTGCGACTCATGCACAAGGACCCCGAGGTCCCTCTGCACCGTAGCATGCTGCAGTTTTTTGCCATGTAAGTAATAGTCCGTCCTACCATTATTCCTACCAAAGTGGACAACTTCACATTTGCCAACATTAAATTCCATTTGCCAGTTCCTGGCCCATTTGCCCAGCCTATCTAGATCCTTCTGCACACTCTCCATACCCTCTGCACAATTTGCCGTTCCACCAATCTTGGTGTCATCAGCAAATTTCGACACCATACACTCGGTTCTCTCCTCCAGATCATCCATATAAATGGTAAATAGCTAAGGCCCCAGCACCGACCCCTGGGGCACTCCACTAGTCACCAACCGCCAATCCGAATAGCACCCATTGACCCCAACTCTCTGCCTCCTATTTGACAGCCAATCCCCTATCCATGCTAACACCCTACCCCCAACTCCATGCCCCCTAACCTTCTGCAACAACCTCTTGTGAGGCACCTTATCAAATGCCTTTTGAAAATCAAGAAACACCACATCCACCGGTTCTCCTCTATCCAACGCACAAGACACATCCTCATAGAATTCCAATAAATTCGTCAGATATGACTTCCCCTTAACGAAACCGTGCTGCGTCTGCTCGATCAAACAATTCTCCTCAAGATGCCTCGCTATTTTCTCCTTGATCATGGATTCTAACATTTTACCTACAACAGACGTTAAACTAACCGGCCTATAATTCCCTGCCTTTTGCCTGCCACCCTTCTTAAATAACGGCGTAACATTAGCCGTTTTCCAATCTTCCGGCACTTCCCCGGAATCCAGCGACATTTGGAAAATAATCACCAAGGCTCAGTTCACTGAGGTCACTCAGTTCCTGACCTCATTACAGCCTTGTTTCAAACATAGAGAAAAGAGCTGAACTCCAGAGGTGAGGTGAGAGAGACTGCCCTTAACATCAAGGCAGCATTTGAGCAAATGTGGCATCAAGGAGCCCTCGCAAAACTGGAGCCAATGGGAATCAGGAGAAAACTCTCCGCTGGTTGGAGTTATACCCGGAACAAAGGAAGATGGTTGTTGTTTGGGATTTAACTCTACAATCTATATTAATGAGCTGGATGAAGGGAATGAGAGTAATGTCACTAAACTTGCTGATGATAAAATGAAAAGTCGGAATGCAAGTTGTGAGGAGGATAGAGAGTCTGAAAAGGAATAGAGATCAGTTCAGTGAGTGGGAAAACATTGACAGATGGAGAATAATGTGGGAAAATGTGAGCTTGTCCAATTTGGCAGGAGGATAGAGCAGAATACTAGTAAACTGGAGAAATTCTATCCAGTGATCTGGGTGTCTTTGCATCCAGGAACAGAAAAGAATTAGGAAGACAAATGGAATGTTGCTCTTCATTCCAATGAGGATGAGTATAAAAGGAGGGTTGTTTTGCTAAAGCAGATTGGGAAAATCACACTTAGAATATTGTGGACACTTAGGGTCTCCTTACCTAAGGAAAGATATAGGAGAATTGGAAAGAGTTCAGAGATGGTTCACTCGGCTGATTCCACCGAGTAAGGGATTGTCTTATGAGGAAAGCTTGAGCAAGTTGGGCCGATACTCATTGGAGTAGAACTTATTCCACCACCTCAGCACCATCTTCACCAGGGCAATTAGGGATGGGTGATAAATGCTGGTCTGCATAGAATCACAGAAAATAGGAACAGAAATAGGCCATTTGGAGAAATGGATTGGCCAAGCTAAATTGCCCCAAGTGTGTTCTTTAGGTGGGTTAGCAATGGTAAATGCGCAGGGTTACAGGGAGCCTGGGTAAGAAGCTCTTTTGGAGAATCGGGTGAAAAGATTTCCCTCACGTCTCTCAAAATCTGCTGCCTCTGTGATTAAGGGGAAAAGTTTCCTCATATCTACCCTATCTCTGTCCCTCGTAATTCTGTCAGTGGACTGAATAGCCTCCTCCTGCACTGTAGGGATTCAATGGCTAATAAAAAACTACATGGACTGTGTAAGGTTTCCACGGGTGAAGGGATCCATTTTAAATGGACCCTGTTGTGACCAATCGAGGGTGGGATTCCAGCTGATTACTCCTCACCCAGGAGCAAAACAAAATTGGGATCCGGTTCAAGAAGTTAACAAATGAGGGACCCAGTCTGAGACTGGTCACAACATGTACACAGCAAGATCCCACACACAGCAATGAGAACAATCAGCATTTTCAGTGATGTTGGATCCGGGATAAATGTCGGAATGAACTCATCCCAAAGAGAAAGTAACAGAAAGTCTCCCCAAAAGCCTGGAACACTGAAGCCACTGGATTGTGAGCCCTGCTGTGGCTGTTTGTCATCAGAACTTCAGCAAGAGATAAGCAGGGAGTGGAGAGAGCAGAGTGAAAGCTGGGGCAGGTGGCACCTCGGTGTCTGACTGTGCTGCTGCTGTGATCAGTTATATCAGAGAGTGAGACAGAGAGTTCAACTTCACATCAAACTCTGCCTGTGTGTGTCAGACTGAGACTGACAGGAGTCTAGAGAGTGATTTCACTCCATGCTGCAGGAATGTGAACACAGTCTGCAAACGTCCAGATCTCCTCCACACGGTGGGTAAAAGCTGCTTACTTATATCTTGCTGCTTAAAGGGGGGAATGGAAGGAAAGAAATACAGCTGGACTCCCTGTTCTACACAGTGTTCTTCAATCAACCATTTCATTGACTGCAGCTTCCTCACTAACACCTTCAACTATTCAGTATTTGTGTTTGAGAAAGTTTCAGCATTGAAAGGGTTAATAATGGAGGATTGGGCTTTACTTACTCAGTCTGAGTTTGGTTCTTTTAGCAAACGGAGAGCACACTGACAGCTTCCAGTGGAGGAGCTGTACAAAAACCTCTGTCTCTGACTCACTCACTCACTCATCTTTCTCTCTCACTGTTTCTCTCTCACTGTTTCTCTCTCTCTGTTTCTCTCAATATCTCTGTGTTTTGTTGGGAGAGTTGAGAATTCTAATTTGAGATGATAAATCTTTCAGCTGCTCTTCATATGTGGACATGGAGAGTAAGAGGGAAACTCGAGGCCTTCAGCGAGCGGTGGACACCACAGGGACTGGAGTGTGTAGTGGATAGTGCAAATAATTTGTTCAGTTTCCTTTCTTGTGTTCATTAAATATTATATAAAACTGTGGGATGTGTCAGTACAGGAGGTGGTGCTGTGTGTCCATTATTATATATTATATGAAACTGTGGGATGTGTCAGTACAGGAGGTGGGACTGTGTGTCCATTATTATATATTATATAAAACTGTGGGATGTGTCAGTACAGGAGGTGGGACTGTGTGTCCATTATTATATATTATATAAAACTGTGGGATGTGTCAGTACAGGAGGTGGTGCTGTGTGTCCATTATTATATATTATCTAAAAGGCAAATTGTGCGGAGGGTGTGGAGAGTCTGCAGAAGGATCTAGATAGGCTGGGCGAATGGGCCAGGAAATGGCAAATGGAATTTAATGTTGGCAAGTGTGAGGTGGTCCACTTTGGTAGGAACAATGGTAGGAAGGACTATTACATACGGGGCGAAAAACTGCAGCAGGCGACGGTGCAGAGGGACCTCGGGGTCCTTGTGCATGAGTCTCAAAAACCCAGCTTGCAGGTGCAGCAGGTGGTCAGGAAGGCGAATGGGATGCTGGCCTTCATAGCGAGGGGGATTGAATATAAAAGTAGGGAGGTCTTGCTGCAGCTGTATAGGGCATTGGTGAGGCCGCAGCTGGAGTACTGTGTGCAGTTTTGGGCGCCGCACCTGCGCAAGGATATTTTAGCCCTGGAGGGAGTGCAGAGGAGGTTTACTAGGCTGATACCGGAGTTGAGGGGATTGAGCTATGAGGAGAGGCTGAATAAACTGGGCTTGTACTCGTTAGAGTTTAGAAGAATGAGGGGAGATCTCATTGAGACGTATAAGATGATGAATGGGATGGATAGGATAGAGGTGGAGAGACTCTTCCCGCTCAAAAAAGACAGTAGGACTAGGGGGCACAGCCTCAAGATAAAGGGGAGGCGGTTTAGAACGGAGTTGAGGAGGAACTTCTTCACTCAAAGGGTGGTGAATCTCTGGAATTCTCTGCCCGTTGAAGTGGTGGAGGCTGCCTCGTTAAATATTTTTAAGAAGCGGGTTGATGGGTTCTTGATAAGAGAGGGGATTAAGGGTTATGGGGAGAGGGCGGGAAAGTGGAACTGAGCCACGACAGATCAGCCATGATCTTATTGAATGGCGGGGCAGGCTCGAAGGGCTAGATGGCCTACTCCTGCTCCTATTTCTTATGTTCTTATGTTCTTAAAACTGTGGGATGTGTCAGTACAGGAGGTGGGACTGTGTGTCCATTATTATATATTATATAAAACTGCGGGGTGTGTCAGTACAGGAGGTGGGACTGTGTGTCCATTAATATATATGATATAAAACTGTGGGGTGTGTCAGTACAGGAGGTGGGACTGTGTGTCCATTATTATATATGATATAAAACTGTGGGATGTGTCAGTACAGGAGGTGGGACTGTGTGTCCATTATTATATATGATATAAAACTGTGGGATGTGTCAGTACAGGAGGTGGGACTGTGTGTCCATTATTATATATTACATAAAACTGTGGGATGTGTCAGTACAGGAGGTGGGACTGTGTGTCCATTATTATATATTACATAAAACTGTGGGATGTGCCAGTACAGGAGGTGGGACTGTGTGTCCATTATTATATATTATATAAAACTGTGGGATGTGTCAGTACAGGAGGTGGGACTGTGTGTCCATTATTATATATTATATAAAACTGTGGGATGTGTCAGTACAGGAGGTGGTGCTGTGTGTATTGGGGTTTTTGTAAGGCTCTGTATCACTGTGTCTAGCATAGCTGCCATATTGCTGACAGTAATAATCAGCGACATCCTCATTCTGAACATTGCTGATTGTCAGGGTGAATCTTGTCCCAGATCCACTGCCGGTGAATCGGTCGGATACTCCTGTGAATCGAGTTGATGCACTGTAGATCAGCAGAGCCGGTTTCTGTCCTTCTCGCTGTTGATACCAACTCACGTAACTGCTAACAGATTGACTGGCCGTACAGGTGATGGTGGCGGTCTGGCCCAGGCTCACTGACAGCACCGGGGGAGTCTGGGTCATGATGATTTCTCCATTGATACCTGAGGGGTAATAGAGAAACAGAGTGAAGTAAGAACTGTCACAGAAAGAGGCTGTACAATGAGATATTGTTGGAGACACTGACTGTTCCTCTCCTTTCAGCATTTTCCCTTCAATCACAAGTCAGGAGAATTGGATTGAAATGGAGAGCAGGGAAATATTCAAGGTGGAAGGAGAGAGATTTGTACCTGCGATGCAGAATGCCAGAGGCCAGAGCAGCTGGATGGCTGAAATCATGGTGTGTGCTCGTGTCCCTGTGCCTGGTTACTGATAAACTCTCCCTTCACTGGGCTCTGCTTTATAAAGCTGCAGCCTGTGAGAGTCTCACTGCCTGTTCCTCAGTTTGTAAATGGTCTGACCCAGAGAAACCACGTCAGCACATTTCACTTCCTCTTCTTCTCTCCCCCTCCCTCACTCGCTGTCTCTCTCTCTCTTTCTCTCAATATTTGTCTCTCAGTCTCAGTCTTACTCTCTCGATATCTGTCCCTCAGTCTCTGTCTCTATTGATATCACTCCCTCAATTGCTGTCTCTTTCACTCTCTGAGTAATTCTCCATTAGTCTATGTTTCTGTCCATCACACTCTCACTGTCTCCCTTTCTTGTCCTTTCTGTCTCACACTCTGTCTCTTCTCATTCTCCCTCCCTCTATTCCTCTCAGTTTCTCCCTCACTTTATCTCATAGAGTCATAGAGGTTTACAGCAAGGAAACAGGCCCTTCAGCCCAACTTGTTCATGCTGCCCTTTTTTTTAAAGCCCTAACTTCAATTGCTGCATTTGGCCCATATCCGTCTATACCCATCTTACCCATGTAACTGCCTAAATATTTTAAAAAGACAAAATTGTACCCGCCTCTATTACTACCTCTGGCAGCTTGTTCCACCTCTGTGTGAAAAAATTGCCCATTTGGACACTTTTGTAACTCTCCCCTCTCGCCTTAAACCGATGTTTTAGAATCCCCTACCTTCGAGAAAAGATATAAATTATCCATTTGATCTATGCCCCTCATTATCTTATGGACCTCTGTAAGGTCACCCCTCAGCCTCCTACGCTCCAGACAAAAAAGTCCCAGTCGATCCAGCCTCTCCTAATAACCCAAACAATCAAGTCCTGGTAGCATCCGAGGAAATCTTTTCTGCACTGTTTCTAGTTTAATAACATCCTTTCCAGAACAGGGTGACCAGAATCGTACACAGCATTCCAAGTGTGGCCTTAAGTGTGGACTTCATTTACTTGTCACCCCTGGCCTCAGTGATCAATTGCCCCTGACCTCACAGCTCTCCAATTCCCTCCGTGGCCTCACTCCTCCCTACCCCTGTGTCCTGCTCCAGACTCACATTTCTCCCTCACCTTCCATCTGCTGACTCTGTTCCCCGGCTCATCGCTGCTTCCTTCATCCCACCATTGACAGCAGAGCCTTCAGATGCCCAGGTCCTGCTCACTGACCTCCCACCCTTAATCCCTCCCCCTCTCCAAATCTTTCTCCCCATCATACTCCATCCTTCAACCCAAGTCTTCGATCTCTCTTCCTAAATTACCCCCAGCCCCTCCCCCATTCCTCTTATGCGGCTTTGTGAAACATCATGGGCTATGTTGTACACTAAGATGCTATATAAATTCAGGTGCTGCCTCAGGAACCTTGGTGAGTTCATGCAGGGCATCTTATAGATGGCACACACTGCTGCCACTGTTCGACAGTGGTGGAGGGATTTAATGTTTGTGAATGGGGTGCCAATCAAGTGGGGCTGCTTTGTCCTGGATGATGTTGAGCTTCTGGAGTGTTGCTGGAGCTCTACTCATCCAGACAAGTGGAGACTATTCCATCACACTCCAGACTTGTGCCTTGTAGATGGTGGACAGGCTTTGGAGAGTCAGGATGTGAGTTACTGGCTGCAGGATTCCTATCCACTGACCTTCTCTTGTAGACACAGTATTTATAGGCTGGTCCAGTTCAGTTTCTGGTCAATCAGAACCAAGAGGATTTTACAGTGGGGGATTCAGCGATGGTAATGACATTGAATGTCAAGGGGAGATGTTCAAATTCTCTCTTGTTGGAGATGGTGATTCCGTGGTACTTGTGTGGTACGAATGTTACTGCTTCAATATCTTAGGAGTTGTGAATGGTGCTGAGCATTGTGTAATCATCAGTGAACATCCCCACTTCTGAAGGTCATTACTGAAGCAGCTGAAGATGGTTGTGTCTCAGACATGACCCTGAGGAACTCCTGCAGTGATGTCCCAAAACAATCTCAGATTGAAATCTGCTAACCACAACCATTTTCTCATCATATTGGATGGCACGGTGACACACTCGTTAACACTACTGCCTTACAGCACCAAGGACCCGGGTTTGATTCTTGGCATGGGTCACTGTCTGTGTGGAGTTTGCATGTTCTCACCATGTCTGCTTGGGTTTCCTCCAGGTGTTCCAGTTTCCTCCCACAGTCCGAATGACCTGCTGGTTAGGCGCATTGGTCATGCTAAATTCTCCCTCAGTGTACCCGAACAGGCGCTGGAGCATGGTGACTAAGAGATTTTCCTGGTAACTTCATTGCAGTGTTAATGTAAATCTACTTTTGGCACTAATACTTACATTTCAACGTAAAAGTCCAATAACTACAACCATCTTCCTTGGTGCTGGGTGTGACTCCAGCCAGCGGAGAGTTTCCCCCTGATTCCCATTGACTCCAGTTTTGTGAGGGCTCCTTGATGCCACACTCAAATGCTGCCTTGATGTTAAGGGCAGTCACTCTCACCTCACCTCTGGAGTTCAGCTCTTTTGTCCATGTTTGAATCAAGGCTGTAATGAGGTCAGGAACTGAGTGACCCTGGCGGAACCCAGACTGAGTGTCAGTGAGCAGGGTATTGCTGAGTAAGTGCTGCTTGATAGAACTGTGAACAATTTAAATCACTTTACTGGTGAGTGAGAGTGGATTGATGAGGCGGTAAGTGGCCAGAATAGATCTATCCTGGTTTTTAGTATACAGGACATATCTGGGCAATTTTCCACATTGCTGGATGTGCATGAGTCGCAAAAACCCAGCCTGCAGGTGCAGCAGGTGGTCAGGAAGGCGAATGGGATGCTGGCCTTCATAGCGAGGGGGATTGAATAGAAAAGTAGGGAGGTCTTGCTGCGGCTGTATAGGGCATTGGTGAGGCCGCAGCTGGAGTACTGTGTGCAGTTTTGGGCGCCGTACTTACGCAAGGATATTTTGGCCTTGGAGGGAGTGCAGAGGAGGTTTACTAGGCTGATACCGGAGTTGAGGGGGTTGAGCTATGAGGAGAGGCTGAATAAACTAGTCTTGTACTCGTTAGAGTTTAGAAGAATGAGGGGAGATTTCATTGAGACGTATAAGATGATGAATGGGATGGATAGGATAGAGGTGGAGAGACTCTTCCTGCTCAGAAAGGACAGTAGGACTAGGGGGCACAGCCTCAGGATAAAGGGGGGCGGTTTAGAACGGAGTTGAGGAAGAACTTCTTCACTCAAAGGGTGGTGAATCTCTGGAATTCTCTGCCCGTTGAAGTGGTGGAGGCTGCCTCGCTAAATATTTTTAAGACGCGGGTTGATGGGTTTTTGATAAGAGAGCGGATTAAGGGTTATGGGGAGAAAGCAGGAAAGTGGAACTGATCCACTTCAGATCAGCCATGATCTTATTGAATGGCGGGGCAGGCTCGAAGGGCTAGATGGCCTACTCCTGCTCCTATTTCTTATGTTCTTATGTAATAAATGCCAGTGTTGTAGATGTACTGGAACAGCTTGGCTTAGGGCGTAACACGTTCTGGAGCACAAGTCTTCAGGACTATTGCTGGATTATTGTCAGGAGACAAAGTCTTTGTGGTACCCAGTTGTGAATGTATCAGCCTTATCTTTTGCACTGATGTGCTGGGCTCCTCCATCGTTGAGGATGGGGATATTTGTGAACCTCCTCCTCCACTGAGTTGTTTAA
This sequence comes from Carcharhinus amblyrhynchos, assembly GCF_965287045.1. Classification (NCBI taxonomy): domain Eukaryota; kingdom Metazoa; phylum Chordata; class Chondrichthyes; order Carcharhiniformes; family Carcharhinidae; genus Carcharhinus; species Carcharhinus amblyrhynchos. Next base: position 85,548,579 of record NC_137332.1, on the reverse strand, counting down.
TTGTTCACCACTATTCGTGGCTTGATGTGGACTGCAGAGATTTGATCTGATTCATTGGTTGTGGGATGGTTTAACTCTGTCTATCACTTGCTGCTTCAGCTGTTTGACACACAGTCTCTGTGTTGAAGCTTCACCAGGTTAACACCTCATTTCTCAGTATATCTGCAGTTGCTCCTGCCATGCCCTCCTGCACTCTTCATTGAACCAGGGTTGATCCCCTGGCTTGGTGGTAATGGTAGAGTGGGGGATATGCTGGGCCATGAGGTTACAGATTGTGGTTGAGTACAATTCTGCTGCTGCTGATGGCCCACAGTGCCTCATGGATGCCCAGTTTTGAGTTCCTTGATCTGTTTGAAATCTATCCCATTTAACACGGTGGTAGTGCCACACAACATGATGGAGGGTATCCTCAATGTGAAGATGGGATTTTATCTCCACAAGGACTGTGCGGTGGTCACTCCCACTGATACTGCCATGGACAGATCCATCTGTAACAGGCAGGTTGGTGAGGGTGAGGTCAAGTATGTTTCTCCCTCTTGTTGGTTCCCTCCCCACCTGCCGCAGTCCCAGTCTAGCAGCGATGTCCTTTAGGACCCAGCCAGCTCGGTGTGTGGTGGTGCTACTGAGTAACTCTTGGTGATGGACATTGAATTCCCCACCCAGAGTACATTCTGTGTCCTTACCACCCTCAGTGCTTCCTCCAAGTGGTGTTCAACATGGAGGAGAACTGATTCATCAGCTGAGGGGGGGACGGTATGTGGGAACCAGAGGAGGTTTCCTTGTCCGTGTTTGACACGGTACCGAGAGACTACATGGAGTCTGGAATGTTGTTGAGGATTCCCAGGATAATTCCCTCCTGACTGTATCCCACTGTGCCTTCTGTGCTGGGAGATTGGAGGTAGTGAACACGGTTCACCATTTTCTCCCGTCTCAGTAACAAACATCCAGCTGCTCTGAGCTCCTTCTTTCACTTCCTCTGTTGGTTACGTTTCAATCTTCCGATCTGACAGTCTTTGCAGTTATTTTTGACACTGGGGATTTGTGCTGTGGTCTGAATCTCTAACAATAACTGTCCAATCAGTGAAAAGAACAGCAGCTCAGAGCAGTCAGGACTGAGGAGCCAGGCTCACTGGGAAACACATTGGGAAGATCAAAGCCATGGTCTTCATCTCCCGATACAAACTCCATCCCTCCCCCTGAGCACTGTCTGCTGGATCAGCATCCCCACATCCCTGCCTCGCGATGGTTTTCCCCAACCTAATTCCCCATTCCCCTGATCACAGGCCCCGACTTTCCCATCCCCACCTCCCCTTCCCCAATAGACTGGCCTCCCGATGGCTTCCTCAATACCCCCCACCCCTCCAATTGTCAGCCCCGACACCCCACTCCCTGATCACCAGCCTCCTCCTCATGGCTTCCTCAACTGGAAGGTTCCTGCTGAACTCAGCAACAACTCTGGCCTCCCCCGCCCCCCACACCAGCTTCTAAACAAACATCAGCGATGGAATTGTGGGGACAGGCAGAAAGAAACTTTAGTAAAAGTCAAACCAGCTTTACAGTCATCGTCATTGCTCATGCACTTTGACCCGAGCAAACCATTCGGAATCCTTGTGATGCCTCTCTGTACTTTGCAGGGGGGTGAACACACAGTAGATGTACAGTTGGGAGTGAGGTTCAGTCAGATATAGAAGGAAAACTCAGTCAGTCCAGCAGGCAGAGAAGACTTGGGCTTGATAAGGCACATGGGAGGATTGGAAGGCTAAACAGCATCTATTTTAATACAAGGAGCCTGTCTGGTCAGGCAGATGAACTTAGAGAGTTGGTCAGCATGTGGAAATATGAGATTGTTGTAATCACTGAGATATGGTTGAAAGAAGGGCAGGACTGGAATCTCGACATTCCAGGGTATAGAAGTTCCAGGCGTGATTGGGGAGATGTAGGAGAGGATGTAAGAGATTAAAGAGACTGCAATAATGAGGAACAATGTCTTGGAATGCTCTCTTCAAATGAGGCCATATGGGTGGAGTTGAGAAATATAAAGGGTGATCATTGTACTGGGATTATACTACAGCCCTCCCAACACTCAGAGGGAGATAGAGAAGCAGATATGTTGGCAAATCAGAGACGTGTGAGAGGAATAGGGCGATAGTAATCGGGGATTTCAACCTCACCAATATTAACTAGAGTCACCTCAGTGTGAAAGGGGTGGTACGGTGGTACAGTGTTTAGCGCTGCTGCCTCACAGCGCCAGGGACCCAAGGTCAATTCTGGCATCGGGTGCCTGTGTGGAGTTTGCATGTTCTCCCTGTGTTTGTGTGAGTTTCCTCTGGGTGCTCTGGTTTCCTCCCACAGTCCAACGATGTGCAGGTTAGATTGATTGGCCATGCTAAATTGCTCCTTAGTGTCAGAGGGACTAACAGGGTAAATACATGGGACCATGGGGACAGGGCTGGGTGGGATTATTGTTGGTGTAGGATTGATGGGCTGAATGGACTGCACTGTAGGGATTCTATGATTCTATGATTAGACAGGATGGAATTTGTAAAGTGATTCCAGGAGAGCTCTTCGTGTCAGTACATCGACCTCATCCTTGGGAATGAAGTCAGGCAAGTTGTTGAAGTGTCAGTGGGTGAACATTTTGGGGATGGAGAAGGTGGGCAGAGCAATGAAAAATGGAATTTAATCCTGATAAGTGTGAGGTGATGCATTTTGGGAGATTTAATAAGGATAGGATTTACACAATGAGTTGTCGGCACCGAGGGATTATTGGGGAGAAAAGGGACCTTGGTGTAAAGTCCATAGATTCCTGAAGGTGGCAGCACAGGGAGATAGTGTGGTGAAGAAGGCAATCGGAATGCTTGCCTTCATGAGCGAGGTGAATTCAAATATGGGAGGGGGGAAATCTTGGTACAACTTCATAAAACACTGGTTAGGCCACAGATAGAATATTGTGCGCAGTTCTGGTCACCACACTATCGGAATGATGTGATTGCACTGGTGAGGGTGCAGAGGAGAATCACCAGGATGTTGCCTGGGATGGAAACTTTCAGCTGTGAGGAGAGACTGGATAGGCTGGGTTTGTTTTCCCTGGAGCAGAGGGAGGACCTGATTGAGGTGGACAAAATTATGAGAGGTACAGATAGGCTAGATCATAAGAGACTTTTCCCCATGGCACAGATGTCTAAGAGCAGAGGGCATAGGTTTAAGGTGAGGAGGAAGTGGTTAAGAGAAGATCTGAGAAAGAATTTCTGACCTAGAGAATGGTGGAAATATGGAATGCGCTGCCTGAGAGGGTGATGGAGGCAGGAACTCTCGCTACATTTAAGAAGCATCTGGACAAGCACTTCAATCACCAAGGCACAGTAGCTATGGACCAAGTACTGGTAAAAGGAATTAGTATAGATTGATATTGGGTAGTCAGCATAGACATGGTGGGCCGAAGGTTCTGTTTCTGTGCTGTGTAACTCTATGATGCTATATGGAGTTGGAGCAGTTCTATCCCATGGAATGGCAGATGGGGCGGAGAGGCTAAATTCATTTGCTTCAAGGACTTTGTCAGACGTTGAGAAAATGTACTCACAAATTGACATGGAAAGCCCAGCAGTTATGCACAGAGTGAAAAATTTCACCAATATGTTTATGGGCAACATTTCACCATCGTGTCAGACCATAAGCCATTGTTAGGGGTTTTCCAGGACATTAAGCCAGTGCCACCTATTGCCTCTGCCAGGGTGCAGAGATGGGCATTGCTGATGGCACCAGACAGCTAAACCTTCCAGCGTAGGCCGGGAACACAGATCTCAAATACAGATGCATTGAGCTGCCTGCCGCTACCACAGACCACACCGTCACCACCTGTTCCACAGGAGATAGTATTGGCTCTGCATTATTTGGCCTCTGCCTGTCTCAGCAGCCCACATTCAGATGTGGACAGATAGGGAGCTGGTGTTAGCAAATGGTGAGAAAATGGTACTGACCAGGTGGCACTTTGACAAGGCAGAGCAAATGAAGCTGTATTTACACTGCAGGGACCAGATACCCTGTGAAGATGAGGTGCTATTGTGGGGGGGTTTGTGTCAGTGTATGACCCCCTGGGCAATGGCCATTGCTCCAACAGTCACATGATGTCCATCCTGGCTAGAGCAGAATGAAAGTGTTGGCCAGTAGTTATGTCTGGTGGCCTGGCATTGACAGAGACATTGAACAAATGGTTGGACAGTGTGAGAATTGTCCGACTCAGCAAGTGTTACCTCCACCAGCGAACATGCTCCCTTGGTCACGGCTTCATGTAGGATTTGGACAGATGTTCCTGGTGTTAGTCGATGTCCATTCCAAGTGGCTGGACGATCAGCTCATGAGACCCATCACAGCCTCCATTTACCATTGATAAACTGAGGCAGATCTTTGTGATCCATGGTCTTCCTGAAGTGTTGCTATCAGATAACGGAGCAGCATTCACGCTGATGAATTTCAGACTTTGGTCAAGTCTAATGACATTTGTCATGTCAGGTCAGTCCCCGACCATCCTGCCTCGAATGGGTTGGTGGAGTGAGCCATGCAGATGTTCAAGGCTCCATGTGAAGCAGGTTCATGGACCGCTGCCATTGCGATTGGCCAGTTATTTGCTGTGCTATAACACTACACCTCACACCATCACTGGGGTCATGTCGGGGTCATGCCTGCAGAATTGTTAATGGGTCGGTGCCTGTGTACCTGTTTAGATTTAATGTTCCCAAATTTGTCGGGGAGGGTGGAGGCTCAGCAAGCCTCTCAGAAAGGGTATCGTGACTCTCAGAAAGGGGACAGATTGTTTAATGATGGGAACCTCATGTTGAGAGGGAATTTGGATGGTGGATCTGCCTGGGTGCCAGGGGGAGTTGTGGAGATGACAGGACCAGTCTCATATTTGCGGGAGATATGACTGTTGACTTAAAGAGCATGTTGGTTACCTACACAAGAGAGTAGAGCCAGTTCCAGGAGATGGACACTTGGAGCCTGCATCCAGTTTGTGTGTACCAGCCTCTGAACAAGACAGTTCCATATCCATGGTGAGGCCAAGGCAGCCTCTGGCTTTGGTGGGTAAGGCTGAGGAAAGGGCCGTCCAGGGCCTAGCTCCAGAGGTGGTTAGTACATCCACCCCATCAGTGGATCCTGTATCGATGGCTGCTGAAGTGCCCCTGATAGAGTTGCAGTGTTCCGCAAGGTTCCAGAAATCTCTGGACCAGCTGACATTATGGACTGTCTTTCCCTGGTGTCCCTTCTGTAATGTTGTTGTTTCTCTGCCTGTGTGTTAACTGTTGTACTTTTTGTTTTATCACAGGGAGTCCAAGATGTTCCAGGGGAAGGAGTGTGTGAGCCTGGTCCCTTTAAGGGGCAGTCCTTCACAGGCCACATGACCAGGCTGGAGCCAATGGAGTGTGAGGATGTGAACCTGGGTCAATCAGGAGTGAGGGCGATCATTCCTGGGACTGGAGGCTTCAGTTGGGGTCAGGATGTTGTTGGGAGTAGACCTGTGTGGTTGTGTTGTTAAACCCTTCATTGTAAATAGTTCTTCTCATCAATAAAGCCTTTACTTAGTTATTTCCAAATCCAGTCTCCTCCAGTTATTACAATCAGCATCTGTACCACTTTGGACAGCAACAGTCTCTGATAACATCAAATACACAGACTAACTATTCAACTGGAACAGTTTCACCAGCTGCTGTCACCCTCCCTACTTCCCTCCATTTATTCTGCATTCTCACCATCTCCCCTCCATTTCTCACTGAATCCTCCAGTTTCCTAGTCTTTCCTGTGACCAGGTTCACCTGCCCCCTTCCCCTTGGGATTGTTCGATTGTTTTGTTCCAGAAACTTTCTGGTTGTGGTCAGGGTTCTCTCCACCGCAACCCGAGACATTGGGTCTGGGGTAGTGTCGATGTTTAACATTGTGTCCCACCTTGGACTGAATACATAACCAGTGAGGGTCTGACCCACACGATGAGAGTTTGTCACCGTAAAGGAGTCAGGGATCCCGAATGCTGCCATATAACCTGTGTGTGATAATTATTCACTGGATTTAGCTCAGAGATACACAATATTGGATGTTGTTTTGGAACAAAGGGAAATCTCAATGTTCAGGAAACATAGGTGATTGAGAGCAAAGGGGTAGCTTCATGTAATATTGTGTGTGTCTAGCCCTCAGTTAATGCATATAGTTAAATGCTTTGTCGTGTATTATAGAGTTTGTGTGTTTTGTTTTCTTTTTACATGAATGAATATCCTGTATTAATTGTTCACACAAAGACTGGACTATTTCTCCCTGGTTCACACACTTTTCTCACAGGATACCAAAGTGAAAATCTACACCACTAAGAACCAGTGTTCCATGTTCCCATTCTGAGCTTTGAGATCCTCTCACATTTAACATCAGTGTGGGTCTGAACACCTCAAACAACATTCTATTCTCTCAAAAGTAACTCTGGAGATTGTTGCTGGTGATTTTAAAATGATCCCAGATCCGAATAGTTTTGTTGTTGAGCTGCCTTCTTTAACTCTGCTGCAAATTGCATCCATCAAACTTTTGGGTTTATATTTTGGGAAGAGACAAACACATTTTAAAGTCTTTCAGCACAGAAGCTTTCAGCATTTGAATTTGTGTCAATTGTTGTCAAACCTTCTAAATTAAACATTTCCTGTT